>NC_045960.1:76368628-76692145 GCF_010909765.2 Amblyraja radiata | reverse complement strand
GAACACAAAATTATAACCCTTTTTTATAGGTTTAAATTAATTTACAGAACTTAAAATTGTTTCTGCAAACATTCCAGGTTTCATTACTGGTTTGTTGTAAAATAGTTGGAATGTTTTTTCCCCTGACCATCCTGCTGCCTTGAGGATTTGGTCCATTGGTACATCCAACTGTATCGCTGCCGATGTAGCTGCAGCCCTGGTGGAATGAGATTTAAAAATACTAGTATCCACCCCAGCCTGTGTTAGCACCTGTTTCAGCCATCTTGAGATGGTCTGGACCGTCACTCTTTTGTGTGGTTGCTAGTGGCTGACCAGAAGTGCCTTCTCATTGGCTCTTATGATTTTCGTTTTCTCCATGTATAACGACAAATGTCTTACTATACAGAGACGGTCATCTGTTGGGTATGACCTAAATTGTATATTGAGGCCTGCTGATCCCTGTCTGTTCTGCTTTACTAATTCATAGATATGAAACGTAATATTTTCAGTTGAGGAAGTCATGTTGTCGTCTTAGTTTATGCAGTGACTGTACCCTCTGTGCCGTGACCAATGCCATTAGCATGACTGTTTTTAATGTCAGTCTGTGTAGGGACAGAGCTGTTGCTGGAGACCAATTCCTGAGCATCTTCAGGACAATACTTACATCCCATATTTGGGAGTACCTGGTTCTTGGGGGATTAGTATTAAAAATTCCCCTCATAAGTTTTGTTACCAGTGGGTGAGTCCCAACAGAGTAACGCTCTGTCCCCTGCCATAGGTAAGTCGATAGGGCACTTCTGGCGCAGTTGATGGCACTGTAACTGAGCCCCTCATCATAGTGGAGGCCTGCCAGATATTCCAGAACAGACTGGATGTTCATGTCTCTGTGGGTGATGTTGTTTTTGTGACAATGCATCTCCCACTTCCTGACATAGACCAGATACTGTTTTTTGGTTGACTGTCTTTGGGCCGCCGAGATCATGTTCACTGTTCGGTCCGTCAGTCCCAGTTGTAGTAGAGGTGTTTTTAAACTCTACAAATTAATAAGTTCAAATGGTTATGGCATGGGTGGCTATCCCTTGTTACGGGATGTAGCAATAAATCTGGTCTATGTGGGATGGTGATACATGGTTCTAATACCATGTTTAGTACCACTGGGAACCATGGTTGAGTAGGCCAATCGGGTACTACCAAATACCAGACGCAGTCTTGTTGTATTTTCCTTAATACCCGACTGATGAGGCAGAAAGGAGGGAATGCGTAAATAAACAATTTCCCCCAATGCAGCGAAAATGCATCTGTCGCCGCTGCCCCAGGGTCTGTTTCCCATGAAACATAATTTGCTACCTGGTGGTTAAGTCTGGATGCGAATAGATCGATATCTGGTGTTCCATATCTTGCTGTAATATCAGCAAATACTTTTTTATTCAACATCCATTCGGTGTTTTCATTAAATTTGCGTGACCTGGTGTCTGCCACTAAATTGTGTCTTCCTGGTAGGTAAGTGGCTGATATCCAAATATCTCTCTGGATACACCATTGCCAAATTGTATTAGCCAGATGATGTCGATTTGTCACATGATGTCGATTTGTTTCCACCCATGTGGTTAATGTATGCTACCACGGTGGTATTGTCTATCTGTCGTCTAACATGCTGGTGATATGACCCAGTACAATATGACTTTAGGCCATGGAATGCACCCAACATTTCCAGGTAGTTTATGCCCAGTGTGAGTAATAATGATGCCTCCTGAGCAGTCCATCTACCTCCACAGCTGGTGATGGTATTGGTGGCTCCCCACCCAAGTGCACTGGCATCAGTTTGTAGTACCATGGAAGGGTTACTGACAATGATTGGATTGGAACAAAGCCAGATGTTATCTATCCACCATTTTAGTTCCATTTTAGCTTTGATTGGTAGTTTCATAGGTCTGTCAAAGAGACCTGCATTGATTTTGCCTGCTTGTATTTTTGCTCTCTGTAAGTTTAGGTAATGTAGAGGTCCAAATTGTGTGGCTGGAAAGGCAACCACCATTTTGCCAATTACTTTTGCTACCAATCTGATGGATGGTTTGCTGATGTCAATGAGGTTATTGCAAGCCTCTATTAAATCTCTAGCCTTTCTCTTAGGCAGAGTCACCGACATGTGAACTGAGTCAATGGTGAACTCCAAATAGTCCATAGTAGTGGAAGGCGTTAGTTTAGATTTAACTGGATGGATAATAAATCCCAGTTTTTCAAATAACTGTTTTGTGGCTGTTACGGTTTGTTTGGCCAATTCCAAATTTTTGCCCACAATGAGTATGTCATCTAAATATGCCATGACCATGTGTTTTCGTTTCCGTAGAAACGCTAGGGCTGGTTTCAAAATGTTTGTGAACAGCCTGGGGGCTGATGATAAACCATTTGGCAGTGCTTTATACTGCCAATTGTCCCATCCAGTTGAATTTTAAGTAACATCTGTGGTCACCTCGTATAGGCACTGAATAATAAGCATCTTTTAAATCGATGCTGGCCATGAAGTAACCTTTGGAAATTAATTGTTTAGCAGTAACAATGGTTTCCATTTTGAAGTGAATATATTGTACAAATATATTCAATTTTATCAGGTCTATGATGATGCGACAACCACCATCTTTTTTTGTTTTTGGTAAATATATTGGACACAAATTCTAATGGTTCGTGTTGAGTTTGCTCAATTACACCTTTTACGTAAAGCCGCTCCAGTTCAGCTTGCGCTTCTGATTTTTCTTTATCAGAAAGCACGAACATTCGGTTCGGTATATGTTGAACTGGAGGGCTGTACTTGTGTATAAACTCTATTGTATATCCCTGGATACTGCTTAAGATGTAAGTATCGGTTGTTAACATGCTCCATGCATTCAGAAAAGAGTGTAATCTCCCATCAACCTCCATGCTCCCTGTATTTTGTAGGGAACCAGACCCACCTACCTCCATAGTTACCAGTGGCAGGTTTACTTCTTTTTGTAGGTTCTTCGCTGCTGTTGTTGCGCTGGTATCTGGATTTGTGGTTTGGTTGGCGTTGGAGGTCCGCGCATCTTCCAAGAAGGCCGGCCTGGGCCATGGCCTAAAAAAGACTCATGTTTTGAGTACCGGGCCTTCGAGCTTTCACCAGTCATTCTTGTTCTGCTGGTGGGTGAGTGGGGGTGCTGTCTTTGGCTGTAGTGGGTTTTTGATGGAGTCCCTTTCAACCACTGTGCGTGCAAATGCTGTTATCCCTGCTGTTAGGAGTTTCAATACTTTTTGTAATTTGACGTCCATACTTCTGACTCCTATTCCAATGTGTTTCCATATACAGGTGTTTACTATTGGAACATTCAGGGATATGCAGTTGCCCGGTGCCAGGTGTCTTGATGTGGTGTCCAGTACAGCCTTCTTGTAACTGGTTTAGAGACATATAGTCTACACTGGCAGCTAGCTTTGGCTCCAGAATTTGACCAGTCTGGTCTGGCTGTATGAAATTGGACACCATGTCCAGTAGGTTCTTTCGTTCCTGCACCCCTTGCACACTTGTCTTTCCTTCTGCGGACCCCTCTTCCAGGTCAGCCCAGAACTGACCCGCAGTGCTCCCCTCTGATGAGGTAGAAGCACTGTGCAGCCCTTCAAGAGGTACTGCTGTGGGTTTATCATAGGGCCCACTGTGACCCGACTCCATCTCCCGGAGTCTGTCACGTTGGAGCAAATGCTCCACACACCGCTCCATCCGGCTCCAGCGCTCACGGTCGCTGGCCGCCCGCGGTTGTTCAAAGTCGGACTCCTCTGAGTCCACGACCTTGTTTGTTTTTTGTCTAGCCTTACTGCCCGGCCGCGTGGATCTGGCCAGTGCGGAGGCGACATCGGGCACAGCTGATCCCACTATCGGTGATCCAAGTGACGCTGGCTGCTGCTGGCTGCCCGCTGCTCCGCGGTCCTCCCTCACCAGCTTTGTCGCAGACCTTGCCTTCTTTGTTTTGTCCATGTTCCCACCTGTAGTTGGAAATGGAAACAATAAAGACCGCAGAGTAAACTCTTACCTGCAAGTTGCGGCTGTTAAACTGCCGCTGCGGGGGAACGTCGTTCCACCGCGTCTGACGTTTCGCAATGCGTGTAGCGATATGACACGCATGCGTCCTGGCGGGCTTCTTCACGTAGTCACTCACGTGACTCCGAAGTAAAATGGCCTGTCCCACCAGCATGCGGGGCCGGTCCCACTTCCAACCGCGGAGCCGTCTGGAGTTGTGCGGGGCTGGTCCCGACATCATACTCACCAATCAGCTGGGCAGGAGGCGGGCCGACTGAATTTGGACATCGCACGGTGTCGGGCGGTTATGTCATCACGCAACGGCACGCCGGGCGGTGATGTCATCGTGCAATGCCACGTGCTAGGCGTACGCCATCAAGACGCTGCATATGGCGTCAAGACGCTGCGTACGGCGTCGAGACGCTGCGTACAATGTCGAGACGCTGCATACGCCCGTCGAGGCGCTGCGTATGGCCTCAATTCAGCTGCGGGCCGATAGGCCGTTGTCACGCGGAATTTTTGGACAGTGTCAGTTTTTTGGAGCCCCGTGCGATGTCGGGACCAGCCCCGCACAACTCCATACGCCTCCGGCGATCGAAGTGGGACCGGCCCTGCGAGGCCGTACGGCTCAAGCGACCACGTTAGGTCGCGCTCGCCGCATGCAGGTGGGACTGGCCCTTAAGGTAGAACGAGTGTGAACGGGCGATTGATTGTCAGCGTGGACTCGGTGGGCAGAATGGCCTGTATTCATGCTGAATCTTTCAATCAATCAATCAAGAAGCAGCATCCAGGATGACATTGAGAACTTTGAATCTTTTCCAGAGCATGTAAACAACGAGTGAAAATAGCAGAAGGAACCACCCATCTCCCATTATACCTGCCCCTTGAGCACCTCCTGCCCACTTACTACAGAGTCTGCAAGTCCCAAATTGGCCTCATCAGCCACCACAGAACTGAAGCAATTCAACCTTGATCCCAGGGGATTGGTCAATAAAACAGTCAGTCTAGATAAGAAATGCATTTTCTTCCCTGACAGATATTAGTGAACCAGATCTAGCAGTTTCATGGTCATCTTTACCATAACGCTTCACAAAGTTAATAAAAGGGGTTTTAGATAGGCACATGGATATGCAGAGAATGGAGGAGCATTGATCACAATCAGGCAAAGGAGATTAAAGCACAAAGTGCTCGAGTAACTCAGTGGGTCAGGCAGCACCTGTAGAGGGAATAGATGGGTGACATTTCGAGTGGGGACCATTCTTCAGACTGATTGTAGACACAAAATGCTGGAGTAACTCAGCAGGACAGAAGGAATGGGTGACGTTTCAGGTCGAGACCATGGGAGACCAGTTCCTGTGCTGTACTGTTTTATGTTTTATGAGCCATGAATGATCATGGGAGATGTTTCAGGTCAAGATAGGAGCGAGAGAGAAAACGGGGAATTACAGACCAGTTAGCCTGACCGGTGGTGGGAAAGATGCTGGAATCAATTATTAAAGAGGTAATAATGGGGCATTTGGATAGCAGTAAAAGGATTAGTCCAAGTCAACATGGATTTATGAAAGGGAAATCATGCTTGACTAATCTTCTGAAATTTTTTGAGGATGTGACAAGTAAAATGGATGAAGGGGTGCCAGTGGATGTAGTGTATCTAGACTTTCAGAAAGCCTTTGATAAGATCCCGCACGGGAGACTGGACACTAAAATTAGAGCACATGGTATTGGGGGTAGGGTGTTGACATGGATAGAAAATTGGTTGGCAGACAGGAAGCAAAGAGTAGTAGCAAATTCAGAATGGCAGGCAGTGGCGAGTGCAATGCCGCAAGGCTCGGTGTTGGGGCCGCAACTGTTTACCATATATATTAATGATTTGGAAGAGGGAATTAGGAGCAACACTAGCAAGTTTGCAGATGACACCTGGCTGGGTGGCAGTGTGAACTGTGAAGAGGATGTTAGGAGGTTGCAGGGTGACCTGGACAGGTTGCGTGAGTGGGCAGATGCGTGGCATATGCAGTATAATATAGATAAATGTGAGGTTATCCACTTTGGCGGCAAAAACAAGGGGGCAGATTATTATCTCAATGGGGTTAGGTTAGGTAAGGGGGAGGTGCAGCGAGACCTGGGCGTCCTTGTACACCGGTCACTGAAAGTTGGCGTGCAGGTACAGCAGGCAGTGAAGAAAGCTAATGGAATGGTGGCTTTCATAACAAGATGATTTCAGTATAGGAGTAGAGAGGTTCTTCTGGAGTTGTATAGGGCTCTGGTGAGACCACATCTGGAGTATTGGGTACAGTTTCGGTCTCCTAATTTGAGGAAGGACATCCTTGTGATTGAGGTAGTGCAGCGTAGGTTCCAGATTGATTGAAATCTGGGATGGCGGGACTGTCATATGAGCAAAGATTGAAAAGACTAGGCTTGTATTCACTGGAGTTTAGAAGGATGAGGGGGTATCTTATAGAAACAAATAAAATTATAAAAGGACTGGACAAGCTAGATGCAGGAAAAATGTTCCCAATGTTGGGCGAGTCTAGAACCAGGGGCCACAGTCTTAGAATAAAGGGGAAGCCATTTAAGACTGTGGTGAGAAAAAACTTTTTCACCCAGAGAGTTGTGAATTTGTGGAATTCCTTGCCACAGAGGGCAGTGGAGGCCAAGTCACTGGATGGATTTAAGAGAGAGTTAGATAGAGCTCTAGGGGCTAGTGGAATCAAGGGATATGGGGAGAAGGCAGGCACGGGTTATTGATTGGGGACGATCAGTCATGATCACAATGAATGGCAGTGCTGGCTCAAAGGGCTGAATGGCCTCCTCCTGCACCTATTTTCTATGTTTTCATGAGACATTTCTTTCAGTCTGAAGAAAGGTTTCAACCTGAAACGTCACCCATTCCTTCTATCTCGAGATGCTGCCTGTCCTGCTGAGTTACTCCAGCATTTTGTGTCTATCTTCGGTTTAAATCAGCAGTTCTATCCTACAACATTCAGATTGATTGAGTTTTGCTCAAGATTCCTGTAAATGCAGTTCATTATGTCTCCAGAGGAGATTAGTTTAACTTGGCCATCATGCTCAGCCCAGATATTGTGGGTTTTATGATCCATGAATGAGCAAATATACCAATTTAGAAAAAAAAACATATGATGCCCAGAAAGGAATAAGTTTCTGTGGAAAAGTATTGAGGCAATTTATAAGATTAAAACCAGTATAAATTTTACTAACAAGCCGTGATAAATTCATTTTTTTGTAAACATGGTGTCAGGCAAAACAAGAGATAAATTTATATTTAAAGTTCAACTTGTTAAATAGTAATAATTTTCCCCAAGGAATGCCAACAAAAAATATTTCACCATGTGTACATCATCAAGGAATAAAAGTGAAAACGATTGAAACGTAGGCATATTAACTGGACCTTAAAATACCAGTGAAATTAGTGAGCTTTAAACATCATTCAGGTATAACTGTTTTGTAATTTGAATAAGCTTTCTCAGAATGAAAAACTGGCAATCTTTTTTATTAGATGCTTTTTTTTGCGACAAAATAGGGTAATTGCATAGCACATAGCTATATGTATGTAAATCAGGCCTTTATGGATCATGTAATGATATATGGAGCATGTCCTAGAAAAGTGTAATTATTTTGTCTATTTAGCTGGGAATCACAAGGCTAAGATCATATCTGTGGTGCTATGAAGCAGGAGGGCATAGTGGGAGAGTGAGATGCTAAAGAATCACAGAAATGGGAATTTTTTTCTTTCAAAATTGTGCAATGGCCATATCATGAACAGATTTTAGGCATTACCTCCGGAGAAAAGGGATGGGTGACGTTTTGTGTCTGATGAAGGGTCCAGACCCAAAACGTCACCCATCCTTTTTCTCCAGAGATACTGCCTGACCACCTGGGTTATTCCAGCAATTTGTGTCTATCTCCAGCATCTGCAGTTCCTTTCTACACACTCATGAGCAGAATTGTTGAGCTCTGTCCCTGGACAGAGTCGAGGGAGGATGCATAGGGACAGGTGCTACATCTTCTGCAGTTGTAGGGCAACTGTTCCCTCTGCAACTCTCTGGTTAACTCATCCCTTCCCACCCAAACCACCCCCTCCCCAGGTAACTTCCCCAGCAACCGCAGAAGATGCAACACCTGTCGCTATACCTCCTACCTCAACTCTGTCCAGAGACTCCAACAATCCTTTCAGGCTAGGCAGAGGTTCACTTGCACCTCCTCCAACTACATCTACTGTAAAGGGGCTGTCCCACTGCGGCAACCTAATTGGCGAGTTTAGAAGAGTTTGCCCTCAACTCATACTCGCAGCATGGTCGACACGAGGTCCTAGGATGTGTTTGTAACTCTCCTTCATGCTCGAGAGTAGTCCCCGCGTACTTGAAGCCTCAGCTAGGTATTTTTCAACATGCTAAAAAAAGGTCGCCATTGAAAAAAATCAATATTTCTTTTACTCGTAGGTTTAGTCAAAGTCGGTCGTAGTAGGTCGGTATGTTATTCGTAGGTAATCGAGGGTAGTCGAAGGTAATCGACGGTAGTCATAGATAGACTTCAACATAGTCGAAGGGAGGTCGAAGGAGATCAAAGGAGGTTGTCTTCACTCTCCACTATTCGGTGTCCAATTTTCCTGAAGCTAGTCAAAGCTAGTCTTCAACATAGTCGAAGGAGGTCTTCAACATAGTCGAAGGAGGTCTTCAACATGACACTTTTTCAAACTCTCCTAAGCTCTTCTAAACTCGCCAATTAGGTTGCCACAGTGGGACAGCCCCTTAAGACAACACCAAAAGCCACAACCCACTGGACCTTAACTATTGCATTTACATGACTAATTAAATAAACGCTTTTTATTTTGAATAAAAGTCTTGTATTTTAAAGCCCATCGAGTGTGGTAAAACATTACAGTGCCTTTCACAGGAGTGATAGCAAATAATCTTTGATAACAAGTTATATAAGGAAACAGTAGGAGAGGTAAGATGATGCATAACTAAAGAGGTAGATTATTAGGAGAACTTTACAACATAAAACATAGATCACCTCCTCCAAACTCATCTACTGTATCCGTTATTCAAGATGTGGACTCTTGCACATCAGCGAGATCAAATGTAGACTGGGCGATCGTTTCGCTGAACACCTTTGCTCAGTCCGCCTGAACCTACCTGATCTCCCGGTTACCAAGCACTTTAATTCTCCTTCCCATTCCCACACAGACCTTTCTGCCCAAAGTCTCCTCCATTGCCAGAGTGAGGGTAAACGCAAATTGGAGGAACAGCATCTCATATTTTGCCTGGGCAGCTTACAGTCCAGCATTCGCTCTCACCATCCCTCCTCCATCCAAGTCGCACTAGCTCCTCGTTTTCACCCAACAAACAGCTAACATTGGCCTGTTTCCTTTATCATCGTTACTTTTTTGCATATCTTTAATTCATTGTTCTTTATCCCTCTACATCATCGTCTATATCTCTCGTTTCCCTTATCCTTGACCAGTCTGAAGGGTCTCGACTCGAAACACCACCCATTCCTTCTCTCCAGAGATGCTGCCTGTCCCGCTGAGTTACTCCAGCTTCCTTCCCACACAATAATCTAATCCAGATTGATTCTCTCCATATTGTTATCAATTCTTCCCTGATTCTACATGCTGATGGCTCCTTATCAATCAGCTGTATTAACTGGTAGAGCTGTTGCCTCACGACGTCAGAGACCTGGGTTTGATCCTGACCTCAGATGCTGTCTATGTGGAATTTGCACGTTTTTTCTCTTGAAAGTGTGGGTTTCTTCTGAGTGCTCCAGTTTCCTCCCACATTCCAAAATGTGGCATTTGTTGGCTAATTGGTCTCTGTAAATTGCCCCTAGTTTGTTGGGAGTGAATGTGAAAATGGGGATAACATAGAACTAGTGTGAACGGGTGATCGATGGTCGGTGTGGGCTCGACGGCCTAATCAACCTATTTACACGCTGTATCTTACAATCAATCAAACTCTAAATATGAATGCAGCTTACCTCAATAATCACTCAAAAGGGCTCCTACCCATTTGCACACTTGACCAAATTCTGTCAAAAGATTCCCTGCAGGTTTCCATGGCAACTGTTTGGCCCATACCTTTATTATTCCATCTGCATCCAAATATGTCAACAATTTCCTCATAAATAATTTTCATAGAAAATACTCATACACCATGGAAGCCGGCCCTTCGGTCAAACTAACCCATGTCAGCCATGATGCCCCGTCTGCACTAGTCCCACCTACCTGCGTTTGACACACATCCCTCTAAAGCTTTCCTATCCATGTGCCTGTTCAAATGGCTTTTAGAAGTCGATTTTTACGGAGCTGAACTTTGAGGTTTTCTAACTTACTTTGGTGAACTCACCTGTTGGCTGTGAGGTTGTGTGGGACAGTCATCCCACAGAAAATCAGCAGTTAAATGTATTCCTGTTGCTGGCCTGGTTGAAGTTGACACCTGTTAAGGGAGCATTTGATGGAGGGAGAGGAGGATGGTGATGCCCAAGGAATATTTTCTGTGACGGCCTGTCACTGGGAAAATCAGTAATGCATGAAGCCAAGATCTCATTCTACATCATTGCTTTCATGAGTCAGGCTGTTAATTGTATATTTTCCACGTACATTTGGGCGGCACAGTGAGGCAACGATAGAGTTGCTGTCTCAGTGCCATAGACCTGGGTTCTATCCTGATCTTGGGTCCTGTCAGTTCCGAGTGTGTACGTTCTCCCTGTGACCGTGTGGGTTTCCACCAGCACCTCCGCTTTCCTCCCACACACCAAAGTCATTCGGGTTTGTAGGTTAATTGGCTTCTGTAAATTGTAAAATGTCACTGTTGTGTAGGATAATGCTAGTGCATGGAGTGATCACTGATTGGCGCGGATTCAGTGGGCCTGTTTCCACGCCGTAAGTCTACGCTGTAGGCCTAGTACTAAAATTTGACATCCGAAAGTGTAACGCTTCACGCTTGCTCAAAATTTATTCCATCTGCCATTTCTCTGCCCATTTCTGGAGTTGACTCTGAGGTAGTGTTGGAGTGATTGAAAAGGATTATATTTGGAGAAAATAATTATCCAGTGAACAGTGGTAAATTTTCAGAAAATATTTGACATAATTTATATAGTACCTAAAGAACAAACAAAATATTCTATGTCTCTGAAGGACACAAAGCACTGTAGTAACTCGACGGGTCAGACAGCATCCCTGGAGACCATGGATAGGTGTGACATTTTGGATGTGACCCTTCTTCAGATTTTGTGTCTTTTGTGAAGTAGCATCTGCTAGTTTACAAAAAAATATTTAAAATTCTCTGTCACTGGTTGCTCATGAACAGTTCTTGTTAATACAGTAGTTGTAGGGCCAATAGTTGATTATTGACAATGTAGGCCCAATCCCACTGCAGACTGGGAACAAGAAAAACAATGAAATTGCCCCAAGACTTTCCTTAATCTTTTCCACTGCAGTGCTGCATGTTGCCTCCACTCCCCTTACTGCTGAAATTGAACTGATTCTCAGGACAAACTGAAAACTGTTCAACATGCATCACCTCCGCTCCAGAAATGAAGTTATTCCAACCCTGCTTGTTGACATGCAGGAAACTCACAATATTCTCACCAATGTATGTTTGGAGGCTGAGATCCAAATCACGATCAACTAATTCACCAACACAAACAAGTCAATGGGCCTTACAGTAAATATCTACAAAACGAAGCTTCGCTATGAATTCTATTACAGAACTATTGCAGGGGCAGCACCATGGCGCAGCGGTAGAGTTGCTGCCTGACAGCACCAGAGACCCAGGTTCGATCCTGACTATGGGTGCTGTCTGTATGGAGTTTATATGTTCTCCCCGTGACCACGTGGGTTTTCTCTGGGTGCTCCGGTTGTCTCCCACACTGTAAAGACGTACAGGTTTGTAGGTTAATTGGCTTCAGAATTTTTTTTTGTAAATTGTCCCTAGTGTGTAGGATAATGCTAGTGTATGGGGACCGCTGGTCGGCATGGACTCAGTGGGCCTGTTTCCATGCTGTATCTCTAAATATAAGATTAAACAAAAACTCAGCCACCACCCTCCACCAAACCTATCAACAATGGTCAATAATGAGATTCAGCAAACATGAGACCACTTTCCATATCTCAGGACCAATCTCTCAGTGAAGGCATATATATCAATAATGAATGCCATACCTCTCATGTGTCGGCTTAGCATTCAGTCATCTAATAAGAGTGCTGGAGGATCAAAACCTTAAACCAAGCAGGCGGTAGAGATCCCTGGCCACCTCCAAGTACCTCAGAGCACTGGAGAGACCAAAGCAATATGAATATTCCCCCAAATCCAACAGCAGGATATAACTAATTTCCAGCACTGAGACCCCAACTTCACTCAACCAGCTCTGGTGAAAGAGCCATGTCAGCCGCATGCCTGACTCCAAAAGAGGCAGTCAGCTATGAACTCCACCATGGAAAAAGTGGACAGAGGAAATGATTCAAGGATGTTCTCAAGGCCTCCCTTCAAGGCAAAATGTCACGAACAGCGATACACCTGATACAGCTGTTGCCTCGCATACCAAAGACCACGGTTCAATCCTAACCTCAGGTGCTGTCTGCGTGGACTCTGTACATTGTCCTCATGACCACATGAGTTTCCTCCATCCCAAAGACATGTTTCTATATTAATTCGACTGTAAAATTTCCCCTGATTTGTAGGTGGTGGATGGGAAAGCGGGATAACATAGAACTAGTGTGACCGGCTGATTGATGGTCGGGAGGGACTCATTGGGTTGAAGGGCATGTTTCCATGCTGCATCATTCAATCAAACTAAAAACTCACCAAGTCATGGGAATCCTTGCACCATGACTGCTCAAAATGGAGATGCAGCATCCAGCAAAGCAATACGAACCCCCGGCCTCATTGTCGGGAACATTTGGAATCTCAGCGGAAATGGGGGGGGGGGGGGGGAAATGAGCACTGACTCACTGATAAACCACCCACCCACCTGCACCAGCGAGCTCTCCCTTTCCTGCCTGAATCTGACATTAGCCTTCATAAGTTCTAGGAGCAGTATTAGGTCATTCAGCCCATCAAGTCTACTCTGCCATTCAATCATAGCTGATCTATCTTTCCCTCGCAACCCCATTCTCCTGCCATCTCCCCATAACACTTGACCCCCTTACATGTGTCAGAGGGTATGGGGAGAAGGCAGGAGAATGAGTTTAGGAGGGCGAGATAGATCAGCCATGATTGAATGGCAGTGTAGACTTGATGGGCAGAATGGCCTAATTCTACTCCTATTCCTTATGACCTTACGAATCAAGAATCTGCCAATCTCCGTAAAAATACCCACTGACTTGGCCCCCACAGTCGTCCGTGGCAATTAATTCCACAGATTCACCACCCTCTGACTAAAGACATTCCTTCTCGTATCCTTTCCAAATGGCCTTGTCAGCCATTTCAGAACTTGAGTGGGAGTAGGACATCCCCGATCACGATGGGCTGCTGAAGCAGCGGAATGAAAATCAACCGCAGACTTTTGGGCCATTTGATAAGAGCATTTGGTGAGCATGCAGACAGTGGTGGCGGCAGATGGGGGGGAGGGGTGACTGCTTGACGTTCAGAGTTCCCAGGATATATCGCTTTACCAGCCGGTGGAGGGCATGGAGCTGGTGCCTGTGCAGCTGGCTCTGTCGCAGCTCATTTCGTCTGACCTCACACTCAAGTTCACATTAACCCCTCCATGTAAAACATTTCAGCATCATGCTGCTGCCTTTGACAGGTCTGGCATTTCCAATCCAATCTTTATTAAGATGTAGGCAAGCACTCTTTGACTTCTCTCTGCAACTTGATTCAAGGCTCTCAGCGCAGTATTTCCCATCCAGTGTAGTGTGTGGGGTGATCTCCCCCACCCCGAAGCCCAGTTTTGAACAAGTACATTCAAATGTCACAATTTAATATACAAGATATGAAATGTAAACCTCCAAATTTTATACGAAAATGTGGAGCAATTTACATTTTCTTGGATAGAGATATAATTGGGTTTCAACATTGATGCTAAGCCTTTGGAGTCCTTTGTGAACCTTTGAGAATTAAATGTACTGTTTGTGTTACATTTCCTGACGCTGGACTGAGTAGGTCACTTTACAAAATATCTTTGCTTCAGGAGTCGGTGAGAAATAAATCTCTGCTCTGCAGTTGATATTGTTTGTTGGGTAAAAATGAGCTGAAGTAATGTGGCTGAGTGCATATATAAGAAAAAACAATCACCCATCTCAAAGAATCCTCTTCCTTAGCACTTACAGCAAAAACACTCAGTGTAACCATATAACCATATAACCTTTATTTTTACATTTATAATTTATACTCGCAGGAGAAGCCTTTAGTGACTTTTGTTCCACCACAAAGCCCGGCTTATCTGTATTCTACAGGGAATGACCACTGTGTTGCCGTGCATTTGGTAGCTTACATTATGTTATAATAGTCCATTAATCCTCTCTGGGCTGATTGCTGAATCTAGTTTGACAGTACGTGTTAGAAATGGGCATATGGCGTGTGAACTGTCTGCAGGAGTGAATCCACGGGAAATGCAGTGTAGTGACCAATTATCATCTGCAAAAAGGTGATTCAGTGCAGGTCTTGTTTTTGGAAATCCACAGCGAAAATTTGTCCGCAGTGCTCATTAGTGAATTTATCTTCCTTTCATGTCTCACCAGATATTATAGGCAGAGAAGTGACCACAGTGAGTCACACCCACTGCTGCGATTAAGCTAGCGCAGCGCAACCGCTAAATGGATAAAGTGCTTTGGTGAAAACATTTTTGTTTCCAGTCACCAGAAGACCACCTTCATAGATGCCTCAATTATACACAGTCACAGTTTGTCGGAATGCTTCATTTCCGATTGAGAAGAGTGATGATGTTGCACGGTTTTGCTATTCGTTGCTGCATTGCACGTTGCTATTCTTTGAAGTGAACACAGAATAAAATCCAGTTCTAAAGTGAAATAAACCTGTATATTGGGACAAATAGAACTTGACTACTTTAGATTTAGGAAGGCAAAAGGAAAAGCATAAAATAATTAGTTATCATTTTTGGAATATCGGAAGGTAACCCTGAACTAAACGTGTTTCAGAAGAATTTACTCAATTACGGGCTAATAATGGGAAAAAAGCTCATACTTAAATTCTGGAAAAATGCGCCCACACCAACAATAACAATGTGGATATCAAATATGTTTGAAACACTACATCTGGAAGAGATGAGATTCCTCTTAGCAGGCAAAGCAGACCAATTCCAAAAGACGTGGTCTACGTTTTTGGAACTATTACAAGCATGAGGTGCAATAGTAATCTTAAAAATAAATAAATAAATAAATAAATAAATGGTACCAGGATCTGGCAACAAAAACAGACTTGGTTGGTAGTCCCCTTTCTGCGGAGTTTAATGTTATAATGTTATAATAGAGCGATTGTTTCTCCTTTCTTTTTCCTTCTTTTCTAGGGTCTACTTTCTTTCTTTACTTCCTTCTCTAACTTCTTTTCTAAGGGGCTTTCTTTTCTCAACACTCTCTTGCACCTTCACGACTCTTGCGCACTTTCCTTACTTCCTTTACTTCTATCTTTTTCTTAAAGCTCAAAAAATGAAGCGGTACAAAAAATGTATTAAGACATATGTGTTGTGTATTATTGTAACTTACCGTACTTCTAATAAAAAAATTAAAAAATAAAATAATTAGTTCCTTTTCTACGCGCAATAGTACAACACGAAAACCTCACAGCTTCAGCCCAAACTAACACAGTTATCAAGTGTTTATCCCAATTAGTACCTGGAGATATAAATTGATAGATTCTTAGAAAATTGAATTGTATTTTTGAACTGATTGAAGTGTCTGTAGCTAGGGAAAATGCATCAAAAACACTCAGGGTCAGTGCACTGCTGCAAAGAGAATGAACACACGCCTGCTCCTAAACAAAGGCTCCTGATTGTGGCTTACAGAACTCAAGAGTCACAGGTCTGCCTTATGTTGTCTCTTGGCTGGACGACATCTGTGAGTGGATCTGCGGCTCTCACGATTAATAGTTTACATTCACTACCTGATGCCTCGACACACAATGGGGAGACATGCCCTCGGGAAGATATACAATAGAAATGGGGAGACGATCGAGGAATTCCCCATGACAGGCTCCCCGCTTCCATGGCATGCCAGTGCATGTCTAGGCAATGGGCAGCAAATGTCACCCCCTTCATACTGGAACTCAGCAGCACAATCATTAACAAGTTGATCTGTGCAACTGAACAAAGCAACAACTTTAGACATTTGAACTTTACTCCATCACACTTCCCATGATGTTATAAATATAGGGATGAATTCATTGCGACATATTTTCCTTTCAGACATCCACAAGGTTTGATTTGATTAGCTAAAGTTTATATCTAGCCTACACACTTGTTTATCTTTCATTGGAATTGATTGTGAGCATCTGCGACAAACCAGGAAGTGTTGAAAACGGGGATGATATTTCAGATCAAGGAAGTGTTTGACATTGCAATTTCCATCTTGTTTCAGATTTCCAGCACTGCCAGTACTTTGGGCCGATGAACCTGTTTCCATGCTGTATCTCTGAACTAAAATCCTCACTGGAATACTCCACACATTTACTTCTCCTTGTCAAGGAAGTCAATATGTTTAACAGGATAACTGCAATTGCAACATATTTGAACAAAACAAGTCCTTGTACGATAGTGCTTTGGTATAAAGAAGTAATGCTATTAGTGCAATAGGTGTCAGCCTTATTTGACCCAACCTTGATGATAATTTTTTTCATATTCACATGATCCTTGACATACGTCACTTGGCATGCATGGTCAGGTGGCTGAGCACTAATTCATGAATTTCAATGGA
The DNA here is from genome assembly GCF_010909765.2 of Amblyraja radiata. NCBI lineage: Eukaryota > Metazoa > Chordata > Chondrichthyes > Rajiformes > Rajidae > Amblyraja > Amblyraja radiata. The sequence continues at coordinate 76,675,259 of NC_045960.1, read as the reverse complement.
CTTTGGAACCTGATCAGCTTTTGAACCTCACTCTTTTGATCATATACAGACGTGAAGAAACTCATCAGCTCATCTTCCACAAATTATATTTCCACTGGTGGAAGAATACAGTGCCCAGAGATTTACGAGAATGTTGTCAGGACTTGTGGGGCTGAGCTATAGGGAGAAGTTCGGCAGGCTAGGGTTCTATTCCTTGGATGGCAGGAGGATGAGGGGTGATCTTATAGAAGTGTAAAAATTCATGAGGGAAATTGATAAGGTAAAACTATAGTCCTTTACCCAGGGTAGGGGGAATCAAAAACTAGAGGAACCTAAGGAGCAACTTTTCTATTCAGAGGGTGGCAGATATATAGAATGAGCTGCCAGAGGTAGTTGAGGAAGCTACAATAACATTTAAAAAATACTTGGACAGGTACATGGAGAGCAGGCACGTGCCGTGAGTAATTACTCAGGGTAGGCAGTCAGTCATCTTTTAAAAATCTTAAAAAGCGCGCAGGCGCAGATTGGTCTCCTCTCCGGTAGGCAGTCGACTTTTATAAAGTAATTTGTCTTCAAAAGCCTTATTTCTTAATAAAATATTTTGAAACATATAGCGCAAAGAAATTTACTTACCATATTATTTGTACACAAACTTAAGATAATAACAATCCATGTTTGAAAAACCCGCCAAGAAAACAGGCGGACAATGAACACATGTGCAGCACACGTGCACGCAGTCCACGGTGCAAAGGCAGAATTTCAGCTGCCTTAATTGTCCGTTATAAGTGAAGGCTTGAAGCAGCATCCACGGAACGTGAGTTCCACAGTTTCGCGTATGACGTACTGCGGATGAAAGGCACGGGAGAATTATGCCTACCTAAGATATCGATGAAATCATGAACATAATAACCATTTAATAAATTATGCATGTTATTTTGTGCATTAAGTAGGTATGTTGCAAAGCCTACCTGAAGCGTCGCTGAAAATCTGTCGCTGCGGGTGTGCGTGATTTTGGCGCCGTTTAGAGGGGGGCGGGTTTAAAACGCGATTTTCTCTAGGCTGTTCAAATCGAAGATGTTCAGCCTAGTTAATTATTAACGAAAAATCGCTGGAAGACCCCGTCGCAAAAGCTATTATTAGTTTTAAAGGCCTTGGATAATAGTTATAGTAGTTTAAAATTCAATCTCTAAACCCGCGACCACCAGCAACCGCAGGGTCTCATAAAGCAAACAACTGAAGGTATGTAGCTTATTTTTACATTAAAAAGGGCTTCTTAAGATCCCTTTATACAAAGTTTAATGTTGCGAGTAGCTCATTTTGGCCCCATTATATCCCGCAGTATTTTTCTGGGCATTTGAGGGCACAAATCTACCGCAATGTGAACGTTCTAAACCAGCGCGTTCACAGGATCCCACTAGAAAGCTGATTTAAAATGGACTTTAATTTACAGCAATTGAACACTAAATTCCTTCCATTTGGCCTATAAATGAATGTAAATGAGATTTAAAAATCATGTTTTATTGTGAATTATTTATTAATATTATTTGCACACTTAGGCTATTTAAAAATGTTTATCATTTATTAAGAAATGGATAGATGTTTAGATCTAGTAATTGAAGTTTGAAATTAGCTACACTTGGGTAACTAACTAATTATATGCTTTAATTTCAGGTCATCCAAGTAAGATTATTTTATATTTGTTTCAGAATGCTTCAATCTATAACTGAAAATGTCATTCAGTTCTCTTAATTTTTAAGAAAGTTATGGGCTTTTGACTGTCCACGATCACAGCTTTTTTGTTACGTCCATAGAAAATCAATAGGGAACAAGATGCTAATTTCTGAGTATGAAAATGGCCATAACTTTTTAAATACATGAGATATGAAAGTGAATTAGGTGTCAAATTAAACTTCTTTTTATGCTTTATCTGATGGGATAAATTACAGACTTGATTTTTTAAATCTCAAAATTTTGTAACATTGCTACATTAAGTTGCTAATAGTAAATGAATTGGAAATCTTTACTATTCATATTTAATAATTACCTTTTTATAATTTTAGTCAGGGTTGGCACTGCCTACCTTACCTACCCTGACGGCATGTGCCTAATGGAGAGGAAAGGTTTAGAGGGATTGAGAGCAAATGCGGGCATCGTACTGCGCATGTTGTTCCATTGTTTAAAAAGGGTTCTAAGAGTAAACCTAGCAATTATAGACCTGTTAGTTTGACTTCAGTGGTGGGCAAATTAATGGAAAAGATACTTAGAGATAATATATATAAGCATCTGGATAAACAGTGTCTGATTAGGAACAGTCAACATGGATTTGTGCCTGGAAGGTCATGTTTGACTAATCTTCTTGAATTTTTTGAAGAGGTTACTAGGGAAATTGACGAGGGTAAAGCAGTGGATGTTGTCTATATGGACTTTAGTAAGGCCTTTGACAAGGTTCCTCATGGAAGGTTGGGTAAGAAGGTTAAACTGTTGGGTATAAATGCAGGAATAGCAAGATGGATTCAGCAGTGGCTGAATGGGAGAAGCCAGAGGGTAATGGTGGATGGCTGTTTGTCGGGTTGGAGGCAGGTGACTAGTGGGGTGCCTCAGGGATCTGTGTTGGGTCCTTTGTTGTTTGTCATGTACATCAATGATCTGGATGAAGGGGTGGTAAATTGGATTAGTAAGTATGCAGATGATACCAAGATAGGGGGTGTTGTGGATAATGAAGAGGATTTTCAAAGTCTAGAGTGATTTAGGCCATTTGGAAAAATGGGCTGAAAGATGGCAGATGGAGTTTAATGCTGATAAATGTGAGGTGTTACACCTTGGCAGGACAAATCAAAATAGGACGTACATGATAAATGGTAGGGAATTGAAGAATACAGTTGAACAGAGGGATCTGGGAATAACCGTGCATAGTTCCTTGAAGGTGGAATCTCATATAGATAGGGTGGTAAAGAAAGCTTTTGGTATGCTAGCCTTTATAAATCAGAGCATTGAGTATAGAAGCTGGGATGTTATGTTAAAATTGTACAAGGCATTGGTGAGACCAAATCTGGAGTATGGTGTACAATTTTGGTCGCCCAATTATAGGAAGGATGTCAACAAAATAGAGAGAGTACAGAGGAGATTTACTAGAATGTTGCCTGGGTTTCAACAACTAAGTTACAGAGATAGGTTGAATAAGTTAGGTCTTTATTCTCTGGAGCGCAGAAGGTTAAGGGGGGACTTGATAGAGGTCTTTAAAATGATGAGAGGGATAGACAGAGTTGATGTGATCAAGCTTTTCCCTTTGAGAATAGGGAAGATTCAAACAAGAGGACATGACTTCAGAATTAAGGGACAGAAGTTTAGGGGTAACATGAGGGGGAACTTCTTTACTCAGAGAGTGGTAGCGGTGTGGAATGAGCTTCCAGTGGAAGTGGTGGCGGCAGGTTCGTTGGTATAATTTAAGAATAAATTGGATAGGCATATGGATGAGAAGGGAATGGAGGGTTATGGTATGAATGCAGGCAGGTGGGACTAAGGGAAAAAAATTGTTCGGCACGGACTTGTAGGGCCGAGATGGCCTGTTTCCGTGCTGTAATTGTTATATGGTTATAGGACTAGCTTAGATGCAGCGTCTTGGTTGGCATGGATGAATTGGGCGGAAGAGTCTATTTTCATGTTCTGGCTCTATGGTGACACAAGGAACTGCAGATGCTGGAATCTTGAGCAAAACAAAAGGTGCTGGAAGAACTGAGCGGGTCAGGAGGCATATATGGAGGGGATGAACAGATGATGTTTCGGGTTGGGACCCCGTCTGAAGAAGAGCCAGCCCTGATCTGAAATGTTGCCACTCCATTTCCCTCCATGGATGCTGCCTGACCTGTTGAGTTCCTCCTGCACTCTGTGTTTTTCCCATATCATGATTGGGTATCAATTAATCAAGTGTTAAGAGTCAAGAGTGTTTTATTGTCAAATGTCCCAGATAGAACAATGAAATCCTTACATGCTGCAGCACAACAGAATATGTAAACATAGTACACTGTAAATAATCTAATAAATGAGAGAAGAAAAAAAGTTCAGTGTGTATACATACTCACAAATATACATATGTATGAAGAAGGGTCTCGACCCAAAACGTCGCCCATTCCTTCTCTCCAGAGATGCTGCCTCACCCGCTGAGTCACTCCAGCATTTTGTGTCAACCTTTGATTTAAACCAGCATCTGCATTCTTTCTTACACACTTTATACACACACATATATATATATATATATATATACACACACACATATATACACACAAAAAAACAAACAATAGGAGTGCAATAATAATAATGTCTATAAGTTCAGAGCTTATTTGAGGTTGTAGTGTTTAATAGCCTGATGGCGGTATGGAAGAAGCTGTTCCTGAACCTGGACGTTAGTTTTCAGGTTCCTGTACCTTCTTCCCGATGGCAGGCTTGAATTGAGTGTATGGCCAGGATGATGTGCCTTTTTGAGGCAGCATATCCAATAAATCCCTTTGATGGTGGGGAGGTCAGAGCCGGTAATGGTCTGGACGGAGTCTTTTTCGCTCCTAGGCATTCAAGTTGCCGAACCATGCCGTGATGCAACCAGTCGATATGCTCTCTATTGTACACCTGTAGAAGTTCATGAGAATCCTCTCTGACATATCGAATCTCTGTAATCTTCTCAGGAAGTAGAGGCGTTAATCTGCTTTATTTATAATTGTATTAGTGTGCTGGGTCCAGGAAATATCTTCGGAAATATGCATGCCCAGGAATGTGAAGTTTGAAGGATTGTGGGACCTCATCCTTCCTCTTCCAAAGTCCACAATCAGTTAATTTGTTTTACTGATATTGAGAGCCAGGGTGTTGTGCTAGCACCATTTGGTCAATCAGTCGATCTCACTTCTATACTCTGACTCAAAGTTCACTTCAAGTTCAAGTTACATTTATTATCACATGCACAAATTGGTAGAGTGAGATTTGAGTAACCATACAACCATACGAATAAAAGGAACACAATACATGATAGAATTTAACATGAACATACCCGCACAGCAGAATCTATGTTTCCCACTGTGAGGGTTCAGTCATCTTCCTCTATAACCATCACCATCTGTAATTCGTCCAACAACGGTGGTGTCGTCGACGAACTTGAAGATGGAGTTCATACTGTGTGCGGCTGTGTGCGGCTACACAGTCATGAGTATAGAGTGGAGCAAGGTGCTCCCGTACTGATTGTTAATGAGGAAGTAGTATTTCTGCCAATTTGAACGGACTGTGGTCTGTGGATGAGGAAGTCGAGGATCCAATTACAGACAGATGCGCAGAGACCCTGAGCTTGGTAACCAGCTTACCCCCCCATTTTTTTGTATCAAAAATAATTTATTTAATTACGAACACGATACAAAAACCAATAAAACCAAAACCGTGGTAACACACCCAACACCATAGTACAAAATCACCAAATTATCTAAATTTTCAAACACCTATGTTACAATCCTTACAAATATACTAAATAACTACAATACAACTATGTCCCTCTCTATCACCACCGAGGCGCGGACATACCCCCGGGAAAGGGGCATGCATCTGGCTCGGGCAAAGCCATCTTCCGCCTGGCGCAGACTCGTGGATGGCCAGCTTGGCCAGGCCTAGGAGTAACCCAACCAGGACATCTTCGGCCCTGTCTACTCCCTAGATCCCGTCACCAATCGTTCGGTCGCTGACAGCAGAGCCGCTCCTCCTCCTACGGACCCTAGGTGGAGTGGCGGTGCACCTTGCCCTCCTGACCCTGGCTACAAGGGACGCTCTACTGGTCCCTCTACCCTCAACAGGAACAACGCTGCTCTTGGTCTTGGCGTCCTTCTCCAGGGTCATCCAAGAAGGACCTGAGCTGACGCCGGTCGTTCCCCTTCACCTCCTTGCCTTTCCCTCTCCTTTTGACGATGAGGTTCAGCGAGCTGGTGAGCCCATGTAAGTTTGGCCACCGGTGGGAGGCCCGTCTGGGCCGATGTTGGGCTCCTTCGGTGGCCTGGATGAACGCGCGGATTTCTTCCACTGGAATGATTGGAGTGGCGTCGGGGGGAGCGAGAACATCCATTGACTCGTTGTCCGAGGTGTCCCCTTCCACCCGCTCACTGCAGATGGAGTCACCATCCCCAAATCCAGACACACCCTTAGTGCTTGAGACTCCTGCCCCACCCACTGGTCTCTCCTCCACCTCGGTCCCAACCAAGGGGCCAGTGGCAGAGGGGCCTTCCCTCTCCCAGTTAGGCCCAGTGTGGACTCTGGTGCACCAGACTTAGGGAGTCCCTCTAGAGCCAGGTCCTGAGGGAGAGAGGGCTGGTTTCACCTACACCCTCCCCACCTACAGTCTCTACCTTCAGAGGCATGCTCTATGCCTCGTCCTGGGTGGGTTGCTCCAGGGCTTCCACAGATGCATGATGCAGGACTCCCTCCCCAACAGGAATCTCTCCCTGCTCCATAACACCCGAGTGGTCCCCATCGCCACCCTCCCCAGAATCCCCTCCAGAACATGGAACCGGGGACCGAACCAGAAGGCGGGAGTCTTCCTCCACCACAGTATTCCCCTCCCCCCTGGAGGACTCCCGTCTGTCCCCCTTCCGCTCCTCCGTAAAGAGATTCCTCCTACTCTCTTTCGATGGGGAGGCGCTCACAGATTCTGAGTTCGCCTGAGCAACCTTCGTCTGCGGAACCCCGTCCTCCCGCCCGATCCCCACCACCCTCGGTTGGAATATGGGGATTGCAGACCCCCTAACGGGAGGCGACGGTATGGGTGGAATGTTCTTGTCTCCGGGGGTATTGTTCCCCATGTGTTTCATCTTCTTAGCCACCTTGCCCCCATTCTTTTGACCCTCCCCACCCCCACCCACGCTCTGCGCAACCCCAGGCTACCCTGACTCAACTACAGGGGGGGGTGGGACCCGTCAACTACCTCCTCCCGGTCCAGCAACATCGTCAGCTGGCGCCGGAGGGAAAGAACGTGCCGCAGCTCCTTCCTGCTGAACCCCTGGGATATCGGGGTAGTGTCCGTGGGAACCTTCCCCAGGGTGTGAAGGTGGGGAAGGAGGACTTGATTTGTAATGCAGGGCGGAACATTGGACAGGATCACCCACTGCGCCGTGGTCACCAAGGGCTCGACCTGCAGGAATGTCCCCCCCCCCACTGAGATCCCTTTATGCACGACCACGTTCAACCCCTCAACGGACTAGAGGAAGAACACGGCCTTCCCATACATCCTGCCTTCGTACAGGATGCCTATGGGCCTTTCTGCCACCGAACAGTCCTCCATGTTCATCTGGGGGGGCAAGTAGCACCTTATCCCATACTCGAAAGGCAGGTTCCTCATGGGGAACCGGGCCCCAAGAGGAACAGCCGAAACAGCTGAAGCAGTCGCCTTTGCATAGCTCCCCGAAGGTCATGCTCCCCCAGAACACTGACTCTGCATGGTATCAGGTGCAACAATTTAAGCAAAGCACTTAAACCAAATGCAGACATGCACAGACAGTCCAAATGGCATGAGGCCAAGACCACACATAAAAATCAAATGGAACATTTGGAGGGAGGCAAGTAGTGTTGCCTCAAATGTCGATGATGGCGGCCCACAAAAAAACTGCTTCGTCACCACCTCTACGCCCGGCTATCTCGGTTCTCCTGTGTTCCCTGGCGAGCTGCTGACCTTCTCAGACAATCCCAGCTGGTCTTCGCTGCTCCTGCAGCAACAAAAGGGAATTACCTGCAATCATTGTTGTTGGAAGCCTCATATCTCCGGCGATCTTGCCGAGAGATTGGAGGCTTCGTCAGCTCCAGGTTCCAAGGCCGCAGAAAGTCGAGACGGTGCAGAAATCTTCCCAAGCCGCACAAAAGTCAGACCGGTCCGGTCAGTAATGGGGGGGAGGGGGGGGGGGGGGGGAGGTCCGTAACGACTGTGGCAAATTCATTCAGGTCCATTGCCGAGTCCTTGAACATTGCCCAGTCTACTGACTCCAAGCAATCCCGTTGTTGTTCCTCTGCCACCCCAGACCAGCTCTGCGCAGTCTTCACCTCTGGGGGTGCTCTCTTCAGTTGCCGCCTGTATGCAGGAAGAAGCAGCACCGTTGCATGGTCGGATTTCCCAAGGTGAGGGCGAAGGATGGAGCGATAGGCATCTCTGATAATCGTATAGCTGTGGTCAAGGGTGCTTAATCCTCTGGTGCTGCAGGAGACAGGTTGGTGGTAGTTGGGGTGATCTTTTTTCTTTTTGTACAAAACATTAAATTTGAATGTATATACTGTGTAAATGATACACATTTATATAATTTTCCAACTGAGAGAGTGGAAATTCCTCAGTTGCTACTTATTCACGCGTAATGCTGTTGTTAAGATGCATTTGGGAACTATTTTTCTGCGCTGGAGAAATACGAAACATAAGTGAAGCACAAAGAGGAAATAATATAACTTATATACTTAAGAACAACGAGAGGTCAGCTAAAAAAAGTTTACCTTCACATTTACCATAAATTCCTTTCCCTCTCTTTTGAGAAGAAAAGGTCACATAAAGTTTCATGGGATGTTTAAAATTAATTAAACATATTCCAAAACTCATTTTTTAATTATGGGTTAATAATAGCAAAAAAACTCATACTGAAATTTTGGAAAAATACAACTATACCAACGCTCAAAATGTGGATCATAAATATGTTGGACACAGCACACCTGGAAGAAATGAGACTCCTCCTAAGATAAACAAGACCAATTCTTAACGAGTTGGTCTCCATTTATTGATTTCTTGGATTCATGTGGTGCAACTATCGTAAAAAGCAATTGTTTCAGGTCTGGGTGAAAGATGATCAACAATATAAAAACTCACCTCCTATCGTCTATTTGTTAATCTCTCTCCTGTTCTCTCTTCTTTCTTATTTCTTTTCCTCACTATCTTTCTTGTTTTATACACACTACACGTTTTTCTACTCTACTATCTCTTTCTTTCTTATTTCTCTCTTTAAAAAAAAAATAAAATAAAGTTGTACAGAGAATGTATCATGTTACCATATATTTGACACCTGAAAAAAGGTACCACTGTATTGTACTTACTTCTAATAAATTAAAAAAAATTATGAATTGAGTTTGGCTTAGGTGGCGAGGATAGCATGGCTAAATTTGCAAGATGCAAAATACTTCTTTGGTGATGATAATGCAAAGTGCTGGAGAATCTCAGTCAGGCATCATCTGTGGATGGAATGGATAGGTGATGTTTCGCGTTTCGGTTTGGGACTTCAGATAAGATGAAGCAAAACTTAAGCCTGTCATCATATTCTTTATTGATGTACATAAAGACATTTAAATACTTATTTCAGGGTCTCGAATGTTTTGTTAAAGTGTCAAGGTGGGTGCCAAAAAAAATTACCAGAACGGCACAGTGGCACAGCAGTCTAGTTGGCGCCTCACAGTGCCAGAGGCCCTGGTTCGATCCCGACTACAGGTGCTGCCTATATGGAGTTTGTATTGTCGCCCCGTGACCTTGTAGATTTTCTCCGGGTGCTCCGGTTTCCTGCCACATTCCAAAGACGTACAGGTTTGTAGATTAAATGGCTTTGGTAAAGATTGTAAATGGTCCATAGTGTGTAGAATAGTGCTAGTGTATGGGGTGATCACTGGTGTGCGCGGACTCAGTGAGCTGAAGGGTCTGTTTCTCTCTATAAACTATTAAGGTGTGAGGGAATTCAATCAAGTGGAAAGATATAAAACGCTCAGAATGACAACTATCGTTCAAAATTATTGGAAGTGTTGCTGAAAGTAAATGAGAGGAAATTGCTTTCGCTGTTAAAAAGATTGGCAACTGGGAAACACAAATTTGAGGTATTTGGCACAATAACCAGGATGGTTATGGGTGATGAACAAAACGGGAAGAGACTTGTACAGGACATTATTATCCTTTTAACCTGCTATGCAAAGTGGGTATAAACCCAAAATGCTGAATGAACTCAGTGGGTCAGACAACATTTGTGGAGGGATTAGATATGCGATATTTGGAGTTGGGATCCTCCTTGACCCAGTGACCTCCAGAAAGTTGCGTTTTACTCAAATTTCCAGCATCTGCAGTTTGTTGCATCTCCAAGCAGAGTAGGTTGTTGTAAACTGGACTGCAATATCTGAGAGGACAAAATGAAATAACAATAACAAAAAGGATCTGGATGAACACTAGGAAAAATATGCAGGGCTATGGAGATAGAGCAAGGAAAAGGATGTCGAATTATTAGATTAGATTCTATAATTCAACACAGGAATGCCTCATGTTACTTTAGTTTAGTTTAGAGATAATGCTTGGAAACAAGCTCTTCGGCCCACCCAGCCATGCCAGCCATTGATCACCCATACATTAGTTCTGTCCTACACGCTAGGCTCAATTTACAGAAATCAATTAACCTAACCTATAAACCAGCACTCCTTTGGAATGCGGGAGAAAACTGAAGCACCCGGAGGAAACCCAAGTGGTCACAGGGAGAAGGTACAAACTCCATACATACAGTACCCATTGTTAGGATTGGAACGGGGTCTCTGATGCTGGAAGGCAAATGTCAACATCAATGCTGATTTTACCATCTCGCCCTAGTGAATGTTAGAAATTCACAAATATGTCACAGAAACAACTCACCTCAACAACTTTTATGTGAAGTAGCCATTGACAATTTCAGGGAAACTATTGAGTCAGATCAAATGTGGTGTTAATGACATATTGGAAAAGAATATCAACTATCCATCAGTCTGAAGAAGGATCCCCACGCAAAACATCACCTACCTATTTTCACCAGTGATGCTGCCTGACCCATTGAGTTACTTCAGCATCTTGTGTCTATCTTAACTATTCATTTACTCAGTTTTCAGAGTGCAAAAAAACTCATACATACATATAAAAAGTATTGGTTTATGTATATCGAATGACAGGATGAGAATTTGAAGAGCTCAAGTAAAATGATCCACAATTTTGATCCTTTTTTCTTTCAGCTTGTGGACATCCTGCAAGAGGCATTATCACACCCAGAACATACCAAGGCTGGTGTTTAGACTTTGAAAACTGTCACTTTAGGTGGACAGGACAAGATTGTTTTCATGAGATTTGGGCCAACTCAGCTGATGGAAATATTGCCCCATTACTCTGTCTGGATTACAGTCTAACAATGTTGGACTGTGGAAAAAAAAAAACTTCAAAGGGAACAAAGCATATTATATTTGCAGAAGACTCAGTTTCAATTAACAAACTGACACCTTAAAAATGCCCAACATGTGTTCTCAGTGACTACAGAATGGCTGGTGTAAAAAAAAACCTTAAAAATTGCCTTAGGAGAGAATTCCTTGCTGATTATATTGCAAGAATTTTTTTTTAAAAAGGACATATGAAACAGTTTAGTCAACTTACCTTGAGGCTCAAAACAACATCTGTGAGACAGCCTAAATTCTTAAGGTTTCCATTCTTTTGCACAGCGAAATTCGAACCCAGTGATTCTCCAGCACAAAAGTGTAAAGCAATTTCAATTTTTTTATCTTGTGAATATTGTCAATTTGGTAAGATGCAAAAAAAAAAAAAACGCACACAATCGCAAGACTGCCACGTCGTTAACTGATGTTGGAAACTGGTCAAAGGTAACATCTGCTGGAGTTTCACTGCTTGCTGTACCATTGTTTTCTAGTCTGGTTTGCCAGCACGTTATTGGTATAAATGTAAAGTAAAATGAACGAAACATGGTCTTACCACAAACTATCAGTCATCTACAACGCCACCTAATTTTGGAAGGGAATCAGATTCTCTTGTAATGTGTGATCAATGCCATGCTTGATCCTTCTCAGTGGCTTCTCTACAATTGTTAAACCCTACTTCTCCACCTTGACTCACATTCTGGCAAAATGTGTAGGAAGGAACTGCAGAAGCTGGTTTACGCCAAAGATAGACACAAAAAGCTGGAGTAACTCAGCGGGTCAGGCAGCATCTCTGGTGAAAAGGCATAGGTGATGTTTCGGGTCGCGACCCTTCTTCAGACCGATAGTCAGGGGAGAGGGAAACTAGACATATGAAAAGGTACAAAGAGCAAATGAAAGGTATGAAAAGAACAAATCAAAGCCAGCAACGATACACATTCAGACACCATGTATTAAAATACTATTGACAGCAAACATATATTTTCAACTGGAAGCAGACTATAATGGGTCGAAACTGTGCCATTACATGCAGCATTGAACTTATTGCTGAAGTATGATGAACAGAAAAAAACAATCCGTAATCCTCACGAGACTGGCATCATTGCCCATTACAAAGAGAGAGCAGTGGTGGTCAAGGAAATTACACCAATGTGTAGGGCCAGATTGTTTAAATCTACCAGCAAGAGTTCAGGGGAGTTGGAAAAACTGAATAAAATGTTGACTAAAATGCTCTCTATTTCAAAGTGCTGGAGTAACTTATCGGGTCTGGCAACATCTCTGGAGAATATGGATCGATGATGTATCTGGTCAGTAAACATCACTTATTCATGCATCTGAAAGAGGGTACCGAACCAAAAAGTCACCTATCCATCTTCTACAGAAATGCTGCACGACCTGCTAGTTACTCCAGCACTGTGTGTCTCTTTTTGTAAATCAGCATGTACAGTTCCTTCTACCTCACATGCTTCCTGACTGTTGCTTCCATTTAGAATGTTATATAAGTTCTAAACAGAGGTGGGAGAAGGATAGTGCGGTCTACTGATGCCTTACTGAATAAGAAAGCGATCTATCTCAATGTAAGCAAAATGTTTCTCATACACAGCATATATCAGTACGGCAGATGGCACAATGGGCTAAGTGTTCGGCTGGCAACCGGAAGGTAGCCGGTTCGAATCCCGCTTGGAGTGCATACTGTCGTTGTGTCCTTGGGCAAGACGCTTCACCCACCTTTGCCTGTGTGTGAATGTGTGTGAGTGATTGGTGGTGGTCGGAGGGGCCGTAGGTGCAGATTGGCAGCCACGCTTCCGTCAGTCTGCCCCAGGGCAGCTGTGGCTACAGAAGTAGCTTACCACCACCGAGTGTGACTGAGGAGTGAATGAATAATGCGATGTAAAGCGCCTTGAGTTTTGGAAAGGCGCTATATAAATCCCATCCATTATTATTATTAGTACTGATAATAATCTATAAATAGCTTGTCATGTAAAGAGAACGAAACTACTGTCGCTTTACCAGATTACAGTACTGATAGCTGTATGTAAATAGATCTGAGTGTAAGAATGTCTCACATTCTAGTTATCATCAACACAGGGTGTAACATTAAGTTTGTGAAATGCATCAATAAACACTCAAGCAAATGGTTGTGAAGCCTTGTGTGCAGCTTCAGTTGTCACCTATAAGGTATTCAATCAAATGTTATGATTGGATACCATGCATTCCAGGATAATACTTGCTGGAAAACTGTGGATTTAGTTTGCCCAAATGAAATGCAGGGACAAACAAAAATCAACTTCCACTTAATTTGGTCATAAAATAATATCAGCCTAGAAACATAAAATCTGTTTTATATTGTTTCCATCAATAAGGCAAATTATGTACCATGATAAATTATAGGCACTAAATCATATATATTCCTATACTTTGTTTATGAGTATTATTGTGTATTTAGCCACTGTAATATATATTAGAGAGAACTCAAGGATGCCCAGTGATGTGGACTTTGGGACGTAAACAAAAGGAATCTCGACTAAATTAATTTTCTCCAAATAAAGGTTATGGATCCTACAAGATCTGGGTCAGACTGCAACTAGGAATTGCAGGTGTCTATCCCGCAGAGCACCATTTTTGTTTTGAAATGTCATCGGCCCTGTTAACAAGCCAATTGCCTTTGGAATATTAAGTCAGTGCCTATGCGGGGTAAATCCAGGGCAGCCATGTGTTATTGAACTAGAAAAAGCGTAAACAAGATTTACAAGAATGTTGTAGAACTGAAGAAGGGTCTTGACCCGAAACATCACCCATTCCTTTTCTCCAAAGATGCTGCCTGTCCTGCTGAGTTACTCCAGCATTTTGTGTTATTTATAAAGATGTTACTTGGTCTGGGGGATTTGAGGTGTTAGGCTGGTTTGTTTTTCCCCCTGAAACATAAGAGACTGAGGGGTAAAGAAGTTCATACATTCATGAGGGACATAGATGAAGTAAATAGCCAAAGGGTAGGGAAGTCTAAAACTAGAGGGCAAAGGTTTGAGGTGAATGGGACCTTGTGAGGCAACTTTTCAGAGAGTGGTGCATATATGGTATGAGCTGTCAGAAAGTGGAAATTACATTTAAAAGACACGTGTTGAATAGTAACAGTTGGGAGGGATATGGGCCAGATGCAGGCCAGTGTGACTAGCTCAGTCAGCCAATTTGGTTGGCATGGACAAGTTGGGCCAATGGGCCTGTTTCCATGCTGAATAGCTCCACAACACTAATTGATTCAGACCAAGTACAACATGTAGGTGATTTCTAAAAGAACAGCACCCTAGCAGTGGAGGATCATAAAACCACAGCATCTATTACATGAGCTCCAGCCTGCAACACATCCAGCAATGTCAATGAAAATAAAAGGGAGACGGCAAGGTTTGAACATCTAGATTCAGGTTTCCTCCCAAATTCCCAAGGCATGCAGGTTTGTAGATTAATTGGTTTCTGTAAATTGTCATGAGTATGTAGGACAGAACTAGTGCATGGGCGATCACTGGTTGGCGTGGACTCGGTGGGCTGAAGGGCATGTTTCACGCTGTATCAAATTAAACTAAACTAAGCTACATGGTCTGAAGACAGATTTTGACCTGAAACGTCACCCATTCCTTCTCTTCAGATATACTCCCTGTCCTGCCGAGTTACTCCAGCTTTTTGTGTCTATCTAAGCTACATGAAAGGCTGGGATATAGTTCAACTTCTCAAAGCATGAATAAGATCGCACCTGGAGAATTGTGTGGAGCCCTCGTTGCCACACTATTGGAGGGATGTGATTGGGCTGGAGAAAATGTAGATAAGATTCACCAGCAAGAAGCATGGAACATTATAGTTATGAGACTTCTTAGGCTAGATTTAGGCTGTTTTCTGAGGAGTAAAGATGGCTGTGAGAGTACTCAGTACTGGGGAATAGTTGAGGTGAACAATATATATACTTTTCTCCAAGTTGGGGGAGTCTAAGGCAGGAAGGGTGGATTTAAGAGTTGGAGATAGAGGATTTGGAGGAGACCTGAAGAAGTGGTGGAGGCAGATAGCCTCACAATTTTTAAGAAGCATCAATATAAGTACTTGTTTAAGAAAGAACTGCAGATGCTGGAAAAATCGAAGGTAGGCAAAAATGCTGGAGAAACTCAGCGGGTGAGGCAGCATCTATGGAGCGAAGGAATAGGTGACGTTTCGGGTCGAGACCCTAAGATAAGTACTTGAATTACCAAGGCGTAGAAGGCTACATATCTAATGTGAGTAAATGGGATTAGTGTATAGATGCAGTGGGCAGCATGCACATGGTAGGTTGAAGAGCATGTTTTTGTGTTGTTTGACTATTTATACTGAGTTTCTGTAATACCACACCAACTTTCAAACTATAGGATTCTGATTGTCAAATGATATTTTTGGCATACATGTCTGGCAAATTCATAGTTTTTGAAGAGTTTTAGCCTCAAAGAATATTAAGTTGCTGAAAAAACAGTGACTTTGTAAAATCAAAGTGAAACCTGCATTTTCTGTGATCCTCGGTAGCCTAGTGGGAAGTGGCATTTTGAAGAAGTTAAAGTGGCTTCGATCTTTTGGTAGTGTATTTGCTCATTTGGTTGTTCTGTATTAGCAGTTGTAATGAATTTCAATTTTGATGGATGCATTTCAAAGGTTCAAAAGGTTCAAAGGTTATTTATTGGTCACATACACCTAGGTGTAGTGAAATGCTTCTTGCCAATGCAGCACATAAAGAAAGAATACAGACATAACATTAATAAGAGATTTAAACATAAAGAACATCCCCCCACAATGGCTCCCACCATGAGGGAAGGCACAAAGTCCAGTCCCCAACCCCAGTTCACCCATAGTCGGGCCTATTGAGGCCTCCACAGTTGCCTCCACGGAGGCCCGATGTTCCAGGCCGTTCTCGCCGGGTGATGGTGCTCCGGCATCGGGAGAATCCTCACAGCGGCTTGGGACACCTGGAACGGCCGCTTCCGTACTGGAGGCCGCGGCTTCCAAAGCCAGCAAGGCCGCGCCGGTTGGAGCTCCACAACTGGCGATCTCGTCGCGAGATCCCAGGCTCCCGGTGTACAGTTCGGCGCCGCCACCCGCAGCTGGCCGCTCCTCAGACCCGCAGCACCGCGATGTTGTTCCCGGTGGTCTTCAGCTCACCGGAGCTCCAGCGCGGCGACCCGGACAAGGCATCGCCCGCTCCACGATAGCGCTCCAGCGCTGTGCCGCTGCCGAAGCCGTGGTTCTGGGCGGTCCCCGACAGGAAACGCCGCTCCAGGCCCGCTGGTAGGCCGCGAGGACGGGTCGAAACTGCAGCCCGGAGAAAAGCTGCCTCTCCGACCAGGTAGAGACACTGAAAGGTAGTTTCCCCCTTCCCCCCCCACCCCCCACATAAAAAAGTCTAGAACTCCAGAAACAAAAATACTTTAACTAAATAAAAAAAAAAAAAAGATGAAAAGACGGACAGCTGCTGGCTGGGCAGTCGCGCACAGGTCAGCGCCCCCATCTGATTTGTTGTTCAATTTCCAGCCATTCAATAAGCTACAATGTCAATGTGAAACAAGAACAAGCACTCCATTCATTTGCAGCAATGTTATTGCCAAACTACTGTAAATCACTAAATAACCATTGATTTTTCTCTGCGTGAAGTAATTTAGTCAATCAATTGACAGTGGTCATAACAATAAATGTGGGCACTTTTCATTTCCAGTTTATTGATAACAGATTAATAATACAAGCATAACATTTATTACCAATTTTAGTGGTTATTAATAATGCTATATTTTTTTTTAAATCTCAGCATTTAAAAAACAACAGGTGAATGTGATTTTGCTTATTCTGCAATGGCAAGCTTCAGATGTGACCAACTGAATTCAATTCCTTCCTTCCTCTAATCTATATATCTATATTATTATTAAAGCCAGGATGTTTAGGCATTATAAAAAATCTCTGAAATAGATAGGCAAATAGGCATAATAAAATTACAAAAAAGGCACGAAAAAGGCATTTATTTCCACCACCAAAATATGGTTAAAAAATGATAACATAAAGATATTCTACATTAAAAGACCAAATTTGCCTGGTTGCACATAATTACTAGCATTTTTATCAAATTATCTGGTGTTAAACTATGCCGTCTGTCAGACAGAATATGCTTCAGTTGTGAAAAACTTCTTCCTACCCCAGCTGCGGTCACTGGTGCATACCCGAAACAAGCTACACTCTATATTCATGTCGATAACTTGTGCATTACAACTACCTTTGAGAACTTTAGCTATGTTTTGTATTTCTTCAAGGTTTTTGTTAACTAAAATCACTCTCTCACATTTTCCTTGTATGTCTTTACCTACATCGCCAGGAACTTTACGAATATCGTCAGTTACTTTGTTGAAAACCTGCAAGTTATTCACTAATGTTTTGCCACATTTCTCAAGGGAAGTGATAGCTTGTGGGAAGTTTGCAAAATTGAAAGCAATAAACACAAGATCGCGGTGGAGGGACTTTTTTTGCATGATTTCACTGACGATCCTGACTGTAGCAGATTCTTCTTCTTCAAAACAGTTGCCGATTTCTTTTATCTTTTCAAAATTTGCAGCATACTAGAGTACAGCAGAGAGCCATGTACCCCACCTAATCAAAACGGGCTGAGGAGGTAGCGGAATCGCGGGTGCCATTTCCTTGAACAGCTACACATGTGATGGTGCTTTGAGGAAGATTTTCTTGACATTGGAAACTGGGCGATCGACATTTGGAAACAAGCTACGTATGTGCTTGGCAATTCTATGAAGGCTTTGAGCTAAGCATGTCAAATGCAACATTTTGGGGAATAAAACTTTAAGAGCACGAGCAGCTTTTTTCATGTACGGAGTTGCATCAGTCACAAACAGAGAACATTCTCGTGTTTTATACCTTCTGGTCAAAGTACAGCAAGTGAAGTTGTAAACAACCGAGTAATAGTTGAGCTATTTGACTTCTCCAATATTTTCGATGTCAACAAATACTCCTTTGATGGTTGACCTACCTCCAGTTTACCGATGACCATATTGGCAACATATCTCCCCACATCATCGGTTGTCTGGTCTATTGAGATTCATATTTTGCTGCATGCAACTTCATCTCTAATTTTCTGCACAACAATGTTGAGATTGCTGTCAACATTATTTTTCAATAATGATGACTCGCTTGGTATATGTTCCTCTGTGTATTTCTCTAAAAAACCTCTGAGATTTGTTTTCCAATTTCCACAGTGGAATTCCAGCATCAATGAATGCCTTGCACAGATCACTCGAAAACTCAGATTTACGACTGGAGCCATCAGTAAATGTAGTGAAGAGACAAGCTTGGGTATTTCGCTTGAGTAGTCTACACCCCAGCGGTATCACCATTGACTTCTCTAATTTTAGATAGCCCTTATCATCTCCCTCCTCCCCCTTCCCAGCTCTCCTTCTAGTCCTACTGTCTCTGCCTCTTTCTTTCTTGTTCCTGCCCCCCCACCCACATCAGTCTGAAGGGCCTCGATCCAAAACGTCGCCCATTCCTTCGCTCCATAGATGCTGCCTCACTCGCTGAGTTTCTCCAGCATTTTCTGTCCACCTTCGATTTTTCCAGCATCTGCAGTTCCTTCTTAAAAAGATCTTGGAGAAGCCTGAATCAGTGGGCAACGGCACGAATGAATTAACAACCGACGGTAGCCCCCCCCCGGTGGTGGAAAATTTCTTGTAACATGTTAATAATAACATTGATATTAACGTGTTAACATAGAAAACGTCATTGTAATCACGGTACAACTAGAGAAAATAGCACAACCTTTTAGCAAAAAAAGGCTGATTTAGGCACTCGATCATGAAAAAGGCATTATCTTGGTGAAATCATCAAAAAAGGCATGAAAAGGCACATGGCATTTATGGCAAAATCCTGGCTAACTATTATTATTATTATCATCATATTACTAAAACTCTCATCTTGTTTGTTTGCAGGTTTGTGTTTGTACCTTTATTTGCGCAAAAACAGTACACGATAGCGCTACAATTTTTGGCCCACCTTACTCACCATTGTCCTGAGATTGATGGTATATTTTAAAGGTTATTAACGTTTAAAACTTAAACAAAACAGCGACCTCAACCGCGCATGCGCAGTTGGGGGAGGGTTCCCGTGCACGTCTTTACTGGCATCACAAAGGGCATCCTACACAGATGGGGCCTTTCCAGAATTTCATTTCATATTGCCATCTTTTTTTCTCCCTCATCACAGCGGCGAACCAACTTCTTCACGGGTAAGTTTCCTTCTATTTTAATTTCAGCCGCCCCGGCCCCGGGTTCCCTGCCTTAAGCCCTCCCCATTCCTCCCCCCCTCCCCCTACAGCCCCTGCCTCAAGCCCTCCCCCTCCCCTGGATGCTCACCCCCCCCCCCCCAACAGCCCCCGCCTCAAGCCCTCCCCCTCCCCTGGATGCTCACACCCCCCCCCCCAACAGCCCCCGCCTCAAGTCCTCCCCCTCCCCTGGATGCTCACACCCCCCCAACAGCCCCCGCCTCAAGCCCTCCCCCTCCCCTGGATGCTCACCCCCCCCCCCCAACAGCCCCCTGCCTCAAGCCCTCCCCCTCCCCTGGATGCTCACCCCCCCCCCCCCAACAGCCCCCGCCTCAAGTCCTCCCCCGGCTCAGGCCTGCAGCCTCCAAAAGTCACTGACTGACTTTCAGTTATTTTAAAATGCCGTGCGTGCAGAGCCGGGGGAGGGAGAGGCAACCAGGGGCTGTAGGGGGAGGGGGGAGGGAGAGAGAGAACCCTCCCCGCGGGCCCGGAGCAGCAGCACCCTGACCCTGTACTGGCTAGAACCACAGCCCAGGGCCCTGAGCTGGACAAAGACATGGACACAATAAGGAACCGGCCCGGAGCCGCGCACCTCCTTCCCCCTCTCGCAGCTCCAGACCGGAATATTGCGTTGGGGAACGAAGCTCAACAGGTCCCACTTGCGGTAGGGAGGGGCGAGGGGTTATGGACAATGTTAACAAAGACAGGACTCCCCGTCCAATGAGAGATTTGTAACATTGTTGTAAGGAGAGGGACGGAGTGGGGTATGATACGAGGAGAGGATTGTTGTTTAATAGAGGGAGGGGAGGGGGGTAGGGAGGGGAGAGGAGTTACGGAGGAAGTGAGTGACTGAGGACATGGGAAAGGAGAGGGAAGGAGAGATGAAGGAGAGAGTGGGGACGG
The DNA here is from genome assembly GCF_010909765.2 of Amblyraja radiata. NCBI lineage: Eukaryota > Metazoa > Chordata > Chondrichthyes > Rajiformes > Rajidae > Amblyraja > Amblyraja radiata. The sequence continues at coordinate 76,654,882 of NC_045960.1, read as the reverse complement.
GGAGGAGGAGAGAGGAAAGAGGGAGGGTGAAGAGGGGGAGGGAGTGCTGGGGGATGAGGGGAAATGAGCTGCGCCTGTGCAGTTGGGGGCTATCGGTACTTGGTAGAATATTGCGTTGGGGAACCGGTGAGTGGTGGAATATTGCGTTGTAGGAACGGGGCCCAACGGGTCCCACTTGGTCTAGTAATAACTAAAAATCAGCGATGAGCATTAAAGTATCACGTTTCAAAGGCAAACAATAGATTTCATAATATGCACTGATAAAACTTTACTATTATGCCCATTAGGACTTTAAAAAAATCTTAACAAGTGCACTTTTATCAAAGATCCGGTGATTTAATGATTCAGCAAGAGCGCCAATCCCCATTTAACTGAATGACGCACCACCCCTTCTCCTCTATAATGTTAAAAAGCCAAATAGCTCCTTCAAAATTATATGAAATCAAGGATCACACCTATTACACAAAATAGTTGAAAGAATGTAACCTGCAAATTCTAATTATCTGCAGAAACTGCTCACTTAGCATCCTCACCTCTGAAACTGCTGCTTCCCAATTAATTATTCAATCACTAGTTGCGACTTATTTTTTGGCACAGTGAAGATTTTGCAAAGATACATCTGAATTATTTAACTGAAATGTGATTACATCTAATTATTCAGGAAGTGAGATTTTCAAAAGTGGCACCTGAAAGTAAATGAACACCATTAACATTTAAAAAAAGATTCAAGCATGTTAACAAATACATTGAGAGTAACTTTCAAAGTTTTAAACATTCTGACATTCTATATCGCAATATTTTTTTGGTGCTTCTTTACAGCGGATGTGAGGTTAATAAGAGTTCAACAACTACCAAGCTTCTCTATTTCAAGAAAATGTTGTCAACACAAAAGTGCATGTATATTCAATTCACAGGTTGCTGTGTGGAAATTCTACTTGAGTCTGGGAGCTGTTTATTGTCATTTTTTCAGTGGCACTATTGTAGTCATTAATCAAAACTAAAGCACAAAATAACACATATTTCTGATGATCTTTTGGGACAAACGTTCTTAAAAGCAGCGTATGTACATAGGAAATCAGAGCAGGAACAGGCCAATACACTTAGTCTCTTCATCTAAACATAAGTTAATAGTTGAGGTTCTAGCGCTGATTCTTGTTGCATCCCACTTGTTGCAGCTTGCCTTTGAATCCTTTAGCGCTCTCGTGTGGCCAATCCTCTCTCCACGTTAATGTACTACCTATATATCATGGATATTGCCTGCAGCATGGGCCCTAATAACAGCATTGCAACAAAGGCCAACGTTGATTCATACAAGCAGTGCACATTAACGTCCAAAGGAATGACAGCATGAATTGTGGAATTGGTAAAGGAAAAAGATCCAGTGCTCAAATATGCAAACTGGACTTTTATAATGGCTGCAGACAGATCTCCACCTGCTGTTCTTTGTTTTAACAATGGAAGGTAACTTCAGTGTGAAACATTAAAGGACTCATCTCCTTAAGGACTATGCAGTGGTCAATCAATCACTGTCATAGATGAATGCATCTAATAGAGGTAGAGTGATGAGCAAAATAACAATTGGGAATTTTTTCCTTGATTACTCAGTACTTCACCCAGAGAGTTGTGAATTTGTGGAATTCCCTGCCACAGAGGGCAGTGGAGGCCAAGTCACTGGATAGATTTAAGAGAGTTAGATAGAGCTCTAGGGGCAAGTGGAATCAAGGGATATGGGGAGAAGGCAGGCACGGGTTATTGATCGGGAACGATCAGCCGTGATCACAATGAATGGCGGTGCTGGCTTGAAGGGCCGAATGGCCTCCTCCTGCACCTATTTTCTATGTTTCTATATCCACGGAGGGCATTGGGGGAGTCTGGTAAGGCGGCAGATATTAGGAGTAAGGCCATGTCAGGCTGCACCTCAACTATATAGTAGTACAGGTGCACAACCTTTTATCCGAAAGCCTTGGGACCAGACACTTTTCGTATTTCGGAATTTGTCGGCCTTCGGAATGGAAATTTTTTAGCGTAGATTTTAATGGCTGGCTCAGTGGTAGAGTGCTCGGCTCATATCCGCAAGGTCGCGAGTTTGCGCCTCGATCCCGGCAGTTCCTCGGTCGCGAGTTTGAGTCTTCAATGTAGTTTTTACTTGCAGAATAAATGTCTGTATGAAATGCAGTGTGTTGAATGAATTCCTGAATTTGTAAATGTGACCGCAGCATTGAATCACCTCTCGCACTCATGTCACCCTAGTGGGGCTACATGCCCTTAGGCGGCCTAAGGCAACATTTTCACACTCTTATATCCGTGTGCAGCAGAGGCGACGTGCGTTTGGCACCAAACGTGAGCTTTGGTGAGCTTTGGTGTGCAGACGACATCCTGGAAAAAATGTCCGGTTTCTTCCAGGTAGGCGATATACCCTCCCGGGCAAAATACCCTCCACTTCTCTTTTATGAAAGGGATTTAGTTCCCCTTTCTTCGAGGACCGACCGGAGGTTCCGCTGTCACCTCTGCCGCCCTCGGTGAACGTCCTGTCTCCCTGTCCCTGGGATAGTAGGTGGCGATCAAACAGCACAATACCCCCCTCCCCCTCCAACTCCAGAGGAATCCGCTCCCCGATGGGCCGCTACGGCGACAAGTGGCAGTTCGCCCACAGCCCGAGCTGCGCCACCCTAAGAACAAGACGTACCTTGCACACCATCAGCTTCTGCCCCTACGGGGAGCGTGTTCCTCTGGAGCTGGAGCGGGGCTGGGCTGGAGTTGCTGATCTGGGATCTCCGTGCTTGCAGTGGGCCTGGGGGTCGGTGTCCCGATGAGGGGGCACAGCTCGGGCTGTGGGCGAACTGCCACTTGTCGTCGTAGCGGCCCATCGGGGAGCGGCTTCTGGTGGTCTTGACGTCTCCGGCCAGTTTGCAGTTTTCCTCTGGAGTTGGAACGGGGCTGGGCTGCTGCTGGCTGTGGGTCTCTGGGATCTCCGTGCTTGCAGTGGGCCTGGGGGTCGGTGTCCCGTTGGTCCTGACGCCTCCGGTGACTGGCACTGACCTGCTGGCATCGCCGACATGAAGACAGTGCAAAGCCCCCGCGCCGGTGCAATGGGCGGGGAGCTGGAGAGGGGAGGGAAGGGGTCACACACATGGCCGGGAATGCACTGTGTATCGTGAGTCTACCGTGGGAACTTTTTAACTCAGCGGGCAGGCAGCAGCATATTGTCAATTATTAACCCTCCCGCGCAATATACCCTCACCTTCTCTTTTATGAATGGGGATTTAGTTCCCCTTTCTTCGAGGACCGACCGGAGGTTCCGCTGTCACCTCTGCGGGCCGCCCTCGGTGAACGTTTTCAAGGACCTTTCTTCAAGGACCGAAAAAATGTCCGCTATTCGGAGGTTTTCGTTATTTGGATCTTCGGATAAAAGGTTGTGCACCTGTAGTATACCACCACTCCATTCTGCATAATTTTAGTTCTATCTCCAGATGTTAGTGAGGGGTATTTTGCAGTGCAAGTGGTCTTCATCAGATCCAAATCTGGTCCCTTCATTATGTTCAAAATGAATGTTAAGGTTGCATACCAGTTATTCATCCTTTCCTACTCTTGTTCATTTTTGTATCAATCACAAATTTTAAGTTTTAGTTTTAAAGATACAGCGTGGAAACAGACCCGCCGACCAATGATCCCCATACACTAGCACTATCCTACACGCGAGGGACAATTTATAATCTTTACTGAAACCAATTAACCTACAAACATGTATGTCCTTGGAGTGTGGGAGAAAACCGGAGCACCCAGAGAAAGCCCACATGGTCACAGGGTGGAACATACAAACAACGTAAAACTCCATACAGGCAACACTCATAGGCAGGTCTCTGGTGTTCTACCGCTGTGCCGCCAATGTTTAAACAGGTAGAACAATGCCTGGTTTTAAGTGCGGAAAACCTAAACTATATCAGTATTGTCCCGCACTCCTTCTTGTGGGTTCAATTTCCGACTGCTCAGGTAAGGGACCTACTGCCTGCTTCAGGCAAACAATGTAAATGTTTGGCAACTTCCAGCGTGTTGACAAGCAGTGGGTTGTCAATGTGCTGTGGGTTCCCTGCCGCTGTTCAGATGTGTATCACTGTTTACACAAATTAACCATCATTCTGCACATTTTACTATCTTAAAATTAATGCAACAATGAGCAATTTCTATTCTTATACAAAGCTCCAAATTTAGCTCAATTCGTATTCATCCACATTTGCCACAAATATATTCTTTGCCTTTCATTCGGTTATTGTTCATTTCAAGCATTCCTGTGTTACATTGTAGATTCGCAAGTAATTGAAAATCTCTCAAATTACAACTGGGATTGGTCACCAGCAAACAAACTTTCTTTAGTCACACACTGAATCTTTAGTTGATTCAGAATACAAATACACTAAATAATTATATTTTCACCACACTTACACACTGTATAAAACAAAGCAAATAGTTAGCTTCAGCTAGAATATATAATTGCAAAAGTAAAAAATAAAATCTTTGGGTAGATATATTTTTTAATGCAGTTAGTCAAAGCAGTATTTTAAAGGTTAGTTCAATTCTGAATTATCAGATATCATGCCCAATATTGAAGTTTAAAAGCAGAATCTTCAATTAAGTGGTTCTTACACCAATGCTGCTTTAAGCAAGAACAATAGTAGTAGTGACAAACCAAATGACTTTTCATTATTTTTTAATCTGTTTTAAATTAGAATTCAAAATACAGATCAATATACAATGTCTCACAAACAATATCAAAGCTTTTATTACTCTTATTAAACTGCAACAATAAATCATAGAGGAATAAAATAGCAAATCTCACGTAGAATGAACACTTTTAGTACTATGGAATTGAAATGTCTTGCCACCATTCAACAAGCCTAGCTTCAGCCTAATAGCCCAAGTTTATACATATTTTAAAGTGACTGTAACACTCGTTTAAGGAATGTGTTTAGGCCACATTTTCATTTTTTCGGTGCATTCAACATATCATTAAGGGATTTGCACAAAAACTCCTCAGGAACAAATTTAATGCTATAACGCACTGATCGTAAACGCACAATGGATGCTGAATTTCTAACTGTGCAATTTTATGAATGGCTGGACCACTAAAGTTTGTATTAATCTTATTTGGCTACTACTGGAATTGGAACTATACCAGCTTACAGGTAAAACATAGGTATGCCTAAAAAGGGACTCGCATAAATACGACTTCACGATAAAACCTTCATCAATGTACTTCTATGACACAATATCCTTAGCCTTTTTGACATTGTTTTCTGCAGTAGCAGATTAACAGCTCAAACTAGTTTAAAGTGTTAAACCAAAGCAAAATTTGGCCATTTTGTCATTAAATTCTGTCAGCTATTTATACAAGTGTTTACTTGTACCAGAGTATTCATATAATTCTTACACAGGTGGCAAACACTAACTGTAAGGACTGGAATCACTAATCTACCAATGTTGGTTGAGTAAACACTATGCCATTATACTCTCAACAATAAGTCTTTATGGGCAGGGAGATAAGTAAACATTTCATAGATTTGCAATTCAGTACTATACTTGTGTTTTTAAAGAAATATACACCTTTAAAGTCACAATTCTAAACTAAATCCAACAAAATATACACTTTGAAAGTTACCCTATTTGTAATGGAAAGGTTTCAAATGCAAATGCTATTTTTCACAATATTAGAACTTGAATATTCAAGTCCTCATTTCTCAATTAACAAAAAATCAGATCTGTGAACTTGGCCTATGCTTTAAAGACATATTCAGAAGGACGAGGGATCAATGAGTTTGAATAAGACATTGTCTATATCAAGCACACAATATATGCTTGCAGTGGGGTATTTGTAGAAGCCCCCAACTGTTTTTAGCAGCTCATTTTGATAACTTGCCACCTTTAAGAAATGGGAGCCAGTTTAAGTGACCAAATAGGCAGCCTTAGAAATCCTCACCATCATTTAAATCCAAATAAGTATAGATATACTTTAAAAAAAATGGTATACCTGTGGTATAAATAGAAAAAAAAACATTGGCACACATGTATCAGAATTGGCATCTTCACACTTAATGCTGACCATTCTTGACTTCATTAACTATGACTTATCTACTCGGACTTATTAATGGAAACAATTACTACCAGATGGATTGTTGTGACATATCCTGTATTTGTGGGGCAGAGGTATGATAAACTTTGTTACAGTTCTTTTTTTTTAATTGCATTTTTGTATGTGCACTTCATTCATAGAATGCAACACGTGAACTTTTATTGCTTGTATAAAAAAATACATTGAAATAGAAATATAGGCTTGTATCTGTGAAGGAATTAAAGAAATAGACCTTTGTTCGAAAGACCTATATCATTATAATTAAAGATATTTGTTCTTCCTTCCCTATATTTTGATCCTTCCTTCATTAGCTGCTATTCAGGAGATGTTACTGTTTATTCCAGAATTTTTTATTAAATCCTTCAACCATTAAAGTTAAATATTTTGCAATGTAATACTATTTTATAGAGCAAAACTTGGTCAGATGATTGATTGATCAGTGCCTGGTGTTTACTAGTGTGCTGTATTTATCAGTGTGTAGTTCATATTTGGCAAAAAACTGAAATTACATTCATCCATGAGTGCATAACTTTGTGACGTGGTTGTTGGGTGCTTATTAAATAAATTTATTTTTTTGTATGCGTTTTGCATTAACCTTTCTTTTACCTGAAAGTGCACATAATGGGGAATGCACAATTTAACACGTATAATGCCCATTAAGTCTTCACCAGACTTACAATTTCATTAATTCCTTGTGCAGTTCTGAAAATAAAAGAATCTATTCTACTTTAAAGGTCTGATTTCTGATGGCAAGCTCAAAAGTGATGTAGTTAAAATGTTATAGCATTTTAATATTATGGCCTTACTGTTCTGAGATTTAAAAAAAAGTATAGATAATCTAAGGTGTAAATGTAATTCTTAAATTCTATGCTATCGGGCATTGAGAGAGAGTTGTTACCTCAAAGCCCCAAAGAATCTTCCCAACATGAAAGGTGCATTTGACGATGACCAAATTTCAACGATTCCTTCAAACTACAGCCGATTGGAAGTGAAAGACAATTCAAGAAATCTGCCAACTTGTGAGTGGGGTTTGTTTTACAATAAGAATTGCTTCCCTGAATGCAAAGACACCAAGATGCTAGCAAATTTACAATGACATTTGCAGATGTACCAGGACTTACAGTTTTATATAGATTCTTACTGGAGCAATACAGCATTGTATATCAATTCTGGCAAAAAACAAACTGCACTTTGCAACATCAAATATAAGGCTGCAGGTATGCTTCATATGCTATGTAAAAATAAAAAAGCCATTCATCAGTTCTATTATAAAGGTCTTTTTTTCATACGTTAAATGATGAGGGAATGGTTATGGTAAATAAGACAAATAAGTATTAACACCAACTTGTATTAAATTATGTAAACATGTACATCTTCTGAGGTCAGGACAGGGATCCTCTTGCCCAAGGAGTTACTGAACCTGAAGCATGGTTCGAATCTGTTTAGATGCCGACTCGTCATTCAGGTGTCTTGTGGTGTACCTGTGAAATAGAAATATGTTTGTACCATTGAATAAAATGACTGTCTAGTTTGCCAAGATTTGCAGTTGTTACTTCTCTGAACATTCTTACATATCTTTGTGATGGAGTCAAAAATAATATTTATTTTTAAATGTAGCTCTACTTTTAATAATATTGACTATTTGTAAAATATTAGCACACAGTAGTGCAAATGTGCATTGGATTTTTCTTTAATCTGCTTAGATTGTGGCGGCTTAATTTTCATCTTTGCCAGTTTTTCCACGTGCAAGAGAATTAAAAAAAACAATCTATAAAAACCTCCTCTGACAGTTAGATCTTGGATATAAATGCATACACAAGATAAAAATTCTAATTATATGTACCTTGAAGAGTTTGGGCAATTCTCTACTAAAACCAGATGGTTTGGAGTTGGCCAACATGTCTGGAACTGGACTGATTGCACCTCCTTCCAGCTTTGTGTGAGGCTGATGAAGAAACAGGCAGCCAACTGCTGCTGGACGAGGGCTAGTGAGATGGCTCTCTTGCTTTTGATTTTTATTGAAAGCATCGGTGATTGTTTCTCCCACATGTGTGAACATGCCAGGAGGCAAGAAACATGAAGGGCAAAGCCTGTGAGATAAGGCAACTGCAGGAGGAGCAGGTGCATTGTCTTTAGGTTCAACAAGATACCCTGGCTACCAGGCTAACGTTGAAAGGCAAACTCACCCTCCCCATCTACTTCCTCGGTCTGCAATCAGTCAGTGGCATGGACCTCACTTACAGGATCCCATGAGCTATTTTCTTCTGTAACTCAAGGGAAATCTCTCTAGGTATTTCCTGAGGTCTGCACAACATTCCCACTCTTCCCCATCTCCTGCCAACCTTCCTGCTCAAAATACACCTCCCGGCTAAAATCCAAGCAATGCCGACATAATTGGTTGCCAAAAGATTTTCAACTTTTACTTCCTTGAAGATGTGGAATATATTTCCCTGCAGAAGTACATTCTCAATAAATAAACCTTTGGCATTTCATAATGTTATCAAATTCTCAGTTTTTCTTCTCGGCTTCAAATCAAGATCGGGATATCTGGACTATGAACACCTTAAATATGTCTTTGATTTTATTCAATCCAGTTCTAATATGCACAGAACACAACACAAGTCTATTTATTCATATGGATGGAATACCACAGGAACATTGTTTAGGAAAATGTAAGTCTGCATAATGCAGGGCAGTGAAGCAGTGAGATCAGGCTATAGAGCAAGAATAGTAGGAGCATTCTCTAGCTGCTCCTGTCATACCCTTGGATTGCCACCACACTTTAACACACCTTTGTTCTATAGATCTCTATAAACCTCTCAACGAACAAAAAGTAATCTTATTAAATATCCTCATCTGTCAATTGCCCCTCATCTCACTTTGCCAAACATAGGATAGAGCATGCAAAGGAAGGCTGCTACATTGGAGCTAGGAATTTTCCAATGTGCTTCACAGGTAAACCTTGCCCTGGGAGAATTTACAGTAGAAAGTTCTTTCATTTTCATGAGAAAATAATGTTCCGCAGATGATTAAGCGCCCACTATGCACTTCGTGGACAAACCCCAATAAAGTCCATAAACTTTGCACTTTGACTACCTCAATGGTTGTCCACTGCTTTTATCAATGAACTGCAGAGGCCTTATCTGAACTTTTCAGACGAGTTCAAGCCGTGGTAATGTAACTACTTGTTTGAGCCAAATATCTCATAGCAAATACCAACTCTGACCTTTTAAACCTCTCAAGTATCAAGACATCTGTGTGATATTTATTGCTTCTCTGATAATGGCATTCCTTTTTAAATTGAAAAGAGCTCCTTAAAATAACCCCACCAAGATACCCAAGGTGCCAAGTTATGTCAGCATTTCTAACCATGGAAATCCTGCAAGACTAGCCATCTGAAACAATGTTCAGTCACAATACAACAAGCTAGAAAACCTCTTGACTGATTTTAAATAAGTGTTCAAAGCCAAGTTCAGTTACAAAAATAGATTTCTACTATGTGCAATATTTTGGACTGAACACTTTGCTTATGAGTAGACTTGAGACCTATAGTGTGAACATTGTAGGGAATTTTCCATATGTTGGAAAAATAGAGGCTTGGGGTAGGAAATAGTATTGAGCTGATTGGATGCTAGAAAGAAGCTGTGAAGCGACCAAAGATAACCAAACTACACGCGTGTCAGCAAGAAATTATATGTGCAAGCCATGAAGTGGATTATGTGCAAAACATTTTGAGATAATCCTAAATTAATTTGGTGTTTAAATACATCCTACCTGAGTGCATTCAGAAGACCTTCCACATTGTTTGGTGGCTGATCTTTCAAAACCTTTATACATCCTTTCATCTGAAATGCAATAAAAGCGATAAAGGATGACGTGGATTATGCTACAGTTTACAGATTAGGTTATTGTCATATATATCAAGTGCAATGAAATTCCTTGATGACATGAAGCTCACAGTATAAACTACACGGAATCACAATACCCTCGGCATCGTCTGGATTTTCACTTAATAAAAAATAAAATCTACAAGAAAGCCTTGCTAAAAATTTGGTAGATCATCATTCAAGTTCTGGACCAGAAATCTATTGGCAAATGGTGCCTTATGGACATATAATATTGGATGGTTCAATGACAATAACACGATAAATAACTGCTAAACTGCAGAAATATCTGGATAAACACAGAGAATTGCCTCATAAGGTCTACATCCACTTTTAATGAATGAAATTAATTAATTAGAACTCTGGTTCAGAGTTTTGTTGCCGATTATATGGGTGGGACACACAGTTACAGTGTGACAGACCAACACATTTTTGGTTCACGAGCATGCCAATAGCACAGTAGCACAAAAGGTCTGAATGGAGGAAATACGGTCAGGTCTGGGGGATTGTAAGCATCAGGTTCAGCAATGGTAGCAGGGGGTCAATTAAATGGGTAAGCAGGGCTTGGTGGTGGTGGTGGTGGAGCTGGCTGGGGCATGGTTACTGGTTTGGAAATGAGATAGGACAGGACGGTCATTGGCTGGATTACGTTGATGCGTGGCGACTTAGTTTGAGAATTCAGAGCTGGGAGGAGGAAGGGTGCAATGGAAGACCCAAAAGAGAGGATGTAAAGTATTAACACAAGTGTATCTATTCTAGATTCACAAAGTGCAGGAGTAACTCAGCTGGTCAGGCAGCATCTCTGGAGAAAACGATGGGTGATGTTTTGGGTCGGGACCCTTCTTCTGCCGCCTCTTTCTGCACCCATACCTACTTTAACTGGGTTCCCAATATCAGCCTGTGATCTTCTCAGAGGGGCATTCCTGCAAGTTGCATAGAAGGAGACTTGGTAGGCAAGTTTGGAGCCTGCCTCTGCAGGAGTGACCTGGGACAGCATGCATTATTCAAACATGCATGGTGCCGCCAACCTTCATAACTTATTTTTTAATGCAAAAGACATTAATTGAGTAGTGCACAATAACATGCTCCTACCTGATCCGATTTCTCTGCAACACTTATTCTGCTCTCCCACCCACCAAAAAACAATCCAGGTGTCAGCTGTCCCACCAAAGCACCCTTTCAGATCATATTTCTTTAATATCGAACACACCACAGGTGTTACTGCATAGTTAGAAGTTGATGCTTGTACCGTTGGCTCATCTTCAAACACCATTTATTTTGATTCACCTTTTTTATACAATCCACAATGAAGTCTACTGCAACATGATATAGTGCAGCCCAGCACTTGTGTTGATTTAGAAAAAAGAACATTAAGAACTAAATTAAAGAAAGAGATAGCATCTTCTCCTAAAATAAATTTGGCTGCCATTGATTTGTTCCATGGATCTGAAAGTCCTGTTTCCAGGATGCTGGCAATCTTGAAATGGCTTTCCTAGCAGGCAACATAAAAATAAGAAAATTGCATTGTCCCAACTCGTCAAAATAACACCATTATTGTAGCAGGAAAGGTTTCTATCTAGTTTACAAAATATGAAAACTCCTTTTTGTTTTGTTTTCGATCCCGATAAGGCTTGTAAAAATTGTAAAGCAAATCAGTGAGTTGCATAATACAAGGAAGCTCTGCAAGCCCACAATGTCACTGGGTGAACATTTTTCTAGAATGTCCTCCATTTTTATGCGAATCACTGAGTTTTGGATCAATGTCAGATGCTGGAAGTGATCAGGGGTGACAGAATGTAACACAGAAATTTGGTAAATATGCTGAAACCAATCAAAATTATTAGTTACTGTGAACCTGACAGGTTGCAAACCATATTTTCCAATTTGCTATATTAACTGGAAGCAAAGGCTACTGCAGGTGTTATGTAAAAATCAATACAATATCAGTGTGCAGGAAGAAACTGCAAATGTTGGTTTAAACCCAAGATAGACACCAAAAGCTGGAGTAACTCAGCGGGTCAGACAGCACCTCTGCAGAAAAGGAATAGGTGACGATCATTAAAGACCCTTCTTTGGTCTGAAGAAGTGTCTCAAACCGAAACATCAACTATTCCTTTTCTCCTGAGATGCTGACTGACCCATTGAGTTGCTCCAGCTTTTTGTGCCTATATACAGAATATTAGTGTGTATTTTAAGATTTAAAAATATGATATAATCTTGTGCAGCATTCCTACTTCTTCTAGTCAGTTGGCAGAACAATAGTCCAGATTATTTTCCCCTACATGTATTTCCTTACATCAATTTTTGATGTCTTTGCAAACGCTCCCACAGGATGCACGTGATCGTAAAGTATGATGACGCCCACCATAACTCTCATACAGAACAGCAGAGTTTCATCATTAGTGAATCGGCACTTGTACTCCCTAGGCAAAAAAATAATGAAAACAGAACTTTAAAATGCTATTAAAAATGCTTTTAAAATTTTAAATAATAAATTGCATTATGGCATTTCTCTACTATTATCAATACAATTGAATTACTGGTAGTTGTTCAATTACATTTCTTTGGTCTTCTAACTTGGGACTAGAATCAGCAATCTTTCACTGATCACGGTTAAGTCCCCAGGACTCCCTACCTAACAGCACAAGGAGGAGTTGCAACGTAAGGACGGCAGCAGTTCAAGATGATGGCTCTCGGTCTAGAGTTCCTTACTCCCATGTGCCTTGCCCTTCACTCTAACAGGGACATGCATACCTTGCAAGTGCTTGTCCAATACCATCAAGTTGGCCTTGTCCCCAATTTAGAACTTTAACTTATGGACAGCATCTGTCCTTTTCCACAGATATTTTAAAACTAATGGAACTGTGGTCATTAGCTGCAAAGTGTCTGCCCACTGAAATCTCAATTATTTGTCCATCAATTCAGTCTACCTAACAAACGCGTCTAAAAAGGAAAAACATCTAACTGCACCTCAGTTCCCTTTACAAGACCACTTCAGGTAGAGTTAAAAACTATGTCAGTAGAGACACTGATATTTCCATAGATTTTCTAATCGAGACAGGTACAGGCAGTGTTTTCAATAGATCTCAAATGTAGTTATTAAATTATCCATTATTATTATTAACAGATGCCACAATTCATGAATATAAAATACTAACAACTTCAAGATCATACTTACGGTGTTTCGAGCATGACTTTGCATATGCTCGCCATAGTGCTTAAACAGTCAGTTGTATTTTCAATGGGCAGAGTCTTGTTCTGAAATACATAAGAACAATTATATTTCAAGGCATATCCACAATCCTGAGTATTGTGCAACGCTGTAAGAACGACCTTTCAGGATTATGCTCCCTCTAACAAGTATGGTTGTTGGATTATTATAAATGACATGTAAACCAGTAAACAGTCAAACTGAATCATAATTTGCTATCCACCAATTTTCCAATTATTTATTTTGATCCACAAAAGTGTAGCTTTGACTGGTCGACTATACAAGTGCACATATTGAGCAGCTAAACCAAAAATTCTTAATAATTTTCAATGCTATACCAATATCTTAATTAATTAAATTATATAGATCATTTTGTTCAGTTTTAATTTTTGGGCTATAAATTTTGTTTAAATATATTTATTTCGCTTTCCAATAAAGACAGGCGCATAATTAAACTTGTAAGGGAGAGTTATGGCCCTGTCCCACTGAACGAGCTCATTCAAACTCGTGGAAGCACGTAGAATGTACGTAGTGGGTACGTCGGAGCTCAGGACTTCTCTTAGCGGCTCGTAACGGCAGGTACTCGGGAAACGCGGTAAGGTCGGGAAGACTCGTGAAGATTTTTCAACATGTCCACGAGAGCCCTGAGTACCAAGGAGCAGCCATTACCGTAAATTTCCGAGCAAATCAGGGCAAACTCGGGAGAACTAATGAATGAATTTGTGCAGTGGGACAGGGCCATTAAGAGTAGGAGTATGTGACAGCACCTCTGGGAATGAGATGTGAAAGCTGAGATTGGTTCAGGAATTGGATTGCAGTGGCATGTTTGGGCATCCAAATTTTCAAGTTCCTGCATCTTCTCCCAGATGTAGAAGAGCGAATAATGCACGACCATGACGATAGGCATCCTTGACAATGCTTCTAGCTTTCCTGATGCAATGTACAGTGAAGGAGGAAGCAAGTGATGAGCCTATGATGGATTGGCCTGCGTTCTTCACTCTCTGCAAGTTTAGGCGGTCAAGAACATTCGCCCATCAGGTTGAGATGTATCCCGACAGAATACTTTCTACAGCGTATCTGTAGATGTTCAAGAGAATCCTCGTGGATATGCCGAATCTTCGCAGATGCCAATACACAGATGCGCTTTCTTGATCATGACATCAGTGTGGAGGGACCAGGTTTGATTGCTGGTGATTTGGATGCCAAGGAACCTGAAGCTGTTGACCATCTCTACAGGATGTTAGGGTTGTATTCAACCTCTCGCTTCCTTTGGTCAACAACCAAATAATTTGTCTGACTGATGTTAAGGGCTAGATTATTATCTTGACACCAAGTTCCTGATCTCTTTCCCTTACACTATTTCATCATTTTTGAAGATCTGACTAACAACAAAGATTGAGTTGGCATTGTTCTTGGCTACAGTCACAGGAATGCAGGGAGGAGAGCAAGGGACTGAGCACACAACTCCACGGGGGTCAGTGTTCAGCGTCACGGCAGAGGAATTGCTCTGACCATTTCTAACCAACTGAGGTCTGCCAGTCAAGAGGTGAGTTTTAGATATAGGCCCAATGCCAAGATCCAGATCGGCAAGGTGGCGCAGCGGTAGAGTTGCTGACTCACAGCGCTAGAAACCCGGGTTCGATCCTGACTACGGGTGCCTGACTGGATGGAGTTTGTACGTTCTCCCCGTGACCTACGTTCCTCCCACTCCAAAGACATACAGGGTTGTAGGTTAATTGGCTTCGGTAAAGTTGTAAATTGTCTCTAGTGTGTGAAGGATAGTGCTGGTATGCAGGGATTGCTGGTCGGCGCAGACTCGGAGGGCCGAAGGGCCTATTTATAACCATATAACAATTACAGCACGGAAACAGGCCATCTCGGCCCTACAAGTCCGTGCCGAACAACTTTTTACCCTTAGTCCCACCTGCCTGCACTCATACCATAACCCTCCATTCCCTTCTCATCCATATGCCTATCCAATTTAGGCCTATTTCTGCACTGTATCTTTAAAAAACAAAACTAAAGTTTAGGGATCAATTTATTTGGAATTATGTTGTTTAAGGCGAGCTGTGGTCAAAAGGTAGCATCCTGATGTGGGTGCTCATTTGTCAAGGTGATCCATGGCTGCATGTAGTGCGTCTTTCATAGATCTATTTTTCCTGTATGCTGACTGCAGGCGGCTACATTATCTGGAAGACCGGTGTAGATGTGTTGCCACATCTAATCCTTCAAATCACCTAATTGGGGTCAATGTTAAATCAACTGAGAAAGATCATGTTATTTTTTGGGGAGGACTGGAATGATGGACGTTTCCTTGAAGCAGTTTGGGACAGAAGACTGTGGAAGTAAGAGGATGAAGATGTTGGCAATGACTCTGGCCAGTTAATTGGAGCATGATTTCCATGACTCCAGGGCCTCCCACCAGGGTTGCTTCATGGAGTTTACCCTCGTGAATGCAGATCTGACATGTCTGACAGACTGATTCCTGGGATGGCAGGACTTTCATATGAAGAAAGACTGGATAGACTCGGCTTGTACTCGCTAGAATTTAGAAGATTGAGGGGGGATCTTATAGAAACTTACAAAATTCTTAAGGGGTTGGACAGGCTAGATGCAGGAAGATTGTTCCCGATGCTGGGGTAGTCCAGAACAAGAGGTCACAGTTTAAGGATAAGGGGGTAGTCTTTTAGGACTGAGATGAGAAAAAAAAATTTCACACAGAGAGTGGTGAGTCTGTGGAATTCTCTGCCACAGAAAGCAGTTGAGGCCAGTTCATTGGCTATATTTAAGAGGGAGTTAGATGTGGCCCTTGCGGCTAAAGGGATCAGGGGGTATGGAGAGAAGGCAGGTACGGGATACTGAGTTGGATGATCAGCCATGATCATATTGAATGGCGGTGCAGACTCGAAGGGCCGAATGGCCCACTCCTGCACCTATTTTCTATGTTTCTATGTCACTAAGTATGGGACAGAGCCAGCAAGGATGGTATCATGTTCCAAGGTGGAGCCTTGTTTGCAAGTTCAAAACAGGAGCAAAAAGACATTAAGCTCATCCAGCAGAGATGCGTTGTTGCCAGAGATTAGCCCCAAACTTCGGCTTATGAGGATATTCAAGCCTTGCCACAGTCACCTGGCAGCCATTTGATTAAATTGACTCTCCAGTTTGTTTTCATAAGGAATAGGATTAGAATTAAGCCATTCGGCCCATCCTACATGATCATGCAAACCTTTTGGCAGTGCCCAATGCAGTATTTACATGCATCATTTTAAACTTATTTTTATATAGGGAGAGAGAAAATGCACACATTAATAACTCATTAGTTACTTCATTAATAAATTTGAATGTTTAAGTACATTTGATGGCCCCGACTTTACAGTTCCAGTTAAAGAATGCTGCTCTGTTTAATAGTTTCATTTCTCCACAGACTTTGTGGGCTTCTGTTCTCGTGATTTGCGGCAATTAAGAATGCAAACAAGAAAACCACTTTCAACAATGGATTTAAGTCTGTGGCAACAGGCATGAAATGTCAAGCTTACTCAATGAATCAGCATGAAAGTCCAAATCAGGAACAGAGTTACTGACATTAAATACATAAAAAAATATGAATATGACAAAGAGCAAGATAAAAATAGAGAATGTTTATAATATTAAATGTATTGATAATTACATTTTTGCCTTAAATTCTTTAAGATATAAAGTACCATTGTGTAAAATGTACATTTTCAGCAGCAGTGGTGTTGCCTGGCAATAGTTAAAGACTTCATACATTGGTAAGCATACACTTAAGACAGGAATATTCAAGTCCCAAATTGTTCTTCCTGGTTTAGGTCGTCAGTTAGCTACACACCATCATTGTAACAGCTGGGTCTCTCTTGAGATATTGGTAAAGTGAAGCCATCCATTAGCAGGGAAACAGGGAGGGTAACATCCAGACTTATACATTTAACTAAAACATAAACTGTTGTTAAAACTCAGTGGGTCGGGCAGCATCTGTTGAGTGAATGGATAGGTAACCTTTTGGGTCAGGACCCTTCTTCAGACTTAACTGGCCATGTGTGGAAGGAGGAAGTTGACAGATTGATTTACTGCTCAATAATGGTGAATGTGCAACCATTATTGTTCAAGTTCAAGTTGAACGCAGAACTTAGCGGAGCAAGAGTCTTTCCTAAACTGGATTTGTCTCACGCTTACGCCCAACTCAATGTCGATAAGGAAAGTCAGCAGCACTTGACTATCAACACACATAAGGGCTTGTATTCATATACAAAGCTGCCCTATGGTGTGAAATCCTCCCCAAATTGTTTTCAGTCTGTCATGGACCAAATATTACAAGGCATCCCGCACTGTGTGTGCAACCAGGATGACCTACTGATATTCACAGAGGGCATGGTAGAACATCTGGAAATCCTCGAGCAAGTTCTCACACGACTGAACTGCCACAATGTCAAACTGTGACAAAGTAAATGTGCATTTGCACAGTCAGAGGTGGTATACCTTGGACTCAAAGTAGACGCCAACGGACTTCGCCCTTTGAAGGCGAAAGTTGAAGCAATAGTGAATGCTCCAAAATCCAACAATGTGTCAGAGCTACGATCATTCCTTGGGATGGTGCAGTTCTATGCACGATTCCTTCCAGATTTAGCAACTGTGCTAAAGCCACTTCATCATCTGCTACAAAAAGATGTGAAATGGATGTGGGGAAAGGAACAGCAACGTGCATTTGACATCTGCAAGGAAAACGTGACAAGTGACAAACTTCTTGTTCACTATGATACAACACGCGAGATGAAACTTGCTTGTAATGCTTCAAGTTATGGTGTAGGTGCAGTGATCTCCCACGTAATGAATGACGGTCAGGAAAAGCCTATTGCTTTTGCATCCCGCACCCCGTCATCGAGTGAACGCAACTATGTGCAGATAGAAAAGGAAGCACTCAGCATTGTGTTCGGAATCAAGAAATTCCATCAGTTTCTTCTCGGCAGACCATTCACCCTGGTTACTGATCACAAACCACTACTAGTGATTCTTGGTCCCAAATCAGCTATACCTTCCATGGCAGCATCAATGATGCAGCGCTGGGCAATTCTGCTGTCCCAGTATGACTACAAGGTGCGGTACAGAAGCTCCAAGTGTAAACGCAGTTGCAGATGCGTTGTCCCGGTTGCCCCATAAGAACTCTGATGTGGGAAGTGAGAACTCAATCTACACACTGCAAGTTGTAGATGAAGACTTTCCAGTGACTGCAACAGAAATTGCAGCAGAAACAAAGAAAGACAATGTGCTGAAGTGGATTTATGAACAGACATTGAACAGATGGACTGAAATCGATAGTGGATTGAACTCAGTTCTGAACTCAGAGCTGAAGCCTTTCCATAATCGACGTCATGAATTATCATGTGAGCAGGGATGCATTAAGTTGTTGTACCAGAGTGTTTGTACCAGAGCCTTTGAGAAACAAAATTATGAATGAACTTCATGCCGAACATCCTGGCATAGTAAACATGAAGTCAATTGCCAGGTGTATTGGCCTGGTATTGACAGTGACATCGAGTCACTGGTGAGCAAATGTAGCGTCTGCCAAAATTGCCGGAGTAAAACACCAAAGACACCACTGCAACCCTGGTCATGGCCAAGTAGACCTTTTCAGAGAGTTCATGTAGATTTTTGTGAAAAGAGTAATGATCACTTTCTGGTACTGCTAGTCATTCCAAATGGATTTAGGTTAAGCATATGGGGTCAAGCACGACTACTGAGTGTACCATAGATGAGTTAAGATCCATTTTTGCATGCCATGGTTTACCAGAAGAACTTGTTTCTGATAACGGGCCTCAGTTTCATTCAGAACAGTTCAAAGAGTTCATGCAGCGGAATGGTGTAAAACACACACTTGTTCCCCCATACCATCCAGCCTCTAACGGAGGGTGGAGGGCGGAAAGGTCTGTTAGAGTGGTCAAAGATGCTCTCAAGAAACAGGTTTTGCAGGGTAGTTCAAAGCTCAGCATGAAACATCGTTTGGCTAGTTTCTTGTTGAAGTACAGAACCACACCACACACAATAACGGGCTACTCACCTGCAGAACTGTTGATGAAGAGAAGGCTAAGAATACGCCTAAGTCTAGTTCAACCCAATTTGGCCTTGAGAGTTGAGCAAAAACAATTAAGTCAGGAACGCCATTTTGACTCCCACAAAAAGGAGAGGTACTTCAAGCCAGATGAGCAGGTTTGTGTTCTCAGTCCTCCCAACAAGTCCAGTCGACACAAATGGGATGTTGGGAAAATAGTGGAAGTGTGTGGAACAAAAAGATGTCCTAATCCCTGAGTCTTTATCTGAAAGTGAGTTGGAAGAGCCAACTGTGATTGAAACACGAAGTTCAGTCAGTACAGACAAAGAAACAGATTCCTCTGGTCAAAGTCAGAGTACTAAAACAGAGCCAAACAAGCCTACAGTTGAGTCAACACCTAAACCTGTTACACCTGTTACTGTTAAGACGATCAGGCAGGATCCGTAAACCAAAGATCTTATAGCGGAGCAAGATAGGCTACTCCTGCGAAATGCAATGGACTGACGTGTAGTACGCTATGGAGGGGATCATGGGCATTTTTCCACGCCCATTTTAGTAACCTGAGCCTACCTGACCCGACCCGACTCGCAGTGTAATCAATGTTGTGGGGCAACATTTTGTGTGGGTTAGATTCATAAATCTGTCAGTTCATACTTCTTGTCAACAATAACATTTGATTCTGGTAATTGTCTTTTTTAATGTTTTTTAAATCATTTCTTTTTAAATGGTTCACAAGCAGTGTTTGAGTTGATTTTGTAGTAACCGGAACCGACCTGACTCGCAGGGTAATTGACATTGCGGGGGAACCTTTTGTGCGTGATATAGGGTTAGATTCATAATTCTGTTAGTTCATAATTCTGTTAATTCTTGTTAAAGAATAAAATGTTTATAAACACACATACATGAAAATTACATAAATGTATATAATCATATAACACACACAATTATATTTCTTCTGATCCAATAATGAACTTTATTTCAGACTAGACAAGGGACATTAAATAAGAAACATTGTAAATAAGAAACATTGTAAACCTCCCCGCAACTTCACACACACTAGGCCTTACCCCCCCGGCACTCCCTCGCCAGCCCCCTCACTACAATGTCTCCCCCCCTCCTATGCCCCTCTCCCTCTCCCGCTGCTCCGGGCCCCACACTCCCTCGCCCCGCTGCCTCGCACTCTCTCTCCCCGCTGCCTCGCACTCTCTCTCCCCGCACTCTCTCTCCCCGCTGCCCCGCACTCCTTCTCCCCGCTGCCCCGGGCCCCGCACTCCTTCTCCCCGCTGCCCCGGGCCCCGCACTCCTTCTCCCCGCTGCCCCGGGCTCCGCACTCCTTCTCCCCGCTGCCCCGGGCCCCGCACTCCTTCTCCCCGCTGCCCCGGGCCCCGCACTCCTTCTCCCCGCTGCCCCGGGCTCCGCACTCCTTCTCCCCGCTGCCCCGGGCCCCGCACTCCTTCTCCCCGCTGTCCCGGGCCCCGCACTCCTTCTCCCCGCTGCGGATCCAATCTTTGGCCGGAAGCAAGAGGGCGGAGCAAAATGGCAGAACAAGATGGCGGAACAAGATGGCGGGGGCAGGTTGCTAAAATGAGTCATAAAATCGCCCATGAATCCGCCCATGAGCGTACTACACGTTTGCGTGAGAGTAATCCATCTTGCTCCGCCATAGGATCTTTGCCGTAAACCAGTAGTCAGATTAGGTTTTTAAGTTAAGTAACTCACTGTCTAGGTAGAATGAAAATGTGTAAATATGTAAAATAAATATATTGTGTAATAACTTAAGATTTAATGAATACTGGTTTAAATCAAGTATCACAACAAGAAAATTGTAACTGTGTGCTTAGATTTAATACTTAA
Organism: Amblyraja radiata; assembly: GCF_010909765.2. Lineage (NCBI taxonomy): Eukaryota > Metazoa > Chordata > Chondrichthyes > Rajiformes > Rajidae > Amblyraja > Amblyraja radiata. Next base: position 76,633,748 of record NC_045960.1, on the reverse strand, counting down.
AAAAAAGGAGAGCAGTGTAATGTATTCATGCATATTCATGTTTATGTTAATGAGTTGGTGTTGTATACAAGTAGGGAATGTTGGGTAATAAATCTTCTCTTGTGATCCAGGCAGCCTGCGTGCAAGTTGTTATTCATTCTGCCATCCGGAATATAACAAACATAAACATCCACCACAGTGGAATCAACATTCCTCACTGTGATGGAAGGCAATAAAGTTCAGTCATCTTCCTATTTGTTCACCGTGGTAGGGGCCTTGAACCCTCCGCAATTGCCATTGCCGACGGTCCGATGTCCAAGCCCCCTTGTCGGGATGATCGAAACTCCGACGTCGGGACGGATTGGAACACTCCGCAGCATGGAACTCCCGAGTCGGCTACTTCCTACCAGAGACCGCAGCTTTGTAGTGTTAAAGTCCACATGCCACGTGGTCAGAATTCTTCTTCAGGCGATCCTCGGCAAAGGAGCCCCGGCTCCGGGATGATAAGTCCACGCCGCACCCGCGGCTTGAAGCTCCGGGCCGGCCTTCAGGAATGGCCACACCAATCCAAGTTGTTAGGCCGCAGTAGGGGGGTAGGGGGCGGAGATACGAAACTGAGAAAATCGCATCTCCGTCAAGGTAAGTGACTGAAAAAATGTTTCCCCCTATTCCCCCCTCCTCCCCCACATAAACTAACCAAAAAATATTGCGACATACATTTAAGACATACTTAAAATAAATAAAAACAGAGAAGGGACTCGGCAGACTGTTGGCGAGGCAGCCATTACGAGCGCCACCCGGAAGCCACCCGTTCATTCAAAGTCCAGGCTCACCTTCCTCCTGCCCCCTCAGCACTGCAGATTTAACTTGGGCAAAGTAGACAAATTAAGGTGTTCTCAATCTCTGCTTGCTGGCAACTCAGCATTTTATCTGCAACTTTTATTGTTTCAGGACTTCTTTAAAATCCCAAGTCTGAGGATGTCAATTCAACTTTGTTTTTCCATGTTTAAACAAGGTACTATTACAATTCTGACTAAGATTATCATTAGTAAATCACAACATAACGCAGAAACTAATTTAGCTTTTATACCTCTGATACAAACTTGGTTGTGGCATCACTTAGTGTTTTTAGCATTGGGGTTGCTTCCGCATAAAATAAAGACATTCTGTTGGCCATTTCATTGTTTACTTCATTCTCAGAATCGAACTGTGGAACAAAGCAAGAACATGAATTAAACTTAAAGGCCCCAAAATCGAATTGGCTGATTACATAATGTCCAATAAAATACTTCCACTCACATGCATATTGTTAATTCTGTTACGACTAATTGTCCGTCTGTAGTAACTAAAGTCATTCTGGATGGCTGGATTTTTCATCTAGGGCAGAAACAAAATGAGGTTCCATATCTGCATTGTGTTTTATTTAAAAAAATACCCGTTTGAGTTGCTCAATGTTTCCTGACCTTGAGTTCATCAAAGCGGAGAGTAAAATGTAGAATCTCTGCAAATTGTTTGGCTAGAGCCTGCTCCCTTTCCAGATGCTGAGTTGGTGTGTAGGGTGGAAATGTCAAAGTCTCCAAAAGGCTTTGTAATGCTTTTTCTATATTGGAAATATCACAAAAAAAGCAAACAGATTTCAAGTATGCATTAACTACTAACTAACACGACCCCAAATTAAAATTAAATGACCTTCAGGAATTGTAATGTAAAGAAAACACAAATTATCAATATCTCCTCATGGGTAAACTAAGTATCAAGAAGAGCTACACGAACACCAGCTCGTGGTCTGAGTTCACCAAAGCAGCATTAAATCAGGTGCACCTTCGTGCAGAACATCTAATTTTTGTTACAACCTTTCCTGCTTTCAGGAACAAGTCTTGCACAATCCAACACTGTGATAGTTGGCAGTCAGCTTGTAGAGAGGAATGGTGAGGTTTGCCTGAAAACATGTGCCAATTTCTCCTTTGTCACTGCAGGTATCCGGTACAGAGGAGTATAGATGTGGTGGGCAAGAAGGCCTGCCTGTGTGCTGTATGGCTCCAAGATAGATTTCTGACAGAAGTTTGGGTATATCTAATCTCACCAGTGTTAGTTGGTATGGTCTACAAGGCACCATTCTAAGCAGAAGGAAACAAAGTGATGGAGTAAATCAATGGGCAGGTAGCATCTCTGGAGAACATGGATAGGTAATGGTTCAGGTTGCTGCGACCAGAAGAGACCTGACCCGAAATGACACCTATCCATGTTCTTCAGAGATGCTCTCTGACTCGTTGAGTTACTCCAGCACTTTTATCCAGTGTCCTTTTGTGTAAACCAGCGTCTGCAGTTCCTTGTTTCTGCCAGCTTTTATCATTGAAGGCATCTGCAATGTAAATGTGAGATTCTAGGTAACATCCGAAAAACAAGGGAGCAAAGCAGGGTTTCCCCCCTCTCCTAACTGATATAGAGATGGAAAAAAACCAAAACAAATGTTTACCCAATCTTATGGAGAATTCGTAGAACCTCTTAAGTCTCCCAACCAGTGGACATACTGAATTCCACGCTCTGTCCTGCAGCTGATCATCACCTGAGTTTTGAATTGCCTGGGGAGATAAAAATCACACAGCACCACAGGGATACTCCCACTTCACACATTTTTATTTTTAAGTTCCATTTAAAATTTCAAATAAAATTCAAGATGCGATCCTAATAATTCCTATAATTCATTATAAAGTATTTGACTAAACCTTAAACGCCTGAAATGACCATGGTTACTTTAATATATGTGAACACCTTCCCGAGATGTATATTACTGACACATAATTCCAATCACTTTGCTCGGTGGACAGATGGAAACAGTTTAATTAATAAGAAACTGCGAAGAAGAGTATTTTTAATGTTTTTAAAATAGATCATGAAAGTTTGCAAGTTCCCAAATAAAACCAGCTTCATTCTAAAAGGTTTCTGCAGAAATACAATCCTAATCAGTAAGAGAATGAAGGATCTAATCTTTGCAAACTCAAAAAAAATAAATAATTTGTATTAGCACCCTTAGAGTTAAATCACCACTTTATAAATCAATGTTGCTGGCATACATCTCTTATTTCTTGCCCAGCCCCTTTATAAGCCTGTAGCTCGGTTAGAATGCTCTCAGAATCCTGCAGCACTGCATTCACTTGGTTCCAAATCTCTCTCTCTCCATCCGTGGGCTGTGCATCTATATATGACAAAGATTGACCGTCAAGTAAAGCATGTTTTGTTGCATGTTAAAATCAAGACTCAAGTACATATATTACAAATCTAATTGAGATTTCAGTAAGAATGCTTCAGTAATTTTTGAATTAAATTTGTGCTCAACTATGAATGAATTCAATAAAAGGGAATGCCCAAGTAGCCTGTATTATGCAATGTTGTTATCCAAATTTATACACTTCCAATGTTTGCATTTGGATAACAAATGTAAACTGATCTCTGGAGATTATGTAAAATTTTCAGTAGATCTATATTAATACTTATATCTACACTTATTGATTACCACTCAGCACCATCAAAATCGGAAACAGGTGGTGATGGACGCTTGACCTTTCATATTTTAATTCAATAGATGAATAAATCCTCCAGGTCTGGATTATTGACACATTTGTTCAGTGAAATAACACCAATAAATTAAAACCACATTTTGTCACAAGAAACTGTAGATGCTTGTGACAAAATCACAGTTTGTCCACAGTAACTCACAGCATAGAGTCTGGAAGAAGAAAAGACCACTGCAGTAATTCAGCTGGGCAGGCAGCATCTGTGGAGGCAGAGGGATGGTCGGGATATTTGGGTTGGGATCCTGGCTTCAAGACTGCTGAGCCTCTGAGTTTCTCTAGCAGTTTATATTTTTGCACTGTATCAAAGATATCCAATTCACTAACACTATGAACTAATGTTTGATTATCAATCACCCTGTCAAGGCTTCAGGGCAGTGTTGATTTATATCTTAAACCCAGTTTATTTTTGTTAATTTGTACAATTTTTAAGCTAATTTTAGGTCAAGATCATTAGAAATCCATTGCAACTCGGCAGATATTAGCAATGTTATTTATTGAATAATTAAATGCTAACTTGACAAAGTTTGAAAGAATTTGTACTAAGCCAATCAAAATAAGGCCAAAAAAGTGTCCTGCCAATATCGAAACTGTTTCCTAATTTTGCCAGTCATTCCAGGGGCATGCAAGGAACTAAGTACAGCCATCACTAATTAAACTATCTTTATATTTGCTTTAGTCTGTTATAAACCAATTAACCATTATCCAGTTGATGAATTTCATTGACTTGTGAATGCATACGATAATTCTTGCCATTAAAATCTTCACACTAAACCAAAATGACCACAAAATTCATAAAAGGTAGACAATAATGCTGGAGAAACTCAGCGGGTTAAGCAGCATCTATGGAGCGAAGGAATAGGTGACCTTTCAGGTTGAGACCCTTCTTCAGAATTCATCAACATTCATAAATGTCATTGCTGGATTATTAACCATAACTAACTTCCACTTAGAAAAGGAACCTAATTATGTCTAAAAATGTCAAAATTACTGTTGATTGCACATTCAATGGTTAATAAAGTAAAACCTATCAACTGTTCCTAATCACACATTAAATCATTGGACAAACCACTGTTTATTTTCAAAAAAGCATTTTAATTGAAAAGAAGCCCAACTCCAAGTTTTTAGTTTGGTAGTTTAGTAAAACTAAGTTAAATTAAATTCCCCGCACATTACCCCGGTCAGTCGCATCGATACAAAACTTGGCATTTTGAATGTAGACACAAAATGCTGGAGTAACTCAGCGGGACAGGCAGCATCTCTGGAGAGAAGGAATGGGTGACGTTTCGAGTCGAGGCCCTGGCATTTTGAATTCCTTTCTTTAAAATTACAAATAATTACAAATAATATCGTTTCCACGAGAAAATATATTTAGGAAAGGTTCAATGTTATGAACACCAACATCATATTAGTTCTTCTCACACCCCAGTGTCTGCAGAATAGTTTAATTAAAAAGCCGAGCAAGAGACCATTCGTAAGTGAGTTTAAAATAGCGGAGTCAGGGGATATGGGGAGAAGGCAGGAATGGGGTACTGATTGGGGATGATCAGCCATGATCGCATTAAATGGCGGTGCTGGCTTGAAGGGCCGAATGGCCTACTCCTGCACCTATGGTCTATTGTCTATTGTGAATTTCTAGAAAATTCCCCATTTGCTTTCTGAAAGAGAAGGGAAGAGAAAGATGCGGTGAATATTAAAGGGTTTTGATAGGAAATATATCATCAGCTTTGTTATGTTGTGAGAAGTGATCGATTTCAAGAAGTGCTTTGTCCCTTAACATTTTGTGCAACGCATTTATTGTGAGAACTGAAACTAGGCTCAGAGCACAGTGATATGCGGCAGTACAACTTACTTTCAAAATCCAGGAAGAAATGTGGATAGTTTTCAATCTCCCTGGATAGGACCTTAAGCAGATTACCCATCCCAGCAACCTGATTAAAATGGAACAAATATTTTAAAACATTAAATGATGTTGGTCAATTAATACTGCTTTAAATTAATTATATTTAGACATTAGAATATAGTAAAAATAAAACATTTGTTAAAATACAGAAATTAAAATTTGATACCAGCAGCTTTCAATGACCAGGTTTTATAGCACACAGTTCCCATAACATTCCCACAACTAACTCCAATTATATCACAATAATACTTTATTAGCCAAGAATGTTTTGCAACATACAAGGAATTTCATTTGCCAAGTCAGTCATACAAATAAAAAGCAACGGAACACACAATTTTTTTTTAACATAAACATCTATCACCAGACTCCTCCACATTCCTTTACGTGATGGAAGGCAAAAAAAAGATCAATCTCTTCCCTTTGCTCTCCCGCGGTCGGGGACCTCGAGCCCTCCGTTGACAAGATGATCTTGACTCCCGTAGCCGGCGGCAGGCCCTCCGCGTTGAGTCCTGCATCTGCTCCTGCATCGGGGGGATGTCAGCTCCCCCGCGCCGGACAATCGAACCTCGCGTCGGGTCTGGTCGAACCTTCCGCAACATTGGAGCTCCCGATGTAAAGACTGTAGGCCGCGGTTGGAGCGATCCCAGGTAAGGGATCGGCTCCGATGTAAGTCCACGCCTCGCGGTGGGGCCCAAGGTCAGTGCGAGGAGGCCTCCAGCTCCATCGATAGTAGGCTGCAGAGCGACTGGAGAATGCGATCCGAAAATGAATCCATCTCCGGCAATGTAAGAAACTGAAAAAAAAGTTCCCCGACCCCTCCCCTCACATAAAACAAAGCAGAGAACATTTACACAAACTTTTAACACACACTAAAAATTCAAAATAGACAAAAATACAAAGACTGTTGGCGGGGCTGCAAATCGTACGGAGCCCCTGGCAGTTTACCCCATCTACATAATTAAAAGTCTCATCTTGACCACTTCCTGTCTGCGCTATATATTGATTTTAGAAAAAACGCGACCCTGTATCACTGTGATTTTTGACCATCTTACTCACAGTCCTCCTCCGTGAGCCAGTCCCGAGGATTTTTACCACCGATGAAAAATAAAAAAGTTATGAATGTTTAAAAAACCTTGAGATCAGCTGTCATCTCACCTGTCAATCACCGCGACGAAGGTAATGCCCCTTCCGGGGAGGGCTGGACTATAAAACCCCGGATGCCTGGACGTGTCAATGACTCTGCAAGATCGCGAGGGAGAGGCCACGACTGTCATTCTAAGCTGTGAATCAACTAAACTGTGAGTCTGCAATGTACTTGCAATAAATGATTTGTTAGCCCTTAATGACAATGCCATGAGTTGTTTGGCCTGCTGCCCTGCCTGTGCTTGAAAGTGCAATGCTTAATTGGAAATGAAATGAAATGACAATGCCATGAGTTGTTTGGCCTGCTGCCCTGCCTGTGCTTGAAACTGCAATGCTTTATCAGGTCAGACTGTGTTTGGAAGGAATAAATACTTTATTAAGTCCGACTGCGTTTGGAAGGAATAAATGCTTTATTAGGTCCGACTGCGTTTGAAAGGAATAAATGTTTTATTAGCGTGACTTCCGCTTAGTGGTCGCGCTGATAGCGTAATTTCCGGTGAGTGCAGAGGTCGCGCTGATTGTGTAATTTCCGGTAAGTGCAGAGGTCACGCTGATTGCGGAAGTGCTGCTGACTGCGGAAGCCACACAGTGGGGCTTTTCAACATTCAAAAAAAGTTTGAAACCTTTCTTCAGACCCAACACATTGTCTGTCCATTCCCTCCACAGATGTTGCCTGACCCGCCAAGTTCTTCTTGCATGTGTTTTTGCTCAAGATTCCAGCATCTGCAGTTCCTTGTGCCTTATAATTTGGAATCAATGCTTGACATAGAAATTGCAAGTGAATGCATACCAAGCAATTCATTTTAAATTAAATTCATTGTATGCAAATACCAATCTCGAAAATGTGGGAAATTTAACCAGATTATAGAAACAAAATTCGGTTCTAAATCAAAGTCCTAATTATAATCACGACATATAGAATCTTACATTTTTTGTGGTTAGAATATCATGGGCATCATGCTATAGAACCAATTAATACTCATCTATAGTCACTGTTGTGAAGTAGGAAATGGTGCACATTCCACAAACAGCAATGAGATAAAGATGGGCAACTTGCTGTAAGAAGGATAAATATCTAGGAAGGAACTGCAGATGCTGGTTTAAACCGAAGATAGACACAAAAAGCTGGATTAACCCAGCGGATCAGACAACATCTCTGGAGAAAAGGAATACGTGACTTTTTGGGTCGAGACCCTTCTTCAGGTCTTCTCAACCAGAAACTTAACCTATTCCTTTTCTCCAGTGATGCTGTCTGACCTGCTGAGATACTCCAGTTTATTGTGTCAATCTAAGGATAGATATCTGCAGCTTATTTGGGTAATTCGTTGAAGAAGTGCAGTGAGATATTTTACATCAACCTGAGAGGACAGTTGAGCATTTAACATCTCAATTGGATGATGATACCTCTGGAAATGCAGCATCTCCACAGCAGTGCTCTGAAAATAACTACATGAGCTAAATCCCTTTAACCACGCTGGATTTCATAGTTTTACTTTATTTATTTTAGACCACAATCCTAATGATTCTGCATCTCTGCCTGTAAAATTATGCTTTGCAGTCACTTTGTGCCGAAATATTCCTCACTCTCCCCACCACTACTCACAAAATCCTTCAAATTGATTTTGATGAATAATGAGTTTAAGATGGTAGGTAAGCCTGGACAGGTCAAAAACGAGAAAAGGGTAGCACATATTTATAGGTTAAGAAGGACATATTTCTTCCATACTTCCAAAGCTAACCCGAGGAAGAGTTTAAGATTCAAAAAAGGAAGAAAACTTGTCACCATGAGATGAGGTCAGACATAAGTTGGATGTCCCTTTCAAATTGTCCTTTCCACCATTTTTAATATCCTAACTGAGATCAAAACAGAGCAATATTGTGGCAGTAAGCTTAGGCTGAAGCAGAATTTAATAAAAAGGCACAGCAAATTAATGATACAAAACTGTAATTTATGACTGAATTTTATCCACTCCCTAGACAACTGCCATCACATTCCTTAGAAGGAATTGTGTTATCCTCGGTTCAATGTGTATTACTGGGTTTTATTAAGCACAACCGTGGTTAAATACGAGGTTGATGGTATCATATTGCCAAATCAAGACTGCATTTTGCGAATAATTCAGTATTTCCTGCAGACAGAGATCCCATCAGTAAAGGGAAAACATGCAGACAACTCTGGGGAATTTTTTTTTCCTTTTTTTTTTCTTCTTTTAAATGGTTATAATGAAAGGTTGATGTAGAAAATGCAAATTGCTCTCTTCTGGGCCAGCCTTGATTGTCAGTGTAATATGGCCAAGTTGCTAAATATCTGTGACAAGTTTAACATTCAGCACAAATATCTTAATTAGCTGTGATTTTAGTACAAGTCCATGATTTTGCGATAGGCTTTTCACCCTTCTTGGAGGATAATAATGTATTGCAGGTTACCCCTTCTCTGAAGGCAAAAGACATTACCCATGTTTGGTTGGGTGATCATGGTCGTTAAACTGTATAAATGCAAGTATCCATAACTCAGGTTACCTATAGAAGAAAGATGGGTAGCTTCCTATTTCCACTTTTCCACTCTGCATTACTTTGATGTATCATGTAATGAACATGAAGCATCTGTGAATGATGGCAATGAATAACCTCCCCTCAGCCAGTCGGGTCAAAGCCAAAAGATGTGGACTGTGAAAACTTTTATCCTGGCTGCACACATCAATGTTTTACTGTACGACTCATGCCCTTTTCATTTGCAACTCAGTACCAATTTCTGTTTTACATTGCTCCAATTAAGTTTTATTTATGCCTAATATTTAAAGCTCGGTGGATTTACCTGGCTCTGCATTAAACATAAGCTTCATCCTTTTTTTTTTGGCTGTGGCTTGTAGCCAGAATTTTCTCGTCAGTGAGCCAAGTGAAAATGGGAAAAAAAAATAAAGAGGAGGAAAGAGTAAAAGCTGGGAATCTGCATTAAAGAGCCTTAAACTGTTTCATCTTTGCTTTAGTTAGTTCTGGTCTAGTCCCAGTAGCCCTAGAAGCATTAGTGGTTGCTGCAAGGCAGGAGTCAGGAATCAATCGTATTCCATGTCAGGCAGACCATGCGCATCTCTCTCCCCTGCAATGCATCAGAGAATACTTGGGTTTCTTGACAAGCCAATTTTTCTGTAGGCAAGACATGGTAAAAGGATAAATAACATTTGGAGAAATGAGCAAAAATTGTTCTCCAAAAAATAATTCAGTTCACATGATAAGTTAATTTGAGAGCTGACAAAAATTCTAAGTGAATTGGCTGGGCTGCAAGGTAATGTACATATCATGGAACATGTGGTAATTAGGTCACCAACTGCAGATGCTGCAAGTCTAAAAAAATCTGGAAATAGATGGAAATCAGGAGGTCAGGATATGTGTGGGAACAGAAACAACATGAATGTTTCAGGTTAAAGACCCTCTAATAAATCACAACCGGGGTGAGAATGGGGATAATCGTCCTACTACCCTTTTCCAGCTTCCATCTCTTCCTTCCCCCCTGAAACCGATTCAGGCCATCTCATAACAATTGCCAACAAACTAAATCCTTTTCCAAAATACCCATAGCTAGGCTATCAAGGAATATGGCTGTTACATCATGCATAGCAATAAAGCAATGACTTCTTGTAGTATTAGCTTCAGGATAAAATTGTCTTGGAGAATGGGGAGAAGGCCCTTGCTTTTTTTTGTTTATGGGCATGGGATGTTTTAGACTACACTGGATATGGTCTCCTTTCATTGATTCATTACAAGGATAGTATGGTGCAACACAACTTGGGAATTAAACCGATTTACGGACAGGGTGATGGGTGTGGTGAGAAATGAAGCAGGTATATCAACATGTTTTGGTCTTTTTTTAAATTATTTTTCGTTTGTCTTCTTATTTTTTTTTAAGTTTTTACTTATTCACTCTGTGACTACACTCTTCGGTAGTTTAGCGGTTTACACATTCACTATCTCTTTCACTTTCTCTCTTTCTTGCTCTTTCTCTATTTTTATATTTCATTTTTGTCAAATTTAAAATGAAGATGTACAATAAATGTATTTTGTCATATGCCGTGGTTTATACTACTGTACACTGCTTCTAATAAAAATATTAATTAAAAAAAAGAGTACACGGGACTACCTGTGGACCCATTGGACGCCAGAGATTCCCGTTGTGACGCAAGTCAAGTACAACCCGTTCAGTTATTTCAAATTCCGTCAACTACGCACACGCGGATACCGGGCCCGGCAACCCTCCACCAACTGCACAGGCGCGCAAGTTCACAGCAGAAGGTAAATTAACGTTTATAAAGGGGATTACTTTTAAAAATCGAACAAAACCTGATACTGCACATCGCAGGTGAATGGTAAGGCGCTATTGTGTACCATTTTGACTGTATTTCGGGAACATACATACACACATATATACAAGATAAGACTTTTGGCTAGAAACTAGACCAAGTGGGACCCGTTAGGTCCCTGTCACACGGGATGCCTGGTCCCCCAAAGCAACCCGTTCATCCAATGCAATATTTGACCACTCGCCCATAGCCCCCACGGGAGGCCTGGTTCCCAAACGCAACCCATTCTCTAAGGCAATATTCCAAGACTCACCCGTTCCATCAACGCTATATTCCACCACTCACCCATAGCCCCCAACTGTGCAGGGGCTGCTCATTTCCCCTTATTCACCCTCCATAATATTAAAAAAAATGCAATTGCACTTGCTAAGGCTGGCAGGACTGTGTCCTGGGATTGCAACATTGTAGCGGGCAGGGTTATAATCCCATCGTGATGTCATAGCTGTAACTGCCAGTGCAGAGGGAAAACATTTTTCAAAAATCGGTATTTTTGGAAGTTAAAAGTGTGAATAACTTGTAAAATATAACATCAATCTGAATAAAACTTGATACACCACACCATACAACAATGGTAGGTAAGGTGGTCCAAACATCGTGTACCTTTTTGGCGTAGTTCAGGCCATGAAAAGCACGTGCACAAACAAACACGCAAACTCACTTTAGTTTTAGGAATATATATATATATTTAGATAGATTAGAGGGCAGAAAAGGTAACAGTGTACTGAAGTAATGGTCTACACCATACATTATTGCTTTTGGAACAGTGATTTAACCCAGAACTCCAATCCAAAAGAAAGGCTTGTACTGCTGAGCCATGGCTGTTGAGTTCACTTGTGCAAAGGCAAACGTTTCTCCAGTTTTCGCCTCGAGTTCATCAATCAGGAAACATCAATGCAAGCAAACGAGCTGAAGCACGAAACGCATCTTCAAAAGGATCATTTGAAACATGCATTGACAAAATCAAGACAAAGTTTATTGAATTCTCTGATTTGTTTCCATTGAGGCTGTTAACGTCTGACTACAAAATGAATCCCCAGGGTAAAGGAGAGGGGATTACCAGTGTTGAGCTATATTAACTGATGAAAGAGAAGGGATGATTTGTTTTGTTGTTTCTTTTTTTTTTAAAGGAGTAATTCCACTAACTCCTTTACTCTCATGAAACAAAGTAACTCAGTCAGTTTGTTTTCCCATTGCATGCAGGTTTATAATTCCCATTTCTTTTGTACACATTTTAATACAAAACAGCCAGTCATCTACTGAGCAAATTACAAATGTTGTAAGACAAAGTTTATAGATATGCAGGTTGCATAGTAACACGGTTTCCATGGACAACAAGATTCCAGTAATTACCCTTCACTGCCATCGTTGTGCTTAGACACATTTACCAAGTGGAGTTTACCAGCTGTCCAAGATCATTTCTAAATGCATCAACTGATTTTCAGGATCACCAAAAAGATCTCTATTTTGCCGAAGTTATAATAAAACTCAGTGATTAGACAACTAATACATGTTTACAGCTAATTCAGCAGGATCAATAGTCTACAACTGCAAATTGGAAGAGACTTATTTGTGCACAAAAGTGGTTTAAATCGCAGTAGATCACAATAGCAATTACTTCCATGTGCACCTGCGCCAATGTTAAATTGTTCCCGACACTTGCTAGTGTCAGTGTGTCATGATAACCCAGCATCAGAGTGCAGCTAATGACGTTGTGTGTTGCGGTCACACACAATTTCTCCGCTGTTAACAGCAATCTGAGCTCTATGGAGAAACCTATAACCTTTGCTGCTGACTCACAGGATGCGCAGGGTTCAAGAACAAGGTGTATTTAAAGAGTCCTGTCAACCCAAGCGCTCAGCATCTCTCAAGCTCACTTTGCAATGGAGCAAAGTTCACTCATCACAGCCGTTGTTGAGATCACTTCAAAAGTGTAGTCGGCTATCACTTGATCAGCTCGCAGCTCACAGATGCTAATTCTAACAGCAGAGGAAGCATAAATACAATTATCCATTAATTTCCATTAATTATGCATTAATTTCAGGTAGTATGAACATTGACTTCTAATTTCAGGTAGTTGAACATTGACCTCTAATTTCAGATAGTCCCTGCTTTCTCCTCCCCTTCTCAGCTCTCCCTCAGCCCACTGTCTCCGCCTCTTCCTTTCTTCTTCCCGCCCCCCTTCCCCCCACCCTCACATCAGTCTGAAGGGTCTCGATCCGAAACGTTGCGTATTTCCATAGGTGCTGCCTCACCTGCTGAGTTTCTCCAGCATTTTTGTCTAATACAATTATCCATGATGCACAATGGACGAAATAGCACAATGAATTCATTAAACATGTTATTTTTTCTAAAATGTGGTTGATTGCTTGGTAATACTTTGAGTCACATATAATCAGGTTTTCAGGTATTGACAAATATCCTACCCAGCAAAGCATTGTCGGAGTCCCTGCCGATCAGCACCGTGCGGTGCTCTGGCTCTACAGGCACAGCAGGTCACCAGCACCTTGCCCAACTTCCTGAATGAAAGTGAAAAGACACATTCTACAGCGGCTACTTCTCACTGGCACTTTCACCACATCACTGCCATGGTTCACAGTTCAAAAAAGTCTACAAGCTATCCAAGAGTTGCAGTGTTATCTTCTTGAATTCATGGTTTTCATCAGACATATTTACCCCGTGTCTCATAATAAATATTTTACTTTAACTTTAGAGATACTGCTCACACTGCCACGGTGCCTCAGCCATGATCATATTGAATGGCGGTGCAGGCTCGAAAGGCCGAATGGCCTACTCCTGCACCTATTTTCTATGTTTCTATGTTTCAATGGCAAGGCCAGCAGCATAATCAAGGAAGTCCACCCTGGACACTCCCTCTTCTCCCTTTTCCCATCAGGCAAAAGGTACAGAAGTGTGAAAATGCACACCTCCAAATTCAGGGACAGTTTTCCCCCCAGCTGTTATCAGGCAACTGAATCATCCCACCGCAACCAGAGAGCAGTCCTGAGCTATTATCTACCTCATCAGTGGCCCTCGGAATATTTCGGACTTTGCTGGCTCTACCGTGCACTAAACGTTATTCCCTTATCATGTATCTATACACTGTAAATAACTCGATTGTAATCATGTATTGTTTTTCCGCTGTCTGGATAGCAAGCATTTTGTATTTATCTTCGGTTTAAACCAGCATCTGCAGTTCCTCCTCACACAGGATTTTTCATTAATTTGGAAACATTATTTCGGAACTAAGTTCACTAGGTCAAGGAAATGGTACGACTAGTTTTGAACAGATGTGTTCCGAATCCATAGAAGTATTAACACTACTTGATTAACATACAATATCCTGACTCTAAAATCATCAAAGGGGTTTAAACTTACACAAATTATTTGATGCCCATGCTTTGTCTTTCCGCAATTCAACAAGTCAAATCAAAAAAGGGAATAGATTCCATTGTCAGCTTGCTTAGGGATATCTGACCAAAGTGCAAGATTAGGTGAAGAAATAAGTCTTCAAATTATTGTGCAGGAATGCAGTTAGAGGATTACTGTATTCCAATTTAACAGCTTCAGAGTTACCTCTACTGTGTAAAGCCATTTCAACACCTTGATAATAAAAAACTGCACATTAATAAACAAAAGGCCTTCCAGATTTACTGTGTTGAATGCTAACCCGTGCTAAGATATGATTACACAGAGCTGGCACCCTCTCTCACTTCATCCATGGCTATGCTCCAGGTGAAACAAAGGCTTACAAGGCTATAACGTTTTCTTTACAGTGTTTAACTGATAATAAAATAAATGCCTCTAATAAAAGAAACACCTACTTAGTTTTTTTCCCCAAAACCCTTGTGATGGAAACATGTTTTTTTGGTCAGCCATGTATGTTGCTTTCAGAAGAAAAAAAAATGACCAGGGTAAATAGTGAAGAAAGTTAGAACAGGAAAAGCATACAAGTTGGTGGACACTGTCCTCACCAATTTAGGTGCAATTTATTAAGTGCACCAAACGCTGACTGATTCATTTGCCAGATTTTTTTTACATACCGAACTACAGCAAACAATAATAACTAACAATAATAAGGAACAAGTACAGATCTAAAAATTAATAAAGATTCAAGTCCTATTATAAAGTATTATTAGAAGTTTACTGAACCTCCAACATCTCCAGTGAACAGCTTCCTCCTGTATAGTTATCAACTCACTCAATCTACACTGATCATTTTACAATAATCCCTAAATTCTGCTGCTCACCTACACACACTTGGGACGAATATAGTCGCCAATTAATTCATCAACCCGCTTGTGTTTGTGGAAGTTGGAGGAAACTGAAGCAGCTGGTAGAAAGGCATGCGGTCACAGAGAAACTGTACAAACTCCACAAAGCACCAGAGGTCAGGATCAAACCCGGGTCTCTGTAATATAAGGCAGCATTTCAAAGAGTCGCACTGTTGTGCTGCCCAGTCCTACAGTTTTCCATAAACATGGAAACAGCATCGCTGGCAAGTGAGGCCAGTTAGTCGTGACGACTCCAAGCATTGTTTTGCCTGCAACTACAATTCACCAGCCCTTTCACACTCTACTATAGTCTGTGGCCTATTTTGTGATAACATAAACCAATGCTTGAGTAATCGCACCTCACTAAACTTCACTTCATTTCTGTATGGACACATTGCGGCCTTTCCAACTCACTATCAAATGTAGTCACTGTCTGTATCGGAATTGGCCACTTCTCTTCACATTGTGTTTTAGATTTTTTGTTTTTGGACTGAATTCTGTTTTTAATTTGTGTTTCTGTGATGTCTTTATTATTTATTTTATTCTGATTATATGTTTTTTATTCCTGTTAATCTTTGTAAGGTGTCCTTGAGATGTCTGAAAGGCGCCCAAAAAATAAAATGTATTATTATTATTACTTCTGCACTAAGTCAACGGTCGGTCTGTGGTACTGGCACATTTTTTCTCTCTACATTAACGCACACCAATCTGCTGTCCCCTGGCTCTGCTATTTATGAAACCCGTTTATCATGGACCCGTTTCTTGGAGGACTCCTACAACTTATTCCCCATGACCCTGGCCTCATCTCGTATGTGTATGTGACAAATAAACTTGACTTGACTTGACCCCGTCATTGACATTTCCTTTGCCCTGCCTTCATCTTCCCGCCACATTAAAATAACTATTCCCCCTCTATTTAGCTATTTTACTGTGTGTCTTTGACCTGAAGCATTAACTGTTTCTCTTTCCACCGATGCTGCCTGACTCGCTGAATGTTCCCAGCATTTTTTAGTTTCAGTTCATTTGCTTTTCACCCAATGGATCAATTTTTCCTGTTTGCTTCTATATTCACATATATCTTACTGTTGGTTCTGCCATGATCGGCCCCCCAAGACGAAAGAGAGTTTCCACGTAGCTACTGTAACAGCTGCTTCAACAGTCAGCATGCAATGTGCTCAACAAAGCTTGATTTCAAATTCAAAACAGCAAGTTGAACTTAGCTGGAATTGGACATGAACTGTAACCAATGAGATAGACAAAACCATTCAACTTTAAACAGTGGGTATTCAAGTAGAATAACACCATTTCCAAACTTTAGACATTAAAACATGTAATTACTTAAATGGCAGGCCATTTAAACAGAAGTTAATGGGGCTCATACAAGAACAGATTAAGTTTCAAAAGCCTCATTGTTACCAGTGCAGGTCGAACTGCCAAGGACATAAAACCAAATCAAGACTTGAAAATAGATATTGAGCTGGCGTGTTTTAGTTGCGACTCAGTAGACTCCTGCCGTAGTCCTCCTCAGTAGACTCACATTTCAGACATTTGTTCACAATTGCAACTGCTTGTTCCAGGACGCTTGCCTTTGATCAAGCTGTTCAGTTAACACACACACTGTCAAACAGTGCCACCTGCTGGATGTCATCCGCACAGCTCCCCCAGCATTCAGCTGTTCCACAACAGTCCACTACTCTGAGCTTCATTCTACGCCAAATCCACGCCCTCAACAAACAGCTCATCACCTAGCTGGACTCTAGTAAGAATCACCAGCTTGCCTGCTTCCACCGACACTCCTCCACTTGACTATCGCAATACTCTGAAACAAAGACAGCTTTCCATATTCACACAGCCCATTGCAACCTCTGCAGCAGAATCAGTAGGTGGAAGCTTGTGTGCCTCAGAAACAACTTCCTCCCCTCTGTTATCATGCTTCGGAATGGTCCTTATATAAACTGGGATATTGTCTGGTTGACTTCTTGCCCAATGTGTGACATTGGACTTTGTCTATGAAACTGATGTGCTACAATGCTGAGACCTATATTTTACACTCTGAATCTTTCCCTTTATAACCATATAATAACCATATAATAATTACAGCACGGAAACAAGTCATCTAGGCCCTTCTAGTCCATGCCGAACACTTACCCCCACCTAGTCCCATCTACCTGCACTCAGACCATAACCCTCCATTCCTTTCCCATCCATATACCTATCCAATTTATTTTTAAATGATAAAATCGAACCTGCCTCCACCGTTTCCACTGGAAGCTCATTCCACACAGCTACCACTCTCTGAGTAAAGAAGTTCCCCTTCATGTTACCCCTAAACTTTTGTCCCTTCATTCTCAAATCATGTCCTCTTGTTTGAATCTTCCGTACTCTCAATGAAAAAAGCTTATCCACGTCAACTCTGTCTATCCCTCTCATAATTTAAAAAACCTCTATCAAGTCCCCCCTTAGCCTTCAGCACTCCAAAGAATAAAGACCTAACTTGTTCAACCTTTCTCTGTAACTTAGGTGCTGAAACCCAGGCAACATTCTAGTAAATCTCCTCTGTACTCTCTCTATTTTGTTGACATCTTTCCTATAATTTGGCGACCAAAATTGTACACCATACTCCAGAATTGGCCTCACCAATGCCTTGTACAATTTTAATATTACATCCCAACTTCTATACTCAATGCTCTGATTTATAAAGGCCAGCACACCAAAAGCTTTCTTTACCACCCTATCTACATGAGATTCCACCTTCAGGGAACTATGCACAGTTATTCCTAGATCCCTCTGTTCAACTGCATTCCTCAATTCGCTACCATTTACCATGTACGTCCTATTTTGATTTGTCCTGCCAAGATGTTGCACCTCACACTTATCAGCATTAAACTCCATCTGCCATCTTTCAGCCCACTCTTCCAAATGGCCTAAATCTCTCTGTAAACTTTGAAAATCTACTTCATTATCCACAACACCACCTATCTTAGTATCATCTGCATACTTACTAATCCAATTTACCACGCCATCATCCAGATCATTGATGTATATGACAAACAACAGTGGACCCAACACAGATCCCTGAGGCGCCCCACTAGTCACCGGCCTCCAACCTGACAAACAGTTATCCACCATTACACTCTGGTATCTCCCATTCAGCCACTGTTGAATCCATCTTGCTACTCCACTATTAATACCCAACAATTGAACCTTCTTAGCCAACCTTCTATGTGGAACCTTGTCAAAGGCCTTACTGAAGTCCATATAGACAACATTCACCTCTTTACCCTCATCAATTTCCCTAGTAACCTCTTCAAAAAATTCAAGAAGATTAGTCAAACATGACCTTCCAGGCACAAATCCATGTTGACTGTTCCTAATCAGACCCTGTATATCCAGATGATTATATATATTATCTCTAAGTATCCTTTCCATTAATTTGCCCAGCACTGACGTCAAACTAACAGGTCTATAATTGCTAGGTTTACTCTTAGAACCCTTTGTAAACAATGGAACAACATGCGCAGTACGCCAATCCTCCGGCACCATTCCCGTTTATGACATTTGAAATATTTCTGTCATAGCCCCTGCTATTTCTACACTAACTTCCCTCAATGTCCTAGGGAATATCCTGTCAGGACCTGGAGACTTATCCACTTTTATATTTTTTCAAAAGTGTCAGTACTTCCTCTTCTTTGATCCTCATAGTTTCCATAGCTATACTTGTTTCCCTTACCCCACATAATTCTCCTTGGTGAATACCGAAGAAAATAAATTGTTCAATATCCCCCCCATCTCTTTTGGCTCTGCAGATAGCTATCCACTCTGACTCTCTAATGGACCAATTATATCCCTTGTTAACCATTTGCTATTAATATAGCTGTAGAAACCCTTTGGATTTACTTTCACCTTACTTGCCAAAGCAAACTCATATCTTCTTTTAGTTTTTCTAATTTCTTTCTTAAGATTCTTTTTACATTCTTTATACTCCTCAAGCACCTCATTTACTCCATGCTGCCTACAATTATTGTAGATCTCTCTCTTTTTCCGAACCAAGTGTCCAATTTCCCTTGAAAACCATGGCTCTTTCCAATTTTTACTCTTTCCTTTCAACCGAACAGGGACATAAAGATTCTGTACTCTTAAAATGTCACCTTTAAACGTCCTCCATTTCTCTTCTACATCCTTCCCATAAAACAAAATGTCCCAATTCACTCCTTTTAAATCCTTTCACATCTCCTCAAAGTTAGCCTTTCTCCAATCAAAAATCTCAACACTTGGTCCAGTTCTGACCTTCTCCATAATTATATTGAAACTAATGGTATTGTGATCACTGGACCAACACATACCTCCGCCACCTGGCCCGTCTCATTTCCTAACAGGAGGTCCAGCACTGCCCCTGCTCTAGTAGGTACCTCTATGAATTGCTGCAAAAAACTATCCTGCACACATTGTACAAACTCCAAACCATCCAGCCCTTTTACAGAATGTGTTCCCCATGTGTGGAAAATTGAAATCTCCCACAATCACTACCTTGTGCTTACTACTAATATCTGCTATCTCCTTACATATTTGCTCTTCCAATTCTCGCTTCCCATTAGGTGGTCTATAATACACCCCTATAAGTGTTGCTACACCTTTCCCATTTCTCAGTTTCACCCAAATAGCCTCCCTAGACGACCCCTCTAATCTATCCTGCTGTAATATCTTCCCTGAAAAGCAATGCAACACCTCCGCCTCTTGCCCCTCCAATTCTATCACATCTGAAGCAACAAAATCCAGGAATATTTAGTTTCCAATCACAGCCATCCTGCAACCATGTTTCACTAATCGCCACAACATCATACTTCCAGGTGTCAATCCAGGCTCTAAGCTCATCCACCTTTCTTACAATGCTCCAACACATTTAAGAAACCCACCACCTCTTATTCTGTTTATTATCTTTTTCTTCTTTCTCCCCTACATGTTGGGTCTGAGTGCTTCCCTTCTCTGCCTCCTGCCTCACACTGTCTACTAGCTTTCTCTATTTGAGTCCCTCCCCCCAACCGTTCTAGTTTAAAGTCTCCCCAGTAGCCTTTGCAAATCTCCCCGCCAGGATATTGGTCCCCGTCGGGTTCAAATGCAACCCGTCCTTTTTGTACAGGTCACACCTTCCCCAAAAGAGGTCCCAATGATCCAGAAACTTGAATCCCTGCCCTCTGCACCAGTCCTTCAGCCACGCATTTATCCCCCACCTCACTCCATTCCTACTCTCACTGTCGCGTGGCACAGGCAGTAATCCTGAGATTGTTACTTTATCTAATGTGCTCGCGTATGATTGTATTTATGCACAGTCTATCTGATCTGTTTGGAGAGCATGCAAAACAAAGCTTTTCATTGTACCCGGACACGCGACAATAATAAACCTAACACATGAAGCAATGGACAGGGTTCGTGGCGAGCAATGCACGTTGGGAAAAATCTGATTCAGAAATTCATGAGATTCGATGACTTGTTCTCATACAGGAAGATGCTTCAGAAGTGCTTCATGTTGAAAGAAAGGGATGCAGTGCATGACAAACACTCGGAAAAGTAGACACAAATAGAGTCCAGACAAGGGAATATGAAGGCACATTCAAAGATAGTACCACATTAAAAAATATATATTTTGGGGTAGCAGCAAACAAGGAATCAATGAGCAGGTGCCAAGAATAAGATGAGGCAACAATGGCCCTCACATTTTTTATTGAGCATGAGCACAACTCAAGTTGGAAACAAACAACCCCACCTTAAGAGTTGCCATTTCAGTCACAAAGTGCAAGCGATGTCTTTACCCAACATTTCTTCCTTAAAGATAGACACAAAATGCTGGCGTAACTCAGCGGGTCAGGCAACATCGCTGGAGAAAAGGAGTAGGTGACGTTTCAGGTCAGAACCCTTCTTAAAACCTTGAAGATAATTTGATCTTCCTAGAAGGAAGGAAGCTCTTCCTTCAGACTAATTTGCAGTGTGGCTTTCTTGAAGGGAGACATGGAAATTGAGAGACTGCAAACAGATATCGAGGTGCTTCTCAGTGTGATTAGCTGCCTGGGATATAGAGGACTGCCATTTTAATTCTCTGTTCCCTTCTTCCCCTAGATCCCCATCTCACACTGACCTCAAGATCCTCCACCAACTTGTCTTTTGACTTCCTGGAGCTGGCAATTAGCTCTGCAATTCCAAGTAATAGTCCTCTTTTTTTTGTCATTTTACTCCTCCTCTAATCCATCCTTCATTTAAAGAAGTACAGCTGAGGAACAAGCCCTTGGGCCTACAATGTCCGTGCCAACTCTCCCTTTGGAACTCCCGTCCGCACCCGAGTACCCCCCCCCCTCCCCCGCGGGTGGCCAGAGAGGTCGGCATCAAAGATCCTCCGCTATAGGGTCTTTGATCGGCAGTCAGACAGGCCAGCGCAGAAAAACAGCGCTAAACCCAGCTAACTCTGCCTGTCCCGCCAGGTGAGCTTACAACCCTCCTGGACTTGCGGGAAATATGGCCAGCGTGGAGAAGCAGCGCTGGTGTCCCGTCAGTCCAGGCAGGGCTATAGTTAACCCGGCGAGACAGGCACAGTTGAGCTGCATTTAGCGCTGGATTGAGCCTCCGAAGCCTCGCGCGTGCGAGTGTGCGCATGCGCTCGTGGCCGCCAAAAAAATTGTGACCCCCGTCCCCTCCATGTTTTGATAGCGAGTTCCACTCTTGGAACTACGCCTATGACAATGGAGCTATACACAGCTCCAATGCCATCTTTAAATTCATCGACGATACCACCGTTGCTGGATAAATAATTGGTAATGACAAGTCAGAGTACAGGAGTGGGATTGATAATTTGATTGAGCGATGCCAGGACCACAATCTTGCTCTCAGCATTAGCAAGACCAAGGAAATTATTATTGATTTCAAGATGGAAAAGCCAAGAGTCCATGAACCAGCCTTTATTGGTGGGGTGGCAGTGGAGAAAGTCGATAGTTTCAAGTTCCTGGGTATGGATGCCTCTGAACATCTGTTGTGGGTCCAGCACATTGATGCAATCACCAAGAAAGCTTATTCCCTCTACTCCTACATCATCACATCAAACTTCTACACATATATGGTAAAGAGCACACTGACTTATTGTCACATAGCCTTGTTCAGTAACTCAAAAAACCAATAATGAAAGCTACAGAGAATAGACAATGCCGTTGCCCATCAGGGGTAATGACCTCCCCACCATCGATGGGATCTCTAGGAAGAACTACCTCAGAAAAACAAATATCAGGAAAGACCCACAAGAGGCTGGCCACACTCATAATTTGTTGCTCTCATCGGGAAGGTGGTACAAGAGCCTGAGAACCATTAGCTCCTGGTTCAAGAATAGCATCTTCCCATCAAGTCTTGAAACTACTCTCCACAACCCTAACCAAAGTCCTACCTCATGACCAAACTACTATGGATTTTGTACACGGTTGCACTAAGTATTTTAGCTTGCACTATTATGGTCTTGTTACCTAATATAATTGATAAATTACTGCTTCATTGTTTATTATACATTTATTTGTTTTGTTGTGTTGATGTGCCAGCAAATAAGAATTTTACAGTTAAACACTCTTGACTCCTGTTCAAGTACAAAAAATAAAATAAAAACCTACAGGAATATTGGTCTTTATCTCAGGAGGCTGCAATACAAGGGATGAACATTATATTGCAGCTGCATATAATTTGTTTGGACTTCACTTGGAGTACAGTGTTCTGTAGTGCACACCATGTTTCAGTATGAAGACATCACTTAGAAAGGGTTCAGCACAGATTCACCACAGCAAAGCTGGTGCTAAAAGGGTTAAATCCTGAACGCACAGATTACATAAGCTAGGGTTATTTTCTTGAATGTGCAGTTTAACTGACAGGTTTACAATGACTGAATAATGGCATCGGGGGCACGTAGAAGTTATTTTCCTTGTACATCTTCATACAATGGGAGGTGGAATCTGTACTATCTCTCCTCTCTTGCATCCACCCACTGCAACACTCACCCACACTCACACCCAATAACTGCTGAGGGAGATCTACTGCAAAAAATTATCAATATATCTTTTGTGAAGTAATATTATTAAGGATTACAAATAGTACAGTGTTACAGAATCAAAGCAGGTACATAAACCTAAATTACATCAGTTGTTTTCTAATTTAATGGCAGCACAGACCAAGCAACTATTTATATTCTATGTTCCCACATTTCATTTAAATGAAAGTCAATTTCACAGTTCCGTTTTAGCATCTTGAGATACTGCATGTAATAAGCAGCGGGAATTATCCATCCTCTTACTGTCTGACATAAATAAGCCTATGGCAGGTATTGATGTATAAAAGAAAGGTAATGCCTGATGTTGTTAAATTAAAGACAGGCAGACACACGGCTCAAATCTTCCATTATTATATGCGGCAAATTTACTGAAAGCTGCGAGAGCTCATGTAAAGCTATGGCACAGGGTAAGGGCGGATCATTTCCTTATTTCAGCACAAAATCTTTTGCAGAAAACCTTTTCAAAACATTTTCATTGATAATTCTCAGACTGAACAGATTTCAATCAGTCTTTTTTTGAAAGGTGAAATAATTTAGGTATGATCACAAATTTTTAGATAACTGATGTTATGACTATTATAGGAATCAGTACTTTCCATGTAATAATTTTAATGCTGTTGTCAAGTTACCTGGCACATCAGGTTTGTACTGACAAATTCACTTGAAATAATAATGCATTCTTTATAATGCTTTTAAATTTAAGTGGTCATGGCACAGATAGTGTTAGAACAAAGACTGCATTTATCAGCACATTGAACTTGTACAATGATCATATTACCTCGGTCTCTGATTTTCAATGTCAGCCTTTTTCTGGGAATACACATCCTTTAAGTTGATAGGATTTTCCTTCTGTATAATTAACACTAGGTATCACCTCGCTAGTATATGATTAGTATCATGTTACAATATTTTTATTTTGCCAAGTTTTCTTTTGCAATGTCATGCTGCTTTCTTTTCCTGCAGTTCCCCAGGAAAGTTGTTGGAGTTCCTCTATAAAGGAAGCTTTAGGAACACATATTCTAATCCAAACTTGGACCTCCTGATCAAAAATGAAAATACAGTAAAATGCACTACTTAATGGCAGGCTAAGACAAGTTAGTCACAGCCCAACCCCCCAAAAAGTCTGGTCTAGTGGCATTTAGTGGGAAATATTGTATTTTACTTTTACATTCTAAATCCATTATGTATGTACATTTGCAGACAATCAGCAACATCTTTACACTGTTTAACTTTTAAACTGTTTTCCCTAATGCTGCCTACCGCAAACCAGCAGATCTTGAAGTTATTTTACTCAATCTACAGTAAGGGACCATGGAGGAATCACTATAACTTCCCTTTCATTCAATGGGTGACTGAATACTGTTACTTGGGTATCTTATCACATGCACAGAATGTTACTAATGAAGCATTCAGAAAAGATGTTGATGCAGAGATATATAGGTGTGGGGGGACTATTGTTGATGTTTATCTTTTCCCTCATTGTGTTGCTATCACACAACGTTACATTTCTCAGCCAACAAGCTGTGATATCTTCATTTGTCAAATTTGACTATAAAAAAAGATACCATGTGCTGGGGTATCTCAGCGGGTCAGGGAGCATCTCCGCATTGGCTGAGTTATTTCAGCACTTTGTCTTTTTTTATAAACTGGCATCAGCAGTTCCTTGTTTCTCCAAATTTACTCTAAGCTTTGTTTATTTTATTTTCAATAGTGAAATGGTAAAACAAGAAACTGATAGATCAGAATTCTAAACGTTTTACTATGAGTGTAATGAACAAAAATACAAAACTAGCTACATTTTCTGTAACAAAGTGGTGATTTTGAAAACTGTTTATTTCACATCAACACTGAAAACTAAAGCCGATTAAGCTCCACCTCATTATTTGATATTGAAATAGTTTGACCCAAGTATCAACAGAATAAACTGCTTGATTGGATTGAGGGTCACAGGCGGCCTTCAAAGTGAGCTTCTAATCAAGTAACTTGACGAATAAATAAAAGATTGGTAGAGCTGCAGGCATAGTAGGTCCAGGCTTATTATGGAAACATGTCAGGGATGATTGAACAGTCAAGAAGAGAAAGCAAAGGTCAACTTGTTCACAGTATGATACAAAAGGCACATAACTCAACAATTTATTTTCAACTAAGAACAGATAAAAACTGGATGTGGAAATGGAGAGGGTGAATTACCTTCAAAATAACTTCTGTTAACTTGTTAACTGTTTCTTACAAAACAAAGTAAAAATAAACAATAAACAACTCTTGACCGATAGCAATTAGGCAATTCAGAGTAATCATAAAGGAATAAAAAAGACCATTCAATATGAAATCCCATGCTCAGTGGGCAGGTCAGGAGGGTAGCACATTGCACTTAAATAAATCTTTGATTAATGGAGTGGAACCTTCACATTTTCAATCGTTTTTTTCTTCACAGATGCTTCAAGGCCATTGACCGGCCTGCCTTAAAACCACGACCAACCCTGCTCTTTGGACCGCTGCCAAATGCTCGCTACAGCTTGCTAATGAAGACATATACTCGCTTCTTTGCCTCCTGCAAGGAACAGCTCAACTCCATTTTGCAGCTCCCTGCCCAAGCAGCTCCCAATGATAACCAAGTGCAGCAGGCCTTCTAGCACCCAGTATTGGATGTCAAGCAAACAGTTGTTACGACAAGTCTACCACTGAGCGGCAGACTTTGAAATCAGGCAATTACTTACCGGTATACCTTATAGTGATGATTACCACTCTTCAGGAAGAAAGGCAATTAATTCAATGCAGGGTGCATTCCAAATGCACCCAAACCTGATGCAAGGTCTGGACCCGGAATGCTAACCAAACATTTGCCTCCACAGATGCTGTCTGACCCACTGAGTTCCTCCAGTAGTTTGTTGTTTGCATCCAGTTTCTACGACATTGTTTAGCGCAGAGATTCAGCGCTAAACCCAGCTCAACTGTGCCTGTCCCGCCGGGTTAACCTACAGCCCTGCCTGGACTTACGGGAAATATGTCATCAGTCCAGGCATGACCAGGCGAGACAGGCAGAGTTGAGCTGCATTTAGCGCTGGATTGAGCCTCCGAAGCCTCGCGCGTGAGTATGCGCATGCGTGCACGGCCGCCAAGATATTGTGTCCCCCGGTGCCCTCCATATTTTGATTGCGATTTCCATGCCTGACAGGTGTTGTCCGAGGAGCGCTGACCTTCCTTCCAACATCCTCTGCCCCTTCCTCTCTCTCTCTCTCTAGATACGCCCCCCCTCCAGCCCCCTTATCCTGAGACCCCTCCTCTCCATCCCGCACTGATCCCCATTCCTGCCTCTATTCAGTACTCACTGACATCCCGTGTGCTCCCCTCCTCACCTACTTCCCCCCCCCCCACCCCAACCCCCATCTATTCATCCTGCACTGATCTCCCTATCCGCCTTGCATTGATTCTCCTGCCACTCCCCATCAATCCTACACTGGTCCCCCAATTCTATGTTTGATAACGGAATGCAATCAATATGTTTTAATTCCCAATGTTATTATTTGTTTTAATCCATAAAGATGGATTAATTAAATTGTGAACACGTGAAACATTAAAACCGCAGTGTTCGATTGTCACTGCTACCGTTGACACATTATTACATAATTCATTTTAACGGCAAATCAATGCTCTTATATGGAGTATTAGTACTAGTTATTTAATGAGCAACATTCAAAACTATACGTTGGATTTATCCAGGTTTTACTTCTAGTCAGTCATATACATCACAAATTTGTTCAGGAGATATTTCAGTTGAAATTTTAACGTTAATTCTGAAGTGGGAATGATGGAAAAAGCGTTTATCAACAATTTATTTTACATTTGTTGCTTACAAACTGGGTATCTTCATTGCTGTTCACAACACATACATCTAATTTGGATGTCCGGTAATGTGTCATCTTGACACCTTTAAATATATTACCAAAAGAACATTTGCTGCATTTATGTCCTTTGGCCACTCTTGTCAGTTACTGTAATGTTTAGCCTGTCAGATGGGTATAGTCAGTTTTAACAGCTATTATCATAAAATGCCTTTAGAAAATTCCTTGCAACCTGTATATTTTGTTGTGGATAAATTATGTGTGAAGCGAGAGTGTTTCTGTACCAATAGCAATAAAGACACATGCTATGGCCATGTCATGATAATTTTCGGTCCTTCACAGAAAACATGCTTGCATCAATCTGTAGTATGCATGGTTAAGCATATATGTTATCATGGTTCAGGATTTATTGACACAAGTTTAATCCAACCACATTTTTGTTTGGAAATGGAAAGAAATAATAAAAATTGCATTAATTGCAATGTGTAAAAAGAGTTGAGATACTGTATTATAAGTTTGCTGCATGTCATTGTGGTATATATCATGTCTTGATTGGTGAATATGATTAGTTTGCGACTTCATTTGAAGCAGAAATAATATGTGAATGCTTCATTGAGCATAATTCCGACTAGTAACTACGCACTTCGTCCGAGCACATTATCGCACGCGTCATGCAAGCCATTAAATGACCACCTAAACTGTCATTTGGCAACCTAAAAAGCTGCCACGGTTGCCCGGCTGGCAACAGGGAAAAAAAGGTTAAGCGAGAGCCCTGTACACGTGACAATAAAAGACCTTTGAAACTTTTAACACTGTTAGTTGTCAGAATTTCTCATCCCACGTTATTGTTGCTGGGGAAATGTACTTATAAGATGTGCCATACCTTGCAACAGACTGTAAACCAAAGTCCCTTCCAAACCCACTTTCTCGGGATGAGCGTAAGATGGCTTTTTGATGCACAGATGTCAATTTTCCTCAGTTAACAGCAACTGATGAAAAACACCCAATGTTTTTTTTTATTTGCTGTTTGCATTATTAGTGAAGAGGAAGGGACAAGCACACAGCAAAATCCAGTAGACCATGATTTTAAAAAACAGATCCTCTGGATCAAATCATTTGTATTCCATGATTTTAACGGGAGAATGCAATAGCACTGCAGATGCTCAAGCTATAATCACGGTTCCTTTGATCTAGCAACAGTTCCCTTAGATTGGACATTTATGCATATGACAGGTCCTCCCCAGCTTACAAACATCTGACTTATGTACACCCAGTAAATAGGAACAAGCATTTAGATGCAGCAGAATTAGTTCAAGTTCAAGTTCAAGTGAGTTTATTGTCATGTGTCCCTGTATAGGACAATGAAATTCTTGCTTTGCTTAAGCACACAGAAAATAGTATTACAGTAATCTTCTGCCTAAAGGAAGCACGGTTTGTAACTGCATTTCCGTCTTGGGTTACGAACAGTTTATAGGAACGGAGCCTCGCAGTCACCTGTGGAGGATTTATACTCTGCTTTTTAATAATGAGTGAGTGGGAGAATAAATCCTTGGAATATTTAGCAGCAGTTTAACATCTATCACCAGAAATTATTAGAGATTTCCATCTCCAAGGAGAGTTAAACCTTATTTTTTGTTAATTGATAGGAAGCAAGCACAATTTGTAAACGGCGAGTAGGTTAATCTGTTTGAAGAAGTACATTAAATAATTGCGAAGAAATGTGGAGAAATGCCAGAGAATGAATTTGATAATGCTTGCCATTGGCATATTAATTTTTGTTGATTTAACTATTGTACCGACTGGTCAACAAGATTAGAGTTAATATATTGATCAATAATAGACAATAGACAATAGCTGCATGAGTAGGCCATTCGGCCCTTCGAGCCAGCACCACCATTCACTGTGATCACGCTGATCATCCACAATCAGTACCCCGTTCCTGCCTCCCCATATCCCTTGACTCTGCTATCTTTAAGAGCTCTATCTAACTCTCTCTTGAAAGCATCCAGAGAATCAGCCTCCACTGCCTTCAAGGGTAGAGAATTCCACAGATTCACAACTCTCTGGGTGAAAATGTTTTTCCTCATCTCTGTTCTAAATAGCCTACCCTGTATTCTTAAACTGTGGCCCCTGGTTCTGGAATCCCCCAACATCGGGAACATGTTTCCTGCCTCTAGCGTGTCCAATCCCTTAATAATCTTATATGTTTCAATATATTGAACTGAAATGGTTATCAGACAAAGGAAAAGAATAAGAATAATTAGTTTTTCTCAGGCTGGCAGACTGTGACGAGTGGTGCAGCAGGCAGTGAAGAAAGCGAATGGTATGTTAGCTTTCATAGCAAAAGGATTTGAGTATAGGAGCAGGGAGGTTCTACTGCAGTTGTACAGGGTCTTGGTGAGACCACACCTGGAGTATTGCGTACAGCTTTGGTCTCCAAATCTGAGGAAGGACATTATTGCCATAGAGGGAGTGCAGAGAAGGTTCACCAGACTGATTCCTGGGATGTCAGGACAGTCTTATGAAGAAAGGCTGGATAGACTTGGTTTATACTCTCTAGAATTTAGGAGATTGAGAGGGGATCTTATAGAAACTTATAAAATTCTTAAGGGGTTGGACAGGCTAGATGCAGGAAGATTGCTCAAGGATAAGGGGGAAATCCTTTAAAACTGAGATGATAAGAACTTTTTTCACACAGAGAGTGGTGAATCTCTGGAACTCTCTGCCACAGAGGGTAGTCAAGGCCAGTTCATTGGCTATATTTAAGAGGGAGTTAGATGTGGCCCTTGTGGCTAAGGGGATCAGAGGGTATGGAGAGAAGGCAGGTACGGGATACTGAGTTGGATGATCAGCCATGATCATATTGAATGGCGGTGCAGGCTCGAAGGGCCGAATGGCCTACTCCTGCACCTAATTTCTATGTTTCTATGTTTCTATGATAACACTGGGATCAGTGCTTATGTCCCAGCTAATCACAATCTAAATCATTGATTTCACTCACGGGACAAAATGTTGTATTTCATATCTTGTTGATTACACAAAACTGATTGGGAATAAATGTAGGGAGCAGATGTAGAGAAGATTCAAGGGGTACAGGCAAACCTGCTGGAGGGCAAGACCATTTGCAGGCACAGCATATTTTAGAAAAGATATGGTTAGTCGTTTCTCTATGTAACCAAAATGCACAACATTTGTTAAATGGTAAGAGATGGCATGGTGTTGATGTTCAAACTCCCCGAACTTCACAACTCCCTGAAGGTTAGCATGCAGTGAGTGGGAAGACAAAATGTATTGCCTCTATTATTAGAAGATCTGATTAAAGCTATCTTAGTGAAATTGTATCGGGTTTATGAGATCATGCACAGAGCATTGTATACAGTTTTAGTCTCCTTCTCCAAAAGATGTGGAAGTGCAGCAAAGATTCACAAGAATCTCTAGTTCCAGAGATATCAGGTTCGCAAGTTATGAGAAGAGATAAAGTAGACTGGGCAAGCATTCTCTGAGGTTTAAAAATATGAGAGGTGATCACATTGAAACTTACAAAATTATTACAGGATAAGAATGATTGGTTGGATGCAGTTGTTTGCCCTGTTACGGGGTCTGGAAGCAGAGGCTAAGGTCTCAGAATATGTGATAGGATGGGGATAAGGAGGTGAATCGTTCAAATTCTCAAAGTTTAAAGAGCAGTAATGATTCAGGCAACGAGTTCAACCAAAGCATAGATTGGTTGATTTTGGCAGATTATGTGAATCATAGGATATCTGGATGGCGAAGGCAAGAACGTTGATGTAAAGATCAGGCAGGACCTTGCTGAATGGCAGAGCAGGACCAGATAACCTACTACTGCTACTATTTCTCTGTTTCTTATGACGTGATTGGAAATTAGCTGAGTGCCAGGAGTCACAAAGAAGGGATAGACTGCAGACACACAACTTGTCATCAAAAGCCTCATGGCATTTTAATAATTCAAAGTATTTGGATTGGGAGTAGGGGATAATTCCTCCGTCTACACCACATCTGCGCCCAGGACGAGGTTTTTCATACCAGGGCATTGGACATTTCCTCATTCTTTAGGGAACAGGGGTTCCCCTCTTCCATTATAGATGAGGCTCTCATGCAGAAGATGCAACACCTGTTCCTTTACCTCCCCCCTCAACTCCATCCAAGGTCCCAAACAGTCTTTCCAGGTGAGGCAGAGGTTTACTTGTATCTCCTTCAACCTCATCTACTGCATCCGCTGTTCCATGTGTCAACTTCTCTACATTGGCGAGACCAAGCGCAAGCTCAGCGACCGTTTCGCTGAACACCTCCGCTCAGTCCGTCTTAACCAAGCTGATCTTCCAGTAGCCCAGCACTTCAACTTCCCCTCCCATTCCCAATCTGACCTTTCTCTCCTGGGCCTCCTCCATTGCCAGAGTGAGGCCCAGCGCAAATTGGAGGAACAGCACCTCATATTTCGCTTGGGTAGTTTACACTCCAGCGGTAAGAACGTTGACCTCAAACTTCAGGTAGCCCTTGCTCTCTCTCTTCATCCCCCCCCCCCCCCCCCCCACCCTTTCCACTTCTCCTACTAGTCCCACTGTCTCCGCCTACATTCTTTCTTTGTCCTGCCCCCTCCCCTGACATCAGTCTGAAGAAGGGTCTCGACCCAAAACATTGCCAATTCCTTCTCTCCTTAGATGCTGCCTCACCCGTTGAGTTTCTCCAGCATTTTTTGTCTACGTTTACCAGCATCTGCAGTTCTTTCTTAAACATATTCTCAATTGAAATTAGATACCATAAATTATATCAGCAATCTTATGGGAACAGGATGACACAGATAGTCATTAGCTGAGAGAAAGATATTGTATGTTTATTAATAGGTGCAGGAATAGTTTTAAATATAGAGCAACATTACCAAGAGGAAATAGGCCTCTCTGGAATTGGCTAAATTTAGGTCATTTGATTTCTTGAACACTTCAGAGAAAGTTGATCTTGCTTTATTATCTCATTACTTTATCCTATTTCGCAACTCTAGGGAAATAAAAGGATATGGGCATTTGGCTGGAAAAGTTGTCATTACATGGCTGATTAGAATTTATCGGCCTGATGGGAAAACAGGTTCAATGGACCTTATAACGTGCTCTTGTACCTCCGAAATTTGAAAATTCAGAACACTTATTTTTGCATTCAATGGTGAAAAAAGTGACACTTTTCCCAGTTTTTGAATATAATGGCATAATTTAACCTTTGAGAAAGAAGAATCTGCCATGTATTCTTGATTTTTATGAAATAAATTGCAAAGTTTAAAAAAATCATATGATTTGCAACTAAATGCAAGGTTAAATTGCAGTCATCTAAGTTATATACTCTCTGCTAGCACGTGTCCTGTTTAAGTGCTAGGAGCTCAAAAGTTTTAACTCTCCTCGATCCACAGAAACTAGGGGACCTATTTTATAATGACAGCTGCAATAGCGATTGGATTAAAGGAAGCTTAGAACAGTTGTAAAATGCATGGCAGATGCACCGTTTCACTCAGACTGTAATGGGCCTGTCCCACTTACTCAACTTTTTTGGCGACTGCCGGCATCCGTCATAGGTCATTGCAGCTCGCCGAAAATGTTCAACATATTGAAAATCCAGCGGCGACCAGAACAAGGTATGACCTGCAACCACCTATGACAGGTACTGGCAGTCACCGAAAAAGTTGCGTAAGTGGGACAGGCCCACAAGTCCTTCATTGTGCTGGATCACACCAATGGCAAAGAAAAGGAGGCTTGTGGCAGCAGGGGCGGCATGACAACTTAATAGAGGACTACAGTTTACTATTCCATTTAGTTACAAATATCCATGCATTTTTCACATAATGTTATGTTAAACACTTTGCACTTCATTTCATTAAAAAATAATAATAGACTACTTATACAAATGGTATAAAAAGTAACATTCTACAGCACAATGTTACAATCAATTTGGAAGCTAATAAGTAGCTGGGAAGTTAAACAAGGGCAGGATATACACAGCGAAGAGCAGGGCCCTGGGGAGTCTTACTCAACAGGGGAACATGGATGACAAGTATAGTTCCCTGAAATTGGGAACACTGGCAGACACGGCAGTGAGGCAGGTTTGCCTTCATTGACTGAGGCATCGGGTATAAGAGTCAGGATGACTTGTTTCAGTTGTACGAAGAAACGTTGGTTAAACTACACTTGGAGTATTATGTGCAGTTCTGGTCACCATACTATATATAACAAGAATATGATTAAGCTAGCGGGAGAGCAGAAAAGTTTCACAAGCATGTTGCCTACATTGAAGAGCTTGAGTTAGGAGAGATTGGACAAGATGGGCCTGTTTTCCTTGAAATGGAGGTGGTCAAGAGGTGACATACGAGAAGCATATGTAGGCTAGATAGCTAGTGTCTGTTTTCCATGATAGGGGTGTCTAAACTTGGAGGGGGAAGTTTTAAGATGAGAGGGAGGATGTTTAAAGGGGAGTAAATTGGTCACACAAAGGGTAGTCGGTATCTGGAATGAGAGAGGAGGTGGCGCAGGCAGGAACTAACAGCATTTAAGAGACGTCTGGACACGTACTTGAATGAGTGATACATAGAAGATATGGAATTAATACAGGAGAGTGGTATTAGCATAGGAAGGAATGATGGTCAGCATAGGCAGAGTGAACTGAAGGGCCTGTTTCTATGCTGTATAACTCCTGGACTCGAAATAGCACACAATAAACACCAACTTTGAAATGAGTTTAAGGCTTGAATACAATCCAGGATAATTCTCACACTTGACTCCTGAAATTTACAATGTTGGAATGTTAAATAAATTTGTATTCTGTAATTCACTCTGCTTCTCGTCCCCTCCTAATAGCATTAGAATTGTAAACAACTTTTTTTCAATTACAGCACATAATTGAGAAAATCATTACATCTGGCAGGTTGAGAGATAATGCAAAGTGGCTACACCATCAATGATTTAAGGTTGTCTTCGAACATGAAGCAAACATTTCTATTTGGTTTGATGGAATGTTAAGCTTGAGAATAAAGACTAACTTGGCATTTTGGCAAATTTACAAAATAATATGATACATCACAAATAGATTTTCAGAAATGTTTTAATAAAGAGTAGCTTATTTTTATTTTCAACAAGGCAGCACCCCTGAGCATACAAAATAGAATGCAAGTTTGCAGCACTAGTGACAGTATTACATTGAATTTCTGATATATCATTATGATCATTCATTTACTTACCCGAAGCTGGTCACAGCAATAGCGGTGACAGAATGGGTAAAACTTCTTTGGTTGCTGCACTTCAGTGAAATGGGTCAGTGGATAGAAAGATAACAGGAACTAAGAGAAAAAATAGAACAGAACAATTCAAGTAAAGTGTACAATTTGTGTGAAATGTCATGGAAAATAGTACATTTTAAAAATTGGTGTGCTGAAAGAAACATCAATTTTAGCTGCAACAGGTTCTGTGTAAAATAAGTAATTCACATTCAACTTGATCTCCAAAATGTTTCTGCAACAGGCTGTGGTACCAGACTTGACTACCAGAGGTCAGTATAGATTTGTGTATCAGTTCTTGGTTAACCATGTTTGATATTTTTCTGGAGGACATTTACTAAGAGAACAGTCAATTCATTTTGAGAATTTTACCAAGCACGCAATTTAATAGAAAATACATATAAATTACACATCTTTTACACATCCAGCATTTTGTATCCATCTTCAGTGCAAACCAGCATCTGCAGTTCCATCCTACACATACTTTTGCATCTTAATATCTTGGAAAATGTGATCTGTTCAGAAATCATTTTGCATACACACATTAACTGGATTTTAAACTAATCTCCAGAGTTGTTCTATTGGTATAGAGAAATCAGTTTGATTTACAGTTGCAATTTTTTCACCATCAGTATACAGAAGTAATGATGGGTGCTTGACTAGGGGTTCCAATTGATTACTGGATTAATAGCTAAAGATACAGAGATCAACTTTTCAAGGTATTAGCATCATATACTTAACCCTGAACTGGTCTCAGGTTTCCAGAGTTGAAGTTAAAACAAAAATTGCTTCAACTCCAGCTCCAGGTTTCTGAAAATCTTGAAATGAATACATATTGCCCTCATGTGAGGGCATGTGAGTAAAATACACTGAAGCACAAACCAAAGTCCTAGTTGTGCAAAGGCTACTTTTCAATACAGAAGAGCAACTTCCTCTAAAGCAAAATGGGAATTCAAGAACAGGGGTAAGTGGATAAAATTGGCAGGAAATAACAGTGTACATAACTGTGGAAACTTTTAAATATCCAATCAAAACATTCACAGTATAAAACAAGGCAGATTTCAAGTCAACAGTTTATTGTCATGTGTCCCAGATAGGACAATGAAATTCTTGCTTGCTGCAGCATAACAGAATATTGTAGGCATAAATACAGAACAGATCAGTCCATATACCATAACATATATATATACACACCTAAATAAAGAGATAAAGTGCAATAGGCTGTTGTGGTTCAGAGTTTGTTTGAAGTTGTGTTTAATAGTCTGATGACTGTGGGGAAGCAGCTGTTCCTGAACCTGGATGTTCCAGATTTCAGGCTGCTGTAACTTCTACCTGATGGCAGCAGAGAGATGAGTGGGTAGCCAGGATGGTGTAGGTCCTTGATGATGTTGGCAGCCTTTTTGAGGCAGTGACTGCGATAGATCCAATCGATGGTAGGGAGGTCAGAGCCGATGATGGACAGGGCAGTGTTTACAACTTTTTGCAGCCTTTTCCGCTCCTGGACGCTCAAGTTGCTGAACCAAGCCACGATGCAACCGGTCGGCATGCTCTCCACTGTGCACCTGTAGAAGTTCGAGAGAGTCCTCCTTGACATACTGACTCTCCGTAATCTTCTCAGGAAGTAGAGGCGCTGATGTGCTTTCTTTATAAATGCATCAGTGTTCTGGGACCAGGAGAGATCTTTGGAAATATGCACGCCCAGGAATTTGAAGTTCTTGGCCCTTTCCACCATCGACCTGTTGATATAAACGGGACTGTGGGTCCCCATCCTACCCCTTCCAAAGTCCACAATCAGTTCCTTGGTTTTGCTGGTGTTGAGAGCCAGGTTATTGTGCTGGCTCCATTTGGTCAATCGGTCGATCTCACTTCTATACTCTGGCTCGTCCCCATCAGTGATACGTCCCACAACGCAGAGACCCAGATCTGAGAGCTTGGTAACCAGCTTGGAGGGGATGATGGTATTAAATGCCGAGCTGTAGTCAATGAATAACAGCCTGACATATGAGTTTTTGTTGTCCAAGTGGTCCGGAGCAGAGTAGAGAGCCAGTGAGATTGCATCTGTTGTGGCGCTAAGCAAACTGCAGTGGGTCCAGGTTTTGGTCGAGGTAGGAGTTGATTTGCGCCATGATCAGCCTCTCAAAGCACTTCATCACCACAGACGTTAGTGCCACTGGTCGATAGTCATGAGGCACGTCACCTTGCTATTCTTGGGCACCGGTATTATTGATGCCTTTTTAAAGCAGGTGGGAACCTCAGACCTCAGAAGTGAGAGGTTGAAAATGTCCGTAAACACTCCAGCCAGTTGGCCCGCACAGGTTTTTTAAACACGCCCGGGTATACTATCAGGTCCAGGCGCTTTCCGAGGGTTCACCCCTCTGAAGGATCTTCTGACGTCGGCCTCTGTGACTGTGACCGAAATACCATCATGGCGAATGGGGGCTCGGGAAGGCACTGAGCATATGGAGAGGCTGAATAATCATGCAATTACCAAGAAAACAAGGAAAAAATTGCTTATTACGGAAAATAAAATAAGGGATGATAGGCAAAGGGACAGCAAAGGAAGGAAATGTTTTTTTAGAATTTTTTTCAAATGAGTGTAGCATTTAAAATCATCAAATGACAAACAATTGGTCCATTCAACACAATTATGTTGATTCTTCAATTAGAGCCAAAACATTCTAATCTCAATTCTGCAATTCCTTTCACATCTCTTCTTTTAAAAACTCTAGCCAATTTTCTCTTAGGTAGCTTCGTGGCCTCCTTGTTAATCCCTATTTGTGTAAAACTTTTCTACCACCATTTCCTGGGTTTTACTAGTAAATATGCTGAGCCCAAGCAGTCTTGATATGGTCTGTCAGACCATCACAATGCAGAAGGGTCTCGTCCCGAAACGTCACCCATTCCTTCTCTCCACAGATGTTGCCTGTCCCGCTGAGTTACTCCAGTTTTTGTGTCTCTCACCACAATGTATTATTGCTTGCACTCTGAAGTTTTAGAAACCCATCATTTGGCCTCTTTTAACATTCTCTTTTCATTAGAAAAAATCCTGAGTCTTCTCTCATAACTACAACTTAAAAATTTGTGATATGTCTCCATCCTTTTCATAGGTCAGTTATAAATATGTATAATCCATAATTTTAGCCATCTAAAGTAAAGTAGAGACTAGCCATGCTAAATAGTGCAATGATCAAAGACCAATCATAGTCTTCAAAAGGATTCTTAGTTGTTTGCTCAAGAGGAGGAAACTTAAAAAAAAATTGTTTGATGAAACCTTATGTAAACTGATGTTGCATCCGGTCATACGAGGACGATTGTACACTATAGGACGAATGGCTTTGTTCCATTTTCTGCTAACATACAATGTGAATGTTTACCACTTCAATGCCTGCAGTTCAGATGTAGTTGCAGTACCCATGCAACAAGAAAGAACATGTGCTGTTTGTACAGAATAAACACACACATCAACTGTGCTTTGCAAGCATTCTTCTTTGTAAATTCACACCTAAGAGATGTTGAATAATTGTCCAGCTCCCTCCACAAATAAAATTAAACATTGTAGAAAACAGATGCTTTACTGAAAGAAATTATGTTTGTGCATCACAGACTGCCGAATGTGCAAATTAGTGGCATTCGCAGAAAGACAATCCTTGGAACAAAAGCGAAGCCTTTTAAAAACAAAATCTCTTTTCGACGGTTTAAACGTGCGTATTTACTCAGCCATCATTTGAGATAATAGTTGGAGATAACAGTCGGGATTCACAAATGGGTAAGCAGGTGGCAAGGGTATCATAGCCTGCTGCACACATATTCGAGTGCAAGATCGGGGGCGAGTTGGTAATGATGTACATAGCATGCCAGATAGGCATCTGTCGTTCCACGCAACAGAGTATCCTGTAAAATCATGCTTCAGATACAGATATCCAGTGTGGCCAGGTGGAAAACAGTAAGATCCAAATGCAGCTTTACACTAACAGCTTACACACACAAAAAAAAACATACATTTCACCTACCCTCCCACAGCTCTGGAGAAAGCAGCTTCTTTCTGTTACCCAGTTATGTCGTGCTGCTTTAGTGCATCAGAACCTCACAGTGGTGTCCTATTAATACAATCGAAAATAAAGTGCTGTTAGACACGGGTAAACAATGTTCTCAAATTCTGCAAAACAAAATCCTTTGGTTATACAAGATTCCAATCACTCTTCATGTAACAACAAAAACTGATACCTTTGTCAGTGTCATTTAATGAATTGGGCTATTTAATTTATACTCTAACCATCATGTAGAGACTCGATTCCTCTCCTTGGCAATACTCTGAAACGGAACCAGATCTTATGCAACCTGTGTCATATTTGAACCAAATAGCTTGTTAACTCAAATCCATGCCACAAGCTTCCATCTTTTTAAAATCAAGGCCAATGTGATTCCCTTGGTTAAAACAGAAGGTGGAGAACTATAGGCCAGTTAGTTTAACATGTATTGTTGGCAAGATGCTAGAGATCTGGCGCCGACCTGTAGGGGATCTGGCGCCGATCTGTAGGGGGTATGGCTGCCTAGCCTGCAGCTGTCTGTTTTTTCATCTTTTTTCTTATTTTTAGTTAGTTTAGTGTTTTGTTTTTGAGGAGTTCTAGCTTTGTTATGTGTGGGGGGGGGGGGGGGGGGGAAGGGGGAAACTAATTTTCAGGGTCCCTACCTGGTCGGAGATGCAGCTTTTCTCCGGGCTGCACTTTCGACCCGTCCTCGCGGCCTACCAGCGGGCCTGGAGCGGCGTTTCCTGAGGGGATCGCCCGGGGCATCGGCGGCGGCTGCGGAGCTGCGGGTCCGAGGAGCGAGGGGACCGCCCTGAGCCTCGGCCACGGCGGCGGCGGCACCGGCATCGGCGGCACTGGCATCGGCGGCGGCAGAGCTGCGGGTCTGAGGACGGCAGTGCAGCGCTGGAGCGCCATTGCGGGGCGGGCGGTGCCTTGCCTGGGTCGCCGCGCTGGAACTCCGGTGAGCTGGGTTAAAAACATCGCGGAGCTGCGGGCGGCGGCGCTGAAACTTTCCATCGGGAGCCTGGGATCTCGCGACGAGATCGCCAGTTGAGCTCCATTCGGCGCGGCCTTGTCGGCTCCGGAAGCCACGGTCTCGAGTAGGGAGGCGGCCGTTCCAGGGTTCCCAAGCCGCTGAGAGGACTCTCCCGACGCCGGAACACCATCACCCGGCGAGGACGGCCTGGAACATCGGGCCTCCGTGAAGGCAACTGTGGAGGCCTCAATAGGCCCGACTATGGGTGGACATTGGGGATGGGACTGGACTTTGTGCCTTCCCCCATAATGGGAACCATTGTGGGGGGATGTTTTTATGTTTTTATGTTGAAGCTATTTATTATTGCTATGTTTGTATTCTTTTTTATGTGCTGCATTGGCAAAAAGAATTTCACTACACCTAGGTGTATGTGACAATAAATACAACCTTTGAACCTACAACCTTTGAACCTTTGAGTCAACAATCAATGAGGTAATAACCAATAATATAGGAGAGTTGAATATGGTCAAACCTAGTCGACATGGTTTTGTGAAATCTGACAAATTTGCTACAATTTGTTGAGGATACGACAGGGACAGTGATATAGAGCGGTACCTGTAGGTGCAGCGTATTTAGGTTTCCATAAGGTATATGACAAGTTGATAGCTAAATATTTAAAAGATAGAAACATTTAGGGTAATGGGGAATTGGCATCAGAGGAGGCTGGCATATATCGGCCATTATCGTATTTAATGGCAGAGAGAGGCCTGCTCCTGAGATTCTCATGCATGCCTTTGCTACTTCAAGACTTGTCTATCTTACACACTCCTCGTAGCCTCCCATGCTCCTTTCAGCCTGCAGTTGAGGTAATCCAAAACTTTGTTGCCTTCACGCTAGCCTTTTTTCCCGAAATGCACTCTGTTTACTCAGCATCCTTCTGTTTTCCAACCTACAATGGTTTCTGGCTCAGCATGGCCATGTTTAAAAATGCATACCAATAACTTTAAATTACAGAGCTGGTCGGGGGGGGCAGAGGAACAACTCCAGGACTGTTTGGAGTCTGTAGACTGGGAAATGTTCAAGAACTCGGCAACGGACTTGAACGAATACGCCACAGTCGTTACAGACTTCATTGAGATATGTGTGGAGGACTGCATCCCCATCAAAACCTTCCGAGTGTTTCCCAATCAGAAACCTTGGATGAACTTTGAGATCCGCACTCTTCTGAAGACCAGACACCGGGCATTCATGTCAGATGATACAGTGGTCTACAAGAAGTCCAGATACGACCTTGGTAAGGCCATCAAAAAGGCTAAAAGGGACTTCTGCTCCAAGCTGGAGGATGAGACAGATGTTCGGCAGCTGTGGCGGGGCCTGAATGCAATCACCTCCTACAAGGCGAAACCAGGAGGCAGCTCGAATGTCGGCGAAACATCACTCCCTGATGAGCTCAATGCGTTTTACGCACGCTTTGATAGGGAGAATACTGATGTGCCTTCCCGAGCCCCCATTCGCTGTGATGGTATCTCAGTCTCAGTCACAGGGGCCGACATCAGGAAATTCTTCAGAGGGGTGAACCCCCGAAAAGCACCTGGACCTGATGGTATACCCGGTCGTGTTCTAAAAACCTGTGCGGACCAACTGGCTGGAGTTTTTACGGACATTTTCAACCTGTCACTACTGAGGTCTGAGGTTCCCACCTGCTTCAAAAGGGCATCAATTATTCCAGTGCCCAAGAAGAGTAAGGTGACGTGCCTCAATGACTATCGACCAGTGGCACTAACGCCGGTGGTGATGAAGTGCTTCGAGAGGTTGATCATGGCGAAAATCAACTCCTACCTCGACAAAAACCTGGACCCACTGCAGTTTGCTTACCGCCACAACAGATCAACGGTGGATGCGATCTCGCTGGCCCTCCACTCCGCACTGGACCACTTGGACAACAAAAACTCATATGTCAAGCTGTTATTCATTGACCACAGCTCGGCATTTAATACTATCATCCCCGCCAAGCTGGTTACCAAACTCGCAGAACTGGGTCTCTGCGCATCCCTCTGCAATTGGATCCTCGACTTCCTCATCCACAGATCACAGTCTGTTCGTATTGGTGGAAATGTGTCAGACACAAAAAAGCTCATCAGCGCCTCTACTTCCTGAGAAGATTACGGAGAGTCGGATTGTCAAGGAAGACTCTCTCTAACTTCTACAGGTGCACAGTCGAGAGCATACTGACTGGTTGCATCGTGGCTTGGTTCGGCAATTTGAGCGCCCTGGAGAGGAAAAGACTACAAAAAGTAGTAAACACTGCCCAGTCCATCATCGGCTCTGACCTTCCTTCCATCGAGGGGATTTATCGCAGTCTCAAAAAGGCTGGCAGTATCATCAAAGACCCACACCATCCGGGCCACACACTCATCTCCCTGCTACCTTCAGGTAGAAGGTACAGGAGCCTGAAGACTGCAACAACCAGGTTCAGGAATA
Source organism: Amblyraja radiata (assembly GCF_010909765.2). NCBI lineage: Eukaryota > Metazoa > Chordata > Chondrichthyes > Rajiformes > Rajidae > Amblyraja > Amblyraja radiata. The sequence goes on along the minus strand of NC_045960.1, from coordinate 76,591,860 downwards.
GCTACTTCCCCACAGCCATCAGGCTATTAAACCTGGCTCGGACAAAACTCTGATTATTAATAACCACTTTCTGTTATTTGCACTTTATCAGTTTATTTATTCATGTGTGTATATATTTATATCATGGTATATGGACACATTTATCTGTTTTGTAGTAAATGCCTACTATTTTCTGTGTGCTTAAGCAAAGTAAGAATTTCATTGTCCTATGCAGGGACACATGACAATAAACTCACTTGAACTTGAACTTGAACTTGACTCGATAACAATCAACACGGGAGCACCTCAAGGCTGCGTGCTCAGCCCCCTGCTGTACTCCCTCTATACTCATGACTGCGTAGCCGGTCATAGTGCGAACTCCATCATCAAGTTCGATGACGACACCACTGTCGTGGGACGTATCACTGATGGGGATGAGTCCGAGTATAGAAGAGAGATTGAGCAACTGTTCATATGGTGCCAGCACAATAACCTGGCCCTCAACACCAGCAAAACCAAGGAACTGATTGTGGACTTTGGAAGGAGTAGGATGGGGACCCACAGTCCCATTTATATCAACGGGTCAATGGTTGAAAGGGTCAAGAGCTTCAAATTCCTGGGCGTGCACATTTCTGAAGATCTTTCCTGGTCCAAGAACACTGATGCAATTATCAAGAAAGCACATCAGCGCCTCTACTTCCTGAGAAGCTTACGGAGAGTCGGTTTGTCAAGGAGGACTCTCTCTAACTTCTACAGGTGCACAGTAGAGAGCATGCTGACCGGTTGCATCGTGGCTTGGTTCGGCAACTTGAGTGCCCTGGAGAGGAAGAGACTACAAAAAGTAGTAAACACTGCCCAGTCCATCATCGGCTCTGACCTTCCTTCCATTGAGGGGATGTATCGAAGTCGCTGCGTCAAAAAGGCTGGCAGTATCATCAAAGACCCACACCATCCTGGCCACACACTCATCTCCCTGCTACCTTCAGGTAGAAGGTACAGGAGCCTGAAGACTGCAACGACCAGGTTCAGGAATAGCTACTTCCCCACAGCCATCAGGTTATTAAACCTGGCTCGGACAAAACTCTGAACATTAATAACCCATTATCTGTCTTTTTGCACTTTATCAGTTTATTTATTCATGTGTTTTGTAGTCAATGCCTATTATGTTCTGTGTGCTGAAGCAAAGCAAGAGTTTCATTGTCCTATCAGGGACACATGACAATAAACTTGAACTTGAACCAAATCCTTCCATGATTCCTCATTTCTGTAATCCTCTTCAATCTAATAATCCTCCTTGACACTCCTTGAATTATGGCCTCTTGCTTATCTTTGAATTATTTCTCTGCATGATCGATTGTTGAGGTTTCAGTTGCCATATATCTAACCTCCAGGACATTTCTCTGTCTTTATTTGTGCATCTTCCTTACTTTTCTCTTTGACTAGACCTTTGGCCATCCTGCTTAATATCCTATGTACACATCTCAAAGAACTGTCATCATGCAGCAAACCTTAACAATAAGACAGCACTAGTTGGTGACAAATAAGTTAAGCCATGCCATTCAAATACTAATTTACTATTAGCCGAGTAGTGATTATCACTCTAGGTATAAATGAGACCAAAAACAATTAGCTAAGCTTAGTTTTATGAATGTCCATTGAAGGAATAAATGGCATTTTCCCTTATTTATTCAAGCTGGCAGCAGATCAGTTAAATTTGTTATTTTCTGCCATGAAAAGTAGTCTGTCCTTCGCTCCACCTGTCCAAAATGGCTGTTTGTAATTAGAAAATGCCTCTAAATCTTTAATTATGTTGTTATGCACAACATGGGAACAGCACAAATGTTAATTTCCAGCTCTTTTATCAGACCCAGTTTTGGCAACGGTGAACCAACTATTTAATTATTTTAAGTATTGAATAAAATTGCTCCCTTCTCATTACACAATTTTCATTAGTTTGAGGTTAAGGGCTCAGTGTTTTGCATGCAGGTCATCTGTAAACCTTTCTTAATGAATGTCTAATTGTAGATGTATTTGACATATCAAAAGCCTCTCCAGTATTAAGAGGGCAGAGCTCATTACTGCCCTCATTTCCAGCCCAGCTGGAAATGTTTTTTGAGACATTTGTAATCCACCTGAACTTTTTAAAATAGACCAAAATATCCAATGCCAAATGTAAGTACTACAAGGAGGCACACGAGACTGTCAAGGCTGGAATCTGAAAAAAGAGAGAGCTGCTGGAAGATCTCAGTGGGTCAGGCAACATCTGTAGAAGGAAATGGACAGTCAACATTATGGGTCTTGCCCTTCACCTGAACACACTTCGCCTACCTGTCCCATAGAGATCCACCAGCAGCTCTCCGTGTATTCAACATATGAGCACATGCCCATTTATTCCAGAAATCAAGTTGCCATCACAGTCAGTCCATATTAGCTTCAAATAAGTTTACCTTACGGGCAGCTATACCAAAATTAAATCCTCTGAATTCAAATTTTTGGTGGGAAAAAAATGCAATTATGCTGTTGTACCTCTGAGTTGTCATGCACAAAATGGACAATAAAGCAGATGCTGATTCCCAGTGCTTTCATCAGACCCATTCCTCCAAACCTTTACAAACATGCTAACTGTTACTTTAGTATACCCATCATATGCAGAGGTCTACCTGCAGAAAGCTAGTAAGACTGACAAAAAATATTTTTCTCAATATTTGTACACTCTGGAGTTCAGAAGGATGAGAGGGTATCTCATTGAGACATATAAGATTGTTAAGGGCTTGGACATGCTAGAGGCAGGAAACATGTTCCCGATGTTGGCGGAGTCCAGAACCAGGGGCCACAGTTTAAGAATAAGGATTAAACCATTTAGAGCGGAGACGAGGAAACACTTTTTTTCACAGAGAGTGGTGAGTCTGTGGAATTCTCTGCCTCAGAGGGCGGTGGAGGCAGGTTCTCTGGATGCTTTCAAGAGAGAGCTAGATAGGGCTCTTAAAAATAGCGGAGTCAGGGGATATGGGGAGAAGGCAGGAACGGGGTACTGATTGGGGATGATCAGCCATGATCACATTGAATGGCGGTGCTGGCTCGAAGGGCCGAATGGCCTACTCCTGCACCTATTATCTATTGTCAACTTAGACTGTCATCCTGACATGGACCATCAAAGATTTTCCTCCTACACTGAATCTAACATGCCACTCTCCAAGGAGAAACACCAACATTGCCCACCAACATATGACAAGAGTTGTGCTATTAATTAATGACTCTAGCCAAATTCTACCTTACCAAGGTTGAACACCATTTCTCCATCTCACACCTCCCTTTGAACTGTCATTTCCCCCTAGAATATTAGATCATCATTTCCCAGGCTGACCTTTGGAGATCTTCCCTCCACAGCTTCTAACGTCTGTCCCCATAATGTCCCTATGTATGATCACTTCACCCTTCAAATTCCATGAGCAGAAATGTTATGATAGACCCCCTATTTCAGTCAGTTCTTGTACTATGGAATCCACTTTACTCTTCAAGAAAAAACAGTGCTGAAAGAGGTTTACCAGAATGCTGCCTGGATTAGAGAGTATTAACTATAAGGAGTGGTTAGACATACTTGGGTTGTGCTACAGTTGTACAAGATATTGGTGAAGCCACTTTAGAGTACAGCGTTCAGTATTGGTCATCCTGTTATAAATAAGATGTTGCGAAGCTGGCAAGAGAAGATTTACGAGGATATTGCCAGGACTCGAGGGCCTGAGTTTAAGGGAGCGGTTGAGCAGGCTGGGACTTTATTCCTTAGAGGACGAGGGAAGATCTTATAGAGATGTATAAGATGGGAAGAATAGATAGGATAAGTGCACAGAGTCCTTTACTCAGAGTAGGGGAAATTGACAACCAGAGAACATGGATTTAAGGTGGAGAAGATTTAAAAGGAAGCTAATGAGCAACTTGATAGTGGTAGATATATGGAACAGCTGCCAGAGGAAGTAGTTGGCAGGTACTATCACATTTAAAACACATTTGGGCAGATACATGAATAGGATGACCAGAGTCTCTTGCCCAGTGTAGGGGAATCGAGGACCAGAGGACATAGGTTCAAGGTGAAGGGGAAAAGATTTAATAGGAATCCGAGGGGCAACTTTTTCACACAAAGGGTGGTGGATGTATGGAACAAGCTGCCAGAGGAGGTAGTTGAGGCTCGGACTATTCCAATAGTTTAAGAAACAGTTAGACAGATACATGGATAGGATAGGTTTGGAGGGATATGGACCAAGCGTAGGCAAGTGGGACCAGTGTACTGTAGCTGGGACATTGTTGGCCGGTGTGGGCAAGTTGGGCCGAAGGGTCTGTTTCCACACTGTATCACTCTATGACAGGTTTAGAGGAATATGGGACAAATGCAGGCAGATGGCACCAGTCTTGATGGGACATGTTGGTTGGCTTCAGCAGAATGGGCCGAAGGGACCTCTTCCACATCGTAGGACTTTATAACTTTAGAAAGGGTAGAAGCCAGAACCTTTTGCCCCAGGATGCAAATTTCAAGGAGTAGAGGCCTTTATTGTGAGAGGGACAAAGTTCAAAGGAGGTACGGTAAGTTGGTACGTAGAACACTCTGCTCGGTGTGGTGGTGGAGGCAGATATACGGCCGTGGTATTTAAGAGGCTTTTAGATGGGCACATGGATAAGCAGGGAATGGAGGGATATGCAGGCAAAGGAGATTAGTTTAACTTGGCATTATGTTTGAAGGGTCTGTTCCTGTGCTGTACTGTACTATGTTGTGTAAATCATTGACACGCCACTCACTTTAGAGTATTTCAGCATTCAGACTTCCCTAAACTTTAAGCATTGCTCTCAGTATTGGCACACACCCATTGGTTTAAAACTGTTAATACCATACATCTGTCTTAACAGCTGACATATGTCTGTTCAGATTCCTAACTAAATCAATGTTTCAGTCATGAAATCTCAAATCTGTGGTCAATTAGTCTATCAAACCTTGTTAAATCAGGACCTTTAACCAAGAATTTGCTGCATTGGGTTTTGCTATGCATTTAAATCAAGCACATAACCAGACCAAGTTACGATATTCTTATTCTGACTTACTCAGCTCAGTTGTAACCTAATATAACAGTTCATGTAAATGATACACATTGCAGTACCAACAAAACTAAAAAGAGTTTTTTTTCTGCAGCATTTTATGCTGCGTCCTGAAATATGTTTCTATTCTGAAATAGAATAGTTTGGTCCATAAGTTAATCTTCAAATACGTTTTAAGAAATGGTTCATCAGCATACTTGGTAGCATGCTACAAATTTCTGCATGGCTATTTATTTTCGTCTTTGGGAGTCCTTTGAGATTAAAGATGACTCTGTCCAATCTGGTTCTCTGAGCCACCGTGAAAGAGGAAACTGCAAATTCTTCCAGAGAAGGAGCACTTGATAAACAAAAAGGTGGGTGAAGATTGAGGTGATGCACTCCTTCCACAGATATGTACAACCTTGCGCATTGTACAATTTATAGTTGTCTGTGGATTAGAATTATCCAATAGGCCACAGTTCTGAATTAGAATTGCAGATTTAGAGAATGTCTTATTTAAGGAAAGATACCAATTTCAGATAGGCATTAAATATCACAAAGAGGCCAGGTTACAGTTATAGTGTGTAAAAATCTAATAGCATAGTTGGAATTCACAGCAGTCTTTTCGTTAAATGGCAAAAATTAACATAAATACTGGAAAAAAGATGATTCAATATTCGTTCATAAATCAAGTAATACTCTTTAACATAATTCCTAATACAAATGCATATCGGGTATTACTTTGATAAATCATTAGCATGTAACAGTTGGCAGAGAATACCGCTAAATATCAGGCACGGATCACATCAGCAATTTTTGCTGCAGTAATATGTTACTGTGCTAATATAATTACACAATGATGTATTTGTCATCGCTGTCCAAAATCCTTATCATAAAATGCAAGAAAATGTTTTAAATGGAAATTATAGAATGTTAGCAATGGAGATCTTTGATAAATAAAATTATCTCTGGACATTAACAAACTTTTAATATCTGTTCAATTTTAAGTGAGTTTATCTCAGCCTAAAAAAAGATTTCATTCTCCTCAGATCTTCAAATCATATGTGTTCCTTACCAAGGAACAATAATTTGATTTGTGTCCTGGATGGCAAAGGGTTGCATTGTAACTTTTCCATTTCTGTGACCGGAGACTAAATTTGACTTGGCTCAAGGGATTTAAGTACATTTCTCATACTGATAGTTGAAAAGACCTTTGTGTTCAGATGGTGAAGGCAGTGAACACCACAGAGAGATCAAGATCAGTAAGTTCACAGATCACGCTAAGATTTGTGTTGCTGTTGACAGTGTAGAGGGTAATCTTAGGCTGCAGAGAGAGTGGATGTGTTGGTGAAATAGACTGAAAAATGGTAGGAGGAGTTTAATCCAGACAAATGTGAAATGATTTACTTGTTGGTACTTTTAACCTAGGATTACACCATGATTGTAAGGTCCAAGGAAGTATTGAGGAACAGAGGGTCTTTCGTGTGCAAGCTCAAAGATCCTAGAAGGTGGCAGGACAGTTAAACATTGTGGTTAAGGCAGCATATTGGATACAGGCCTTCAAGGCATTGAGTCCAAAAACAAGGAAGTTATGCTCCTACTTTATATACCACTGATCTGTGCTCAGCTACAGTACCGTGTGCAATTCTGGTCACTACACCGCAGGAAGGATGTCAAATCAAGTGTCAAGAGTGTTTAATTGAACTATGCAGCAGACTGGAACAAGGAAATGTCTTACTTGCTGCAGTTTTGCAGGCACATTAATGCTCAATACAGAAAAATAAATGTACAATGTGCAAGAATAATAAATAAATTATCAGTTAGTCACTGAATCATACAGCACGGAAACCGGCTCTTCGACTTAACCCGTCCATGCCGACATAGACACCCCACCTAAGCTAGTCCCATTTGCCTGTACTATGCCCATATTCCTCTAACTGTTGTTTTCTACCTGCCTCACCTACTTCTTCTTGCCACTCACTCAATATACCAACCACCTTGTGTGAAAAAATTGCCCCAGGGTTCCTTTTAAATGTTTCCCCTTTCACCATAAACTTATGCCCTCCCGTTCCCAATTCCCCTAACCTTGGGAAAAATAAAAAACATTCTCAATCTGAAACACTAACTCTGCTTCTTTCTCAACAAATATTGCCTCAAATGTAATACGGACTGTTCTCAAGACATCTCCATTAACTTTCTTAAGTTCTCCAGATTCCATGTCTTTCCTTGCAGTAAAAAACGAGGAGAAATATTCATAGTGGACCTTGTCCATGTCGTTGCTCCAAGCATAGATGACCACTCTGGTTTCTGGTAGCAGTAAGATGAAAATCTGGTCAGAATGACATGCATCTTTGATGATATTAGCTGCTTCTTGAGGTAGTGCTTACAGTAAATCCCTTAAATGATAGGTAGTTCAATATCTATGGTGGGCCTGGCACCGTCCACTGTTTCCTGCGGCCCCCTTTGTATTTGGACGTTCAAGTAACTGAACCAGGCCATGATGCAACCATTATGCTCTCCACCATACACCTGTAGATGTTCAATTGAGCACTAAGCTTCATGGTGAACCTCTTCAAACTTCTGTGGACATAAGAGAGTGATGGCTCTGGAAATTCACTAGGACATTACCTGAGATGAGCATTTCAGTTATGAGGAGAGAAGGGAGAGAGGCCAGGTCTGTTTTTCCTGAAGTGGAGGTGGTTGAGCAGACTTAATTGAAGTATTATGAGGTATAGAAAGGGTAGACTACAGGAAACCTTTCTCCTTCTCAGAGGTTAATAAAACAAGAGGAGAGATATAAAGGGATCAGATTTAGAGGGGGACAATTTTCATACTGGGAGTAGGGTTCAAGCTGATCTAGTTTTGTTTTCAATGAAGTGTTAGATTTAGCTCTTAGGGCTAAAGAAATAAAGGGATATGGGGAAAAGTAGGAACGGGGTACTGACTTGGGATGATCAGCCATGATCATATTGAATATTGAAAGGCTGAATGGCCTACTCCTGCACCTATTTTCTATGTTTCTATGTAACTATGCTACCTGAGAGTTCTGGAAGGAGAGTCGCCGATAGCCTTTACCTCTTTGGACGAGTACTTAAACCGCATGGACCAAGAACTGGAAATTGAGATCAATGCAGAAGGGTGATCATTGGTTAGAGAGCTGAATGGCCTGTTTCCAGGTCATTTGAGGAGCACTGAGCTTGCTAATGTCAGAAGGATTCCTGTTGAGATGTTAGTGAGCTTACCGAGGTAGATAATTGAGTTTGGTTAAAATTATCGCTCTTTGCATGTTTACAGTGCCCAATGACAAAAGCAAGACATATGGGCTTTGGATGAGCATAGAATTTGGGATAAGGCAATACATCCCTGAGGTTGCCTAACCTATAAATGCCAAAATGAAGAATGATAGAGCGTTTACAGAAATTAATTTCATTATGAAGAGAGTGAATAGGAGGAGAAAAGGGCAGGGCTCGAAATTAGCGGTTGCCCGGGTGCCAATGGCAATCTACAGTCCCGCCAGGCAACCTAAAAGCCATGCCATTTTGCCCGGCCTATCATTTAATTCTGAGCGGGCCCCCTCTCTCTCTCTCTCTCTGTTCCTCTCGGTCTCCGCCCGCCATCCGTGTCCGGCTCTCGGGTCCCCGCTTGGCTCTCGGGTCTCCGCTTAGCACAGCAGGCCGCCTTACACATGCGCACTGCCACGGCCTGCACATCCTCCCCCTGCACATGCGCACAACTACGGCCAGCACATCATCGGCCGTGGTTGTGCGCATGTGCCGCCCTGCACACGCGCACTGCCACGGCAACTGGTTGGCGTCGGCCACTTTCTCCCTCCCTTTGCATTGTGGGAGATCTGGCCGCCATTGCTGTCCTCACCGCGACCGCTGAAATCCAATGTAGAATCACTGCCTGGAGCTGGAGTAATTCCCTGGAGTAACTCTTGCTTCTTGGTTTCCTGGCCCTCCAAAAATATTCCAAATGGAATTTAAACTGATGGACCCACCACCACCAAACTCCCCAAAATACCAGCCTATTGCATTTTATCTGTTTATTTATTGAGTATATATATGGTCTATGGTATATAGACACACTGAACTTTTATCTCCTGTTCTGTATTATGTTTACATATTCTGTTGTGCTGCAGCAAGCAAGAATTTCATTGCCTGGGACACGTGACAATAAAACTCTCTTGACTCTTGACTTGGACTTAAGCAAAAAAAGGGTTCTTGGGGAAAAAAGCGCCACCTTAAATTTAGTTGCGTCTGGTTGGGTAACTATGGTAGGGTGAAGACTATTCCATGCTTTAATTGTGTGGGGGAACTCCATGGAGAAGCCAGCATCTCTGGATAGAAAAAAATTGGGTGACCTTTTGGGTAGGGACCCTTCTTTAGATTTACTCTGGTTTTAGTGTTTTTAGTTTAATTTAAAGAAACAGCGTGTAAACAGGCCCTTCGGCCACTGATCACCCGTACACCAGTTCTATCCCACACATTAGCAACGTAAGTCAAGAGTCAAGAGTGTGTTATTCTCTCACGTCCCAGTTAGAACAATGAAATCTTTACTTGCAGCAGCACAACAGAATATGTAAACATAGTATTCTGTAAACAATGTTATAAACGTGAAAACAAAACCATACAGACAGCACCAATATTCAGGATCAATTCCGGGTCTCTGGCAATTTTAGGCCGCAACTTTATGGCCAACGAAATATGAGTTGCTGTTTCTCCAATTTACGGTGGGCCTCACTCTGGCCATGGAGGAGGCCCAGGACAGAAAGGTCAGATTCGGAATGGGAGGGGGAGTTGAAGTGCTGAGCCACCGGGAGATCAGGTTGGCTATTGCGAACTGAGCAGAAGTGTTGTGCGAAGCGATCGCCAAGCCTGCACTTGATCTCACTGAGGTTGATCATATGCTGAATAATCCAACAACATTTTTGCAACGTGTAAAAAGAGTTGAGATGCTGTATTACAATTTTACTGCATGTCATTGTGGTATATATCATGTCTTGATTGGTGAATATGTTTAGTTTGCGACTTTATTTGAAGCAGAAATAATATGTGAATGCTTCATTGCCCATATTTCCCACTGGCAACCTAAAAAGCTGCCGAGGTTGCCCGGCTGGCAACAGGGAAAAAAAGTTAAGTGAGAGCCCTGAAGGGGAATACAATATTAAGGAAAAAGCAGAATAGAAACAAATAAAATGCTAGGCTTTTCTTAATGCAGCTCACAAACAGTTATGATCCCTCTTCACTGAACTGGTGTACATTTTCAGTTTATGGGCTGGATTTTCTGGTTATGGGGCTCCACTGGAGACTCTATAGCAATATAGATGTGAACCTTATGCTGATTTTTTTTGTTGGTGCAATGTACTTGATCTAGTTCTGGGATGATGGAAGTGAAAAAATAATTTGCTGACATCCTTCAGCTTAATGAATGCATGCACAGGCACGCATGAGAGAACGACATTACTTCCATTTGCTGTCCAGATACTCAGCTGGCATTGTGTTGCGATCTATTTATTAATGTTTCAACGGTTAAACATTTACAGCACTTTTTAACCGCCCACTATGTTGCTGATCAAGTTGAGCAGCAGGCTGTGAACTGCGGCGAAACTGCTCTCGTTTTGTTTACCACAGAAGCAGTAGCTGCATATTGTAAAATAAAACAAAGAATTAATGACCGATGGACCCTGCTTGTGCCAGACCATGTGTTTCTCACATAAGGATTGCACAATAGGAATCCCTTTCCACAGCTTAAGAGCCAAAATAATTGAGATAACTACCCAGAAAAGCAGAGACATGTGAGAGCAATCAATTGTCTCACTTAAGCCGGTGGTAACTATTAGACATTTGCACGTTTAGAGGACAATTAATATTTCCCAAAGATAATACTCCTTTTCAGATTAAATTCTGTTTAATCTACTTTCCAATAATTAAGGAAAATGAAGGTCATGTGTGGATTTACTGTCAGAATCCATCCCAGAGATTTCCAAGCGCTTCTAATCTTCCAAGGATTTATATAGATTGAGACACATAGTGCATTGGCATAGAACCAATCTTTTGTCTTCTGTGGGTAATCTTAAAACAGAGCAACACAAAACATATTCAATTTCACCCAGAGTTTAACTTGTGCAATTCCATTTCTCCCTTTCCCAGCTGTGCATTTATTTTGGCACATCATCTGGCCAACTGCTATCCAGAGATTGAAAAGATATACAAAACTGCAGGTGCTGAAAATCAGACATGAAAAATGTTCTCAATCTGAAACAGTAACTCTCCTTCTCTCTCCACGGATATTGCCTGACCAGGCTAGTGTTCCCAGCATCTCTGCTCTCCAGAGCTCCTTTCTGTTTGTCTCCCTCCACTATACACTTGGCAATTAACCCAACATAGTGTAATTGCGTTTGAAATGCACTCCTCACTTTGCCATCAGTAGACGCCTTTAAAAAATAAAAAATCCAACTCGATCGCTTCATGCGGGTATGTGGTTGTTTGATTGGTTTGCTGTGTTAATTTGTAAACAGACCGATTGTAGGTGAACACCGTGACTGTTTAACATATCGACCGCATCAGTTCAAGGTGATTCACTTCCATCTTCGAGGACAGCAACAAGTAAAGATGGCACTAACTTATGCAGTATGACCTAAAGGAGATTGTAAACAAATATAGAGGCAAAAACTCTTCAATCCTTATGTGCTTTATTGATGTTTCCAAAGCCTTTGACGTGTTAATCACAGAAAGCTGTTTGGTAAAATGAGTCAAAGAGGGGTGCCTAAATACATTGTTAGAATTCTGGCCTACTGGTATGCCCACCAGACTATGCAAATAAAATGGGGCAATAGGGTCTCAACCCCATTTGGGGTGAGCAATGGTGTTAGACAAGGGGGAATTTTGTCCCCAGTCCTTTTTAATCTATATATTGATGATCTGTCTAAACAATTGAAAGCCTGTAACACAGGGTGCGTGATTGTTAATATTTTAGTGAACCATATTATGTATGCAGATGATCTTGTGGTCTTTAGTCCATCTAGCGCTGGTCTCCAGCAGCTCCTTACTATATGTTCTGTGTATGGTGTGGAACATGACATTAAATATAATGCTAGTAAGAGTGCTGTTATGATCTGTAGAACCAAAGAGGATAAATGTCTAAAATTTCCTGATTTTAAATTGTCTGACAATAATCTTAGTCTCTGTAATAAGGTAAAATATCTAGGGTATATTTTTACAGAACAAATGACAGATGATGAGGATATTTATAGGCAACGACGCATGCTGTATGTACAGGCGAATATTCTCTTGCGTAAATTTGGTGCGTGTGCAGATGTGGTGAAGATGTCGCTATTTAGAGCATACTGCACACCACTCTACACTGCGCACCTGTGGTCGAACTATGGAAAGACAAGTTTGCAGAGACTAAAGGTGGCATATAACGATGCCATGAGAACACTGCTAAAGAAACCTAGATGGTGTAGTGCCAGTAATATGTTTGTGGCTGCAGGAGTCAGTACTTTAGAAACTATCCTAAGACATCACATATATAAATTCTTTTGCAGGATAAATGACTCTAAAAATGTAATTATTGTGGCCTTGTCAAACATAAGGGTTAGCACTACACGCTACGAATCCCAGCTGTGGAGACACTGGTATAGTTGTCTCGTTGTAGGACATTGATCATTCTTTTAATCTGGATTTTTAACTTATGTATTGTGGTTATTTTTAAATATATATAATTTATGATGCTTTTATAAGTGATATACTAAGATTTTATATGTAGTTTATGATATTTAATATGCAATGCATTTTTTTTTTGATGTAATGTTGCCCCTTGTCTGGACCTCGAGTCTGTAATAAAGTTTATTATTATTATTATTATTATTATTAATGAATAAATAAGGTTCATGCACACTATAAGTGTTATACTCCAAATTATTACAGTGATCCAGTGAGTCAGGAGTGGTTCCAGATGATTGGAAAATTGCCAATATTACCCCGTTGCACAAGAAGGGCGCAATGCAGAATAGTAGGAACTATAGGCCAGTTAGTCTGACTTCGGTGGTTGGTAAGATTTTAGAGTCCACTAGACCAAGTGCAGACCCGTTGGGTCTACTCCCCCAATGCAAGATTCCACCACTGACTCATTGCCCCAATGCAATATTGCACCACTCATGCATAGCACCCAACTGCGCAGGAGCGGCTCATTTCTCCTCTTCCCCCAGCACTCCCTCCTCCTCCTCTTCAACCTCCCTCTTCAATCCGTAGAGGGGGAAGGGGTGGTAGAGAGGGAGGGGTGGTAGAGATGGGGGGAGGTAAACATAGAAACATAGAAAATAGGTGCAGGAGTAGGCCATTTGGCCCTTTGAGACTGCACCGCCATTCAATATGATCATGGCTGATCATCCAACTCAGTACCTGCCTTCTCTCCATACCCCCTGATACCTTTAGCAAGGGCCACATCTAACTCCCTCTTAAATATAGCCAATGAACTGGCCTCAACTACCTTCTTTGGCAAAGAGGGAGGGGGAGGGCAGAGAGGGAGGGGGGGCAGAGAGGGAGGGGGGCACAGAGGGAGGGAGGCAGAGAGGGAGGGGGGACAGAGAGGGGGAGGGGCAGAGAGAGAGGGGGCAGAGAGGGAGTTGGGGCAGAGAGGGAGTGGGGCAGAGAGGGGGGGGGGCAGAGAGGGAGGGGGGGGCAGAGAGGGAGGGGGGGGCAGAGAGGGAGGGGGGGGCACAGAGGGAGGGGGGCACAGAGAGGGGGAGGGGCAGAGAGAGAGGGGGGCAGAGAGAGAGGGGGCAGAGAGAGAGGGGGCAGAGAGGGAGGGGGCAGAGAGGGAATGGGTAGGGAGTGAGGGGGCAGAGAGGGAGGAGGCAGAGGGCAGAGAGGGAGGGGGCAGAGAGGGAGGGGGCAGAGAGGGAGGGGGCAGAGAGGGAGGGGGGCAGAGAGGGAGGGGGCAGAGAGGGAGGGGGCAGAGAGGGAGGGGGCAGAGAGGGAGGGGGCAGAGAGGGAGGGGGCAGAGAGGGAGGGGGCAGAGAGGGAGGGGGCAGGGAGGGGGGAGAGAGTGAGGGGGATAGGGGTAGAGAGGGAGAGGGGTAGAGGGAGAGGGAAGGGGGGGTAGAGAGGGAGAAAGAGGGGGTAGAGAGGGAGGGAGGGGATAGAGAGGGAGGGAGGGGATAGAGAGGGAGGGGGGGGTGTAGAGGGAGGGGGGGGGTAGAGGGAGGGGGGGGGGGTAGAGAGGGAGGGGGTAGAGAGGAAGGGGGATAGAGAGGAAGGGGTGGTAGAGAGGGTAGATAGGGAGGGTGCATCTCCCCCCTCCACCCCCCCCCATCTCCCTCCTTCCCCCCCCCCCACCCCCCCCCCCCCCATCTCCTTCTACCACCCCACTCCCTACCCCATCCTCCTCCTCATTTCCCTCATCCTTCTCCCCTCACTCCCATTCCCTGCCCCAGGACCTACCCAGGTCGTAGAGCAGTACCAGGGCTCGACCCGGCCCTGTATGTAGACCCAGGCTAGTCCTTGGTTCCAGCGGCAGCCTCCAGCCGTCAGATCGGCCGCCGCCTGGGCTCCAGTGCAGGTTCCAACTTCACCGTCCCTGACCGTGGACCAAGGCTCGTCCTTGGTTCCACCAGTGGCTTCTTTATTGGTCACGGCCCCATCCCAAGCCCCGGGCTCGGCTCTCACTCCAGCTCCAGGCTAGGCTCCAGCCCAGGCCTAGTCGCTGGGCTCGGCCCGCGGCAGCAGCCTCCCCACCAGGCACGGCAGCCTCCCCACCAGGCAGCCGGCAGCCGTCGCCACTCCTCGTTCACCGTGAGTGCTGGAGTGCCCCTCCATCCCGGAGAGGATGTTTCCACTAGTAGGAGAGTCTAGGACTAAAGGTCATAGGCTCTTAATTAAAGGACATTACTTTAGCAAGATGAGGAGGAATTTCTTTAGAGGGTGGTGAATCTGTGTAATTCTTTGCCACAGTAGACTGTGGGGGCAAAGTCAGTGGATATATTTAAGGCAGAAATGGATAGATTCTTGATTTGTACGGGTGTCAGAGGTTATGAGGAGAAGGTAGGAGAATGGGGTTAGGAGGGAGAGATAGATCAGCCATGATTGAATGGAGGTGTAGACTTGATGGGCTGAATGGCCTAATTCTGCTCCTATCACTAATGACCTTCCAATCCTTTCCACAATGTAGTTAAAAGCTAAAATGTTATGGTTAAGTTTCTTTGAATATATAGTATTATTCTCCAAAGTAACACAGCATCCCAGATTCCACAATATCATAACTTATTTTTTGGGCATACATGAAATAAAAATACTTACACTTTTACAAATGAAAAACACTTTTGTTCAAAATTATAAAATCAGCAATACAGTACTACTATTGAGAAACTAGCCACCTTTCAAAAACAGAAGCTTGGGTATAGTTTCAGATCAATGAAGGAAAGATAGATGAGCAGTTTGCACAAATGAAAATTCAACTCCCAGGCACAGATTCCTCAACCAGCTGATCATTTACTTCATAATCAGCAAAACATCAGTAAAATTAAAAAAAAGCTTTCATCCTGTTGCAGAAAATAATGACAATATCTACAAAATAAATTCTACCTTTTAACTTCAATACGAAGGATTTCAGAAGAAACAGCAAAATCTGGATGAAATCTGCAAAGAGAAAGACAAATTATTAACAACCACATTTAAACTGCTGTTGAGAAAGTTTTCAACTGCAATATGTGTCTTTTAAAGGCATCTCACAGGAAATTATATTATGCTGCAATTTACACAGGGTAAAATGCATCCATGGTGTGCCTCCGAGATCAACGCTGGGCCTATTGCTGATAATCAGATATATCAATGATTTGGCTGAGAATGTGCAAGACATGATTAGTAAATTTGCAGATGACACTAAAATAGATGGTATCGTAGACAGCAGCTGAGCAAGTGGGCCAAAGAATGGCAAATGGAATTTAATTCTGATAAGTGTGAGGTGTGGGATTTTGGGACGTCGAACCAGAGCAGGACGTTCTGTGAATGGTAGCGCCCTGCTGTTGTTGTAGGGCAGTGGGATAGAGGAGTACAAGTTCATGACTCTCGAAAAGTGGAGTCGCAGGCAGAGAGGGTGACGATGGCTTGGCCTTCAATAGTCAAGGAATTGAGTAGAGAAGCTGGGATATGTTACAGTTGCATAACACGATGGTGAGGCCACATTTGGAGTATTGTGTTCAGTTTTGGTCACCCTATTTTAAGAAAGGGTGAATAACGTGAAAAGAGTCCAGAGAAGATTTATGAGGATGTTGCTCAGACTCGAGAGCCTGAGTGATAGGGAGAGGTGGGCAAGCTAGGACTTTATTCCTGTGATATTACAGAGGTGCATAAAATCATGCGAGGAATAGATATGGTGAATGCATTATTTGGAGAGGAATCAAGAACAAGGGGGCACATGTTTAAGGAGAAAGGGGAATGATTTAATATAAACCTGAAGGGCAACTTTCTCCAGAGACTGGCGGGTATTTGGAAAGAGCTACCAGAGAACGTAGTTGAGGAAGCTACATTAATAACATTTAATAGACATTTGGACAGCTACACAGGCAGAAAAGGTTTAGAGAGATATAGGGCAAATGGAAATTCCTTAGATGGGACAGCTTGGTCAGTATGGATGAGTTGGGCCAAAGAATACAGATGTATTTAAAAGAAGAATTGGCTTACAAACAGCAGTTCCAAAATCAATGGCACCTTACACAGATGAAGTGGAGAAGTCTGCCTGAAGAACTCGCTGCTCGATGTACTAATTACAGCCACATCCCAAAGGACAATTCATTCATTACTTTCATCTAATACAATCTGTATCTAATTGCACACTGAAGCCAAACCACTTTTACGAGCAATACATAATTTAAAGGACTTCTTCCCAAGGATGCATTCCAAATTAAGTGCAACATACAAAATGTTAGGATGGTTTAGGTTTCTTATTGTCACATGTACTGAGGCACAGAGAAAAACGTTGTTTTGTATGCTATCCACTCTCATCAGATAATTACCGGTAGATAATAGATAAATCAAGTCAAACTCAAGTAGACCAGATTGAAGATACAGAGTGCAGAATTTTGTTCTCAGCAATATAGCGCATCAGTTCCATAGACATATCCAATGTCCGCAAAGAGGTTGAAGTGAATCGGACAGTACCCTAGCTAATGCAAAGACTGCTCAGAAGCCTGAGAAGAGGCTCTTCCCCGAGTCTGGTGGTGCACACTTTAAAAAAATACCCAAGGTCTGACTGCTTCCAAACAAATACATTTCCTCTGCCCTCGGCTATAAATCCAGTCAAGCCCAATCCTGCCTGCACTATACATGCACACTTTCAAGGAGGAGAGGCTGAGTAGCCAGCAGAATTCAATCACTGCATAATGAATCCCCTCCACGTCCCGGGATCACAAAATTAACTGCCTCACTGGTGCAGCTGAGCTCCTTAAAGTCAATGAATGCACCCCGCCACCTTCCTGATCTGTCAGGCTGATACTGCAAAATGTCATACATTTCCTGAGCCATCAATCACCACTGACCTCTGCTTCCCGCAATCCTTCCTTCAAATGGAAAGCGCGTTATTCAGACTTAAAGGAGGTAAAAATGTGCTGTTCCTCTTGGGCCAGAATTGGGAGCATGATCACTCATGATTCACATGAATGTCTTGGACTGAAGCTTAGGTAGTGGTGTATCAAAATTTGCTGATGATACCAAACTGGGAGAATAATTAAACCCCAAGGAAGAATGTGACATTGGAACATTCACCACCTGGGAGGTTACAAAGAGCTTTACCAGATGCGGTGATACAAATTGGTCAGTAACACAGGAACAAATCGAATGTATAATTTTTTTTAAATGGACGGAAAAGCAAACGAGGTTGGAGTACTGGCGATCGATTCATTAGAAAAAATGATGAAATTCTGCAAAGCATTGAAAAATGCTAACAAAGCACTGGGATTTATTTCCACTGAAATGGAGCTCGGAATTATGCAATGGAGACAATGACATACTGCACTTTAAAGTACAATGAAGGAATTCCAACTTATCGAACATGCAACTGCGACAACACGCAGAAGACATAAAGAAAGATTTTGAGAGCCGTACCAAATCTGAGAACACAGCTGACAGAAAACATTGAAAGCTGCAGAATTACTGAATCATAATGGTCCCAGTTTTGATCCGCGGAACACCACACTTCACCTTCTTTCAGTCTGAATAACCCTTTCCAGTTGTCCTCTTCCACCCATATACCCCCCAGGCATTCAATTGTACACCTCCTCTTCTCTCCTTTTCTGACACCCTTTCGTCTGCTTTTCATCTCTAGCCTTCATCTAAACATCTGCCAACCCCACCACCTGCCTCACTTGTATTCCCTTTCACTTGCCAGGCTTTGTTCCCTCGCACTTTTCCGCTTTCTTTCCAGCATCTGCAATCAGTCTAAAGGGTCTTGATCCAAAATGTCACCTAACCATTCCTTCTGGAATTGCTGCCTGACCCACTGATTTCCTCCAGCACTTAATGTTGAAAAGTCTGAAGAAGGGTTTCGGCCCGAAACGTCGCCTATTTCCTTCGCTCCATAGATGCTGCTGCACCCGCTGAGTTTCCCCAGCAATTTTGTGTACCTTTAATGTTTTACACGTTGGTTTCTTTTTTACCTTTATCCTCAGTTAGTCCACCCATCTTCCCCCTCGCCCATATCAACAAAATTTGACAGGCTTTATCCTGCCCTCACCTCTCTTTTCCAGTTTCTCCCCCCCCCTACTCCAATCACTCTGAAGAAGGCTCCCAACTTGAAACATGGCTTGAAGGGCCAAATGGCATACTCCTGCACCTATTTTCTATGTTTCTATGATCTGGAGTTTATTCTCACTGTATTTCCAGTGCAATTCACCCCAAATTGGCAAAGCCAAATCAAGTTTCTCCAGTTAAGAAACATCACACAAGAAGACTACCATGCCAACAGTATGTCCATACTGCCATGTGGGTTGCCACTAACTCTATGCATCTGTAAATCTCCGGAGAACCCTTTCAGATTAAGATTGTGTTAGTGTAAAGCCATCAGTAAGCAGCATAGATCTTGATTTACTTAGAAACTCAGTATTGTGCACCAATATAACTAGTACAGCAAAACACTGATAACCATTATCTGACTATTCGGAAATCCCAACGGTTCAGCATCTGGCTGATCGGATGCTGATTCCAGTGCACCCTTCCCGCTCACTGGGATCCCAGTTACCAAGCTCTCTTTCCACCATGAACATAACATTGACAAAAATTGAAAATTTGAAAGTCATTGAAATAAGTGTTGAAATATTAATGGAAGTAACATCCAATAGTCTGGAAAGTTTGCCTTCCTCGCACCACCCAGATCCTGAGTGTACAGGTTATTGGAATTTTACTAAATGATCTTATATCATTTTTTTTTAAAGTAATTTGTAGTTTTGCTTAAAAATTGGATTACTGGCTGGTATCAGACAAGATTAATTGCCAATGATTATTATGATGATAAATCTATTTCAGCAGCATTAATAGAACAGATACAGCTTAGCACTGCAATATATTAAAGAACATATTAATGCAATAAATTATTGTAAACAAATTATAGTGTTCAGATTTAGTTGGAGAAATCCAATTGAGTTCAACTGGAAATTTGAGCAAAATAATTTGCTTCGCAAAACTAATTGCAATCTGCACCAAAAGTAAGCTCTCTGCAGAACTTTAGTCTGACCTAAGAATGTAAATGCATTTAAACTTTGTTGTTCTGCCTTAGTTTATTGCCCACCTTCTCCACAAAGCTTTTCCTTCATCAAATACATTTTGGATGAACCCCGTTTCTCATAGTCATACAGCACGGAAACAGACCCTTCGATCCAGCTTGCCCATGGTTTCCCATCCACACTGGTCCCGCGTGCCTGCCTTTGGCCCATATCGTTCTCAACCTTTCCTATCCATGTACCTGTCAAAAATGTATTTTAAATGTTGTTATAGTTTCTGTCTCAACTACCTCCTCCGGCGGCTCATGCCATATAGCCCCCACACTATATGTGAAAACGTTGCCCCTTCGATTCCTATTAAACCTTCCCCTCTTACCTTAAACCAATGCTATCTGGTTCTTGATTCCATACTTTGGATAAAAGACTGTATCTGCCCTATCTATTCCCCCTCATGATCTTTTACATCTCTGAGATTACCTCACATCTTCCTACGCTCCAAGAAACATAGTCCCTGTCCAACCTCTCCCTCTGGCAACATCCTTGTAAAACTCCTCAGCACTCTTTCCAGGGTAACATCTGTCCCATAGCAGGGTGACCAAAGCTGAACACAATATTCCAACTGCAGCCTCACCAGCACCTTGTACAACTGAGGGTAGTGAATCTGTGGAATTCTTTGCCACAGATGGCTGTGGAGGCCGTCAATTAATATTTTTAAAGTAGAGATAGATAGATTCTTGATCAGTACGGGTGTCAGGGGTTATGGGGGAGAAGGCAGGAGAATGGGGTTGAGAGAGAGGTAGATTAATTGGCGGAGCAGACTTGATGGGCCAAATGGCCTAATTCTGCTCCTATTACTTATGGCCTTATGAACATAACATCATGTTTAGAGATGCAATAAGGAAACGGTTCCTTCGGCCCATCGAGTTCACACTGACCATCGATCACCCATTCATACTAGTTCTATGTTAATCCACTTTCTCATCCACTCCCTGCACTAGGGGCAATTTACAGAGGCCAATTAACCTACAAACCCACAATCACCTGGAGAAAATCTACGCAATCACAGGGAGAATGTGCAAATTCCACACACAGCACCTGTGGTCAGGATCGAACTTGGACCTCTCACGCTGTGAGACAGCAGCTCTACCAGCTGTGCCACTGTGCTGCCCTTCTCATGACATTCACTTCATATTCTAGAGTATAGGAACAAAGATTTGCAGATGCTGGTTTACAAAAGAAGAGAAGCAAAGTGCTGGAGTAATTCAGTGAGTCAGGCTGCATCTTTGGGGAACATGGATAGGTGACGTCTTGGGTTGGGACTCCTCTTCAGACTTTCATATTCTAGTTCATTGCAGTGCAATTACTTTAGTGTTCTGGTCTTTCAAAAGCAGTCCCTACTGGCCACCCTTGTTTCTCCTGCCTGATCCACTG
This sequence comes from Amblyraja radiata, assembly GCF_010909765.2. Classification (NCBI taxonomy): domain Eukaryota; kingdom Metazoa; phylum Chordata; class Chondrichthyes; order Rajiformes; family Rajidae; genus Amblyraja; species Amblyraja radiata. The sequence continues at coordinate 76,570,676 of NC_045960.1, read as the reverse complement.
AGTGTTCCTTCCCCGATGTGGCACGCTCATCTTCCAGGCTAAAAGTATGCAAATTAAATTAAATTAAATTTCTTTATTTATATAGCACATTTTTAGTCAACTTGCATTGACCCCAAAGTGCTTCACATAATTACATCCACACACACAGGCAAAGGTGGGTGAAGTGTCTTGCCCAAGGACACACACAGGCAAAGGTGGGTGAAGTGTCTTGCCCAAGGACACAACGACAGTATGCACTCCAAGCGGGATTCGAACCAGCTACCTTCCGGTTGCCATCCGAACACTTAGCCCATTGTGCCATCTGTCGTCCCAGCAATGAAAAGTAAGTTTATAATCTCTACTTAAAGATGCTGTTGTGCACTCACAACATTAAGACGATGGATAGTGTATTTAACCGTTGTATATGTGAGCAGTTAACCACTGTGAAGAAAGTTAATATCTTCTTAAACAAAGGAACAGCTCAATTTTTAAGTGAATTTATTATTTTTTCAGTATTAAACTCACGATAAAATATAGTGAAAGATCAACTGGAGGAATCTGCCATTTGCAAAGTTATTATTTCGTACTCGTTTGATGGTTAGTCTGTAGGACCTTGGCGTGCCACTTGTTAAAATCACTCATTCCAATGTGTAAAGCACTGACGTGGTTGCTTAGTGCAACAAAGTTTTCAAAAGAATCTGATCTCTGCGCATTCCTTCAGCTCTCATGTGAAGAGGAAACAGAAGGTACATCTCTTCGACCCATTTTATTTTACGGCCAATGGAACTAAAATGTTACAGACCCCATTAATTAAAAACTGAAGTTTGGACATTGCAACACACAACACAAAATGGAAGAAATGCAAAACTGGGAAAATTACAACAAAGAGATTCATATTTTTTATGTGAAGGGAAGGGGAAAATTGTGCTCAAGGACTTGCAATAACAAAGGAGAGAGTTATAAACTGACAGTATCCCTAATCTGCAGATAAGAGCTCAACAATTGATAAAACATAGCATTAGCAGTTGGTATTTCACTGAATTTTTATGGCCTGCATCCAACGAGTAGAAAGCTTCACATAGACCATCAATATCTCAAGCATTATGTTTTTCATTTACAACATTGGATTTTTCTCTTCCCTTCTGTAAACAATCAGTGTGGTGTAGGGGAGAGGATTTCTTAATGCGTATTTAAATAAATGAAATTAATTAGGGAGCACAAAGTCATCAAACTCCGCCCATGATGCTGATGTAAGAATGTGTCTGGAGTATAACAGTAGGTAATGGTTCATTTATTAATAATCAGGGATCCTCTTCACAGTACATTTACACAATGCACACATTCAGAACTTGCATTGCGTGTAGGTGCCTAATCCAACATGGAATAGCTGTCAGTGCAGAAATCCTGGAAACAATTAGAAATGGGGGATAAAACTAAGATGCAAAATAGATTGTTGGCAAACTCCTGAAAATATTACCAAAAAACTCAAAATGATAAAGTAACAACAGGCAGCATCTCTGGAGAACATAGATTGGACACATTTCTGGTTGGGGCCCTTCTTCAGACTGAGAAAATGTTAGCATATTTCCAGAGAAACTACTTCATCCTATTAAATTGTGGATTACTGCCACTCGAGTTCTGAGTATTCAGGTTTGGATGAAGAGGCCAACATGAAATCCACAACTCTGTTGCAACTGGGCAGGAAATCCAAGTGATGATGGCATAGGAGATAACGTACTCTTTGCCCTGTTTTTGGTGGGCTTTGGTGTGTTCCTCAAGAGACACGTGGTCCTCAGGGTCATCCCAGATTGACTTCTCACAGACTAGTCATTCCCACGTCAAAGACATTACCTGTTATCTTACAAAGAGGCTCTGTAACGGGATAGCAGTTGCAGGTTCCTGGTATATCATGAATTTTGTGTGGGGATTTAGAGGTGATCTTTAAACACTTCTCCTCAGAGAGCTGCCGAGACATCAAAGGCACCGGCAAATTTCATCATTGATGTCCATCTTCACTTAAGATGCCTGGCTAAATAATGGAAGAGGTTCACCCTCTGTGGAGTGTTGTTATGGACTTTAATCATCGGCAAGAAGTGTTTTGCAGTATGTGCAGGTTGGTAGGAAACATTTTGCCTTGGGGATTTTTAATATAAGATCTATTCTCTCATACATTTTAGCGAGCGTTAATTATTCTGAATATACATATAGTACAGTTTACATACTGCAGCTCGATGGAGTGGAGATGACAGGTTGAATAGTTTCCCAAACACCTTTTGGATCAGATCCAGTCCGAGTAGAGGTCTGTGGGTTGGGAGGTGGAATATTGCGAGATGAACAATTGAGAAGAGAATTGATGAGAGCTATGATGCAGATTTACTTAATGCCAGTGTGCATTAAGATTAATGAACACTGGTGGATCCAGCACAAAATTCACCTTTGCTTCAAAAACGACTGTCACCCACAGGGCGACATGGTGGTACAGTGGTAGAGTTGCTGCTGAACAGTGCCAGAGACCCAGGTTTGATGCAGACCATGGGTGCTATCTGAACGGAATGTGTACGTTCTCCCCGTGATCTGCGTGGGTTTTCCGCGGTGTTCCGGATTCCTTCCGCACTCAAAAGATGTACAGATTTGTAGGTAAATTGGCATGGTATAAATGTAAATTGTCCCTAGTAAGTGTAGGATAACACTAGTGCGCAGGGATCGCTGGTTGACGCAAGCTTGGTGGGCCAAAGGGCCTGTTTCCGCACTGTATCTTTAAAACTAAAACTAAATATGGTAAATTCAGTAAAATTGTAAATTGCCCCTAGTCTGGGTGTAGGATAGTGTTAGATTGCTAGTCGCCACAGACCCGGTGGGCCGAAGGGCCTGTTTTTGCGCTGTTCTCTAAACTGAACAAAACTTAATGAGTTGTAACTCTATAGGTGCAGAATCTAAAAATTATTGGTATGCAGCAGCAGAAATTAGGTCACAGTAAGTCAAAGAGAAGAAAATAAAAAAGAACACAACATTTAAGGCATTGTATTTGCCAAGCTGTTATGAAGGACAACATCTTCATGGGCCCTCTTGAATACCTGTGAGATATGATTAGCAAACTCAGGTCTAAATAAAATAATTTCCCACAGTGGGAAGTAAATGGAGCATCTGTATATATTGAAGAGAAAGGCTCAGTAATCCAGATTGAATTCATTACTTTTACGTTATGCAGTGTGAAACATGACAATTAATGACATGATTGCTTGATGTTACTCTCCCAAAGGACAATGCCCATAGAGCTAAATATAACAAATATTAGCCACACAATATAATGAATGAGAGGTACTAACCTGAAATGTGTTATATACAATCATCCATAGCCTGTTAGCATAGTACTTTCATTTACAAATTTTATAACCTTTACTTCACAAAAGCATGGAAGGTTTTTCCAATTCAACCCACTTCTGATGGCTCAAGGTTAAGGAGCTTCAATTTCAAGCAAATCTTGCAGCAATGCTCTTGTTAAATATTTATTGTATGTCATAGAGTTAGAGCATGGCAACCGGCCCTTAGACCCATTCATGTAGACAAATATGCCCCATTTACGCTAATCCAATTTGCAGCATACCCCTCTAAACCTTTCTTATACATGTACCTGTTCAAATGTATTTTAAATATTGCTATTGTACCTCTCTCAACTGCTTCCTCCAGTAGCTCTTCAATACACACCACCCGCTGTAAAAACAGTTGCCCCTCAGGTTCCTTTTAATTATTTCCTCTTACCTTAAATTTACTTGTTTTTGATTCCCTCTCCTTGAGAAAAAGACTGTATACATTCATCTAATCTATAAACCTCTATTTTATGCATCTCTAAAAGGTCACCCTTTGGTCTCCGACCTTCCAAAAAATGACATCCTAGCTGTCCCAATCTCTCCCAATTACTCTGTCTTCATTCCCTGGCATAATTCTAGTAACTCTTCTTTGGCACTCATTCCAAATGGCGTATTTCCTAAGACAAGCTAACTAAACCTTTACACAATACTTAAAGTGCAACCTCACCAATGTCGTACAACTGTCAATTCAAATAATATCTTAACACCCATACTCACCCGCCTGACTGATGAAGACCAACATGCCAAATGCCTTCTTCACTACCCTGTCTTCTTGTGACTGCATTTTCAGGGAACTAAGTATTGCATTACTAGTTCCTTTTTCTACAACACTCCCCAGGGCACTGTGGTACACTGTGAAAGTCCTACCTGATTTGTCTTCCCAAAATTCAACACCTCACACTTAATTGAATTGAATGTCATTTGCCGTTCATCAGCCCACTTACCCAGCTAATCAAAGTCATGCTGTAATAGTTGATAACTTGCCAAATTGGTAGAGGAAAATAGAAAAGGTGGGGTTTTTTTTCTCTAATGACGAGTGATTGAAAAGTGCTAGCATTCAGAGGGACTAAAAATAAATATAATGTTTCAAGCAAAAGGCAAAAGGTATGTCATCCTTAAATGCATAAGGATGTGAGTATAAGCCAGGTGTACTCACATTTATACGTGAGTAAAAGCATGGTGATTCCACCTGTAAAATTGGCTGCGTTTCTGGGGAATTTGGATGTTCCCTATGCACTTGGATAGGGAATCATTGCGTATGGTTTCCCTATCGAAGAAAGGGCATACTCTCAATGTATAAAATGCAGACCAGGCTTCTGCCTAGGCATAGTATTGTGAGACAAGATTAAACACAGCCTGTACTTGAGTTTAGAAGAGTGAGAGCTGACGTCATTGAAATGTCCAATTCTTTCTCTTTTACAAGTATTAATATGTTAGATGAATTCTGAAGTTTCACTAGAGCATCTAGTCTTAAAATAATTCAGAACTGAAATAACAAATTTTGACAGCAAAAGATACAACAACCTGCCAGTCCTGAAACATTGTGTGTCATTTCCCTCCACAGATGCTGCCTGATGTGCTGAGTTCCTCCAGAAGTTGTATTTTACTGCAGTCTTGTCTCTCTAATAATTTTCTTCACATTGGAGACTGATGAATCTTTTGACTTCTCAGCGCAAGAAGGCTGTGAAGGCTCAGTTGCTAAATCTAATCAAGGCAGAGTCCAATAGATTTTTGGATATTAAGGACAAGCGAGTTGAGCAGAAATACGGCCCTAAGATAGAAGATCAACCAGGATCGCACTGAGTGGCAGACCAGGCATGGCCTACTCCTGCTTTTACTTCTTATGACCTAGTACTTTGTGTAGAGCAGACACGATTTAAGAAAAGTTGGAATTATGCACAGGCTAAGGAACCAAATAAAATACAATCAATAAAGTTATGGCGAGTCAATCGATAAATCACCATCTCTCCGGAATGTAACACTACAATGCTGCAAACTATATTCTGCATTATGACGTCTTCTCTTTCCACTTGTAGTTGGTTTGATTGTACTCGTGAATAGTATAATCTGATTTAATTGAAAAACACGGAAACAAAAGCTTTTCACTGTATATATGAGTTTACGTGACAATGATAAAACCAAACAATATCTAAAAGTTCAACAGCGGCTCCAACTATTTCCTTAGCTATTTGTACTGCATCACAGCAAAATGTATCCGACGTCACAGTTTATTTCTTCTTATATTATTTATCTGGGGCTCGAGTTAATTGGAAGCAACTCAATGCTTCAAACCTTCTGGAGACATTTTTATGACATCCCACTTGAAAAACTCTGGAAGGGACAGCCTTGGTTACTACATGGCCTAATGCCACAAAAAGACATAAAACTTGCATAATTATTTGGTCCTAAAACAAATTTCCTTATTAGTAATTATATTACATGACTAACATAAGATTTCTTACCATATTTATCACAAAACGCATGTGGCTTCAATGAAAGCTGAATGACTGAAAAGCACACATTCCCACAAAAGGAGAAAACTGTATCCCGAGACTGAAGCGTTTGGTAGTTCCAGCATTATCAATTTCAGGAAAATTACTGCAGTTAAAAAAGTGCTGTATGCAGAATAATTCTACTGTAGTTATTTGGGTCACCAAGGTGACACATTTCAGAACTGCAGCATTTTACCTTAAAATAGATCAGTGACGCGGATCGAGTTTCTCAGATGCTAAAGACTGCGGTTATCATTTACTTTCACAACAAACTCTAATGCACACACATTTCCAGATCTCTCATTCTTGATTTTCTAAAGGAAGCTCCTTGCTTTTTATTGATGTACTCTTCTTAAGATTAAAACAAAGCCGGTTATCCCCCAAATAGACACACAATTTTAATATAGAGACATTATTGAGTGGTCAAATTTTAACTTGAAGAAAATCTGAGAATTTACCTCAAAAATCATCGTTTAACCAAGCACGCGTTTAATGACAACATTCTTGGTCAATGTTCCATCCTTCAGGAAAACTTTGACATTTTCCTTCATCTTTCCTCAGCTAAGAGCCACATATAGTTGTCCATGCTGAAATACCGGTTTCTCAAGGTATATCAACGCTTTCTCCATGGTTTGTCCTTGCGCTTTATGGATCGTCATAGCAAAACTTGACTGAATGGGGAATTGGGTCCGCTGAAGGGGAATGTCTTTGCCTTCTGTCAAATTGAACGTTATCCTAGGAATGAGAACAATGTCATCTTTGAATGCCCCCATGTTGATTCTTGCAACTATCAGATTATTGTGTAGCTCTTCCACAATCATCCTCGTTCCATTGCATAGCTTTGGGGGTTCCACGTCTCTCATTAACATTGGAGATCCTTTTTTCAACTCCAATTTGTGTGGTGGTAATCTCAAGTGAATCGAGGAATTCTGTTGGGAAGCGAGTAGCATTAGTTCCCTCAGTGACAGCATTTAAAGAAAAGTATTCTCTAATGATTCCAGGGAAGCGTGTGATACATGTAGAATTGTTCCTTCTCATCGTATCGTTGTGCGGAAGCAAGATACAATTGTCGGATAATAATTCTGCAGGATTGAAATGAATACAATCCTCCAGTGTTTTTGCTGACATGGCCTACTGTTGCGGTGGCCCTTCAGCTGCCAATCCCCACCGGCTTCAGGAGGGGGCCGATGGGGAGCATCCTGCAGCTGGGGACAGGAACGGCTTCAGGCGGAGGACGGTGGGGGAAGCGTTCTGTAGAGGAATGTACTTTTCTTGGGCTATACCTGAAGCTGGGGATGGGGGGGGGGGGGGGCTTCAGGTGGGGGCCGGAGGGAGCGTCTGTAGCCAGGGGAGGGGGACAGCTTCAGGCAGGGGGCGGTGGGGAGGGGGGAGCGTTGCCATGGCCTACTGCAGCCGTGGCCTGCTGCTGAGGGGGGTGTGCCAGGGGAAGGGGATGGGGGTGTTTGGGGCCGGGGTGCTGTGCCTAAACAGAGGCCGGCCCCGCCGGAGCCCGGCCCTCTCAATCCCCCCCCACTCTCACTCCTCACTTCCCCAGCATCTCGAGGTTGCAGCAGTTGCAGTCGCAGTCGTCCAGGCTCCGCACACAGGGCCGGCTTCCGGACTCACTCACGGCTTCTGAACTCACTTACTGACTCACGGTTCCTGGACTCACTCACTGACTCAGGGCTTCTGGACTCACCACTCATGGCTTCTGGACTCACTACTCACTGCTTCTGGACTCACTCCTCACTGACTCACGGCTTCTGGACTCACTACTCACTGACTCACGACTTCTGGACTCACTACTTAGCGATGTTACAAAACTTACCTTCAGCGGCGCTGCAGTTCTGGCACTGGCCGTGTGCGCGACTTTGGCGCCTTTGAGGGGGGAGGCGGGATTAAAATGCCGTTTTCTCCTGCCTGTTGGAGTCGGATTTCCTCATGTAGTGTCTTATCTTTATTTGTGTGCTGCATTGGCAAGTCAAATTTCACTACACCATTTGGTGTATGTGATAATAAATGTCCTTTGTATCCTTTGTATATTTGTATACGAAATATCAGTTTTAGTCCCGTATTGATTATATTGAGTGGATGTTTCTAGATTAATTTATGGGAATTAAACATCAAATTCCTTCCATCAGGCATATGAATTCATGACAGTGAGATTTAGCAATCATGTTATGTTGTGAATTCTTGTGTGAATGGGATTGGTTTGTTATTTGGATACTCAGGCTATTTTAAAAATATATCCTTTTCTTAAGAAATGGAATCTACAGGACATTCATAATGGGAAAGTAGTGGGCAGAAAGGCATGTCATGCATGGTTTGAAGAGCAAAAACTTGTAGTTTACAATGCCAAAATTGAAAAGTTGAGGAAAAACAAGGTGTACAGAGTTGCTTATTGCTTACAATCTGAGGAGTATAATGATGCTACTGATTATGATATGCCAATGTACCAGCTAGCAACTGATCTTCTCCATAAAGACTTGGTCTATTGCTAGAAATTGTAATTTATTTACCTATCTGTTACGGACTTACAGCATATAATACAATAATATTAAAGTTCTGATCTTGAGAATATCACATTTTTGAATTTTCAAGGCAGTCTGGGTGTTTATTACTATTTCCGTCACAACAGTCAATTTTGTAATTGACTACAATTAGGTAATTAACTAATTATATGCTTTAATTTCAGGTCATCCAAGTAAAATGTTTTATATTTGTTTCAGAATGCTTCAATCTATAATAACTGAAAATTTCATTCAGTTCTCTTAATTTTTAAGAAAGTTATGGGCATATGACTGTCCTCGATCACAGCTTTTGTGTCAAGTCAATGCAAAAGCAATAGGGAACAAGATGCTAATTTCCGAGTATAAAAATGGCCATAACTTTTTTTAATACTAAGGATATGAAAGCGAATTAGGTGTCAAATTAAACTTCTTTTTATGCTTTATCTGATGGGACAAATTACAGGCTTGATTTTTTTAATCTCAAAATTTTGATGAGTGATGAGTGGAAACAGGCCCTTCAGCCCAACTTGCCCACACCCGGCAACATTTCCCAGCTACACTAGTCCCACCTCCCCGTGTATGGTCCATATCCCTCCAAACCTGTCCTATCCATGTACTACTTTCAGCTTGTGACAGGTTCAATCTGCGTGAGGCAAGACAGCAAAATAAAACGTCTCGTATATTAGAAACACAGAAAATAGGTGCAGAAGGAGGCCATCTGGCCCTTCGAGCCTGCACCACCATTCATTATGATCATGGCTGATCATTAGAACCAGGATGTTTAGGCACTAGAAAACACTGAAATAGGCAGGCAAAAAGGCATAATAAAATTACAAAAGGCATTTATTGACAAAAGGCATAAAAAGCCATTTATTTCCACCACCAAAATATGGTTAAAAATGATAATATAATGGTATACTTCATTAAATGACCAAAGTTGCCTGGTTACACAAAATTACTAGCATTTTTTTTCAAATCTGGTGTTCGACTATGCCGTCTGTCAGACAGAATATGCTTCAGTTGTGAAAAACTTCTACTTCAGCTGAGGTCACTGGTGCATATCCGAAACAAGCTACAGACTTATATTCATGTCAATATCTTGTGCATTACAACTACCTTTGAGAACTTTAGCTATGTTTTGTATTTCTTCAAGATCTTTGTTAGCTAAAATCACTCTCACATTTTCCTTGTATGTCTTTACCTACATCGCCAGGAACTTTACGAATATCATCAGTTACTTTGTTGAAAACCTGCAAGTTATTCACTAATGTTTCTCCAGGGAAGTGATGGCTTGTGGGAAGTTTGCATAATTGGAAGCAATAAACACGAGATCGTGGTGGATGGACTTTTTCTGCATGATTTCATTGACGATCCTGACTGCAGTAGATTCTTCTTCTTCAAAACTGTTGACGATTTCTTTCATCTTTTCAAAATTTGCAGCACAGTTGAGTACAGCAGAGATTCATGTACCCTACCTAGTCAAAATGGGCTGAGGAGGTAGCGGAATCTTGGGTGCCATTTCCTTGAACAACTGCACACGTGTTGGTGCTTTGAGGAAGATTTTCTTGACATTGGAAACTAGGCGATCGACATTTGGAAACAGGCTACATATGTGCTTGGCAATTTTATGAAGTCCTTGAGCTAAGCATGTCAAATGCAACATTTTGGGGAATAAAACTTTAAGTCACAAACAAGAACATTCTTGTGTTTTATACCTTCTGGCCAAAGTACAGCAAGTGAACATGTAAACAACTGAGCAATAGTTGAGCTGTTTGACTTCTCCAATACTTCCAATGTCAATAAATACTCCTTTGATTGTTGACGTGCCTCCAGTATATCGATGACCATATTGGCAACATATCTCCCACAGCATCGGCTGTCTGGTCTATTGAGATCCATATTTTGCTGCATGCAACTTCATCTCTAATTTTCTGCACAACAATGTTGAAGTTGCTGTCAAGATAATTTTCCCGTAATGATGACTTGCTTATTATATGTTCCTCTGTGTATTTCTCTAAAAAACCTCTGAGAGATTTGTTTTCCAATTTCCACAGTGGAATTCCAGCATCAATGAATGCCTTGCACAGATCAATCAAACTCAGATTTGAGACTGAAGCCAGCAGTAAATGGAGTGAGGAGACAAGCTTGGATAGTCCACACCCCAGCAGTATCAACATTGACTTCTCTAATTTTAGATAGCCCTTGTCTTCTCCCTCCTCCCCATCCTCAGCTCTCCTCCTAGTCCTTCTGTCTCCGACTCTTCCTTTTTTTTTACCGCCCCGTCCCCCCACATCAGTCTGAAGAAGTGACTCGACCCGAAACGTCACCTATTCCTTTTCTCCATAGATGCTGCCTCACCCGCTGAGTTTCGCCAGCATTTTTTTGTCTACCTTCAATTTTTCCAGCATCTGCAGTTCTTTCTTAAATAGATCTTGGAGAAGACTGAACCAGCGGGCAGCGGCACGAACGAATGAATGACCGACGGTGGCGCCCCCGGTTTCGCCCCGGTGGTGGAAGTTTTCTTGTAAGTTATACTAAGTTAACATGTTAATAATAACATTAATATTAACGTGTTAACATAGGAAATGTCTGTAATCATGGCACAACTAGTGGAAATAGCAGAACCTTTTAGCATATCAGCAAAAAAAGGCTGATTTAGGCACTCGATCGTGAAAAAGCCATTATCCTGGTGAAATCATCAAAAAGGCATGAAAATGCTTTTATGGCATTTATGGCAAAATCCTGGCTATAGTGATCATCCACAATCAGTAACCCGTGCCCGCCTTCGTCCCACATTCCTTTAATCCACTAGCCCCTAGAGCTCTAACTGACTCTTTTAAATTCATCCAGTGAATTGGCCTCTACTGCCTTCTGTGGCAGAAAATTCCACAAATTCACAACACTTGAGTGAAAACGTTTTTTCTCATCTCAGTTTTAAACGGCCTCCCCTTTATTCTTAGACTATGGCCCCTGGTTCTGGGCTCTGCCATCATTGGGGGAAAAAATTCCTGCATCTAGCTTGTCCAGTCCTTTTATAATTTTATAAATTTCTATAAGATCCCCTCTCATCCTTCTAAATTCCAGTGAATACAAGCCCACTCTTTCTAATCTTACCTCTTAAGATGCAGTCCCACCATCCTGGGGATTAACTTCGAGAACCTACGTTGCACTGCCTCAATAGCAAGGATGTCCTTCCTCAAATTAGGAGACCAACACTGCAAACAATACTCCAGTTGTGGTCTCACCAGGACCCTGTACAACTGCAGAAGGACCTCTTTACTCCTATACTCAAATCCTCTCGTTATGTTTACTTTCAGTGGCTGGTGTACAAGGACACCCAGGTCTCGTTGCACTTCCCTTTTTCCTAATCTGACACCAATGAGATAATAATCTGCCTCCTTGTTCTTGCCGTCAAAGTGGATAACCTCATATTTATCTACATTATACTGCATCTGCCCACTAACTTAACCTGTCCAAGTCACCCTGCAACCTCCTAGCATCCTCTTCGCAGTTCACACTGCCACCCACCTTTGTATCATCTACAAATTTGATGGGTTACTTTTAATCCCATCATCTAAATCATTAATATATATTGTAAATAGTTGCGGCCCCAGCACTGAGCCTTGCAGCACTCCATTCGCCACTGCCTGCCATTCTGACAGGGGCCCTTTTATTCCTACTCTTTGTTTCCTGTCTGCCAACCAATTTTCTATCCAATACCATGTGTTCTAATTTTGCCCACTAACCTCCTGTGTGGGACCTTATCAAAGGCTTTCTGAAAATCCAGATACACTACATCCACTGGCTCTCCTTCATCCATTTTACTTGTCACATCCTCAAACCATTCCAGAAGATTGGTCAAGCAAGATTTCCCCTTCATAAATCCATGCTGAATTGGACCAATCCTTTTACTGCTATCCAAATGTGCCGTTATTACATCTTTAATAATTGACTCCAGCATCTTCCCCACCATCAATGTCAGGCTAACTGGCCTATAATTTCCTGTTTTCTCTCTTGCTCCTTTCATGAAAAGTGGGATTGCATTAGCTATCCTCCAATCCACAGGAACTGATCCTGAATCTATAGAACATTGGAAAACGATCACCAATGCGTCCACGATTTCTAGAGCCACCTCCTTGAATACCCTGGGATGCAGACCATCAGGCCCTGGGGATTTATCAGCCTTCAGTCCCATCAGTCTAACCAATATTATTTCTCGCTTAATGCAACTTTCTTTCAGTTCCTCTGCCTCCCTAGATCCCTCTGTCCCCCAGTACATGTGGGTGAATGTTTGGGGCTTCCTTAGTGAAGATAGAACCAAAGTACCTGTTCAATTCTTCTGCCATTTCCTTGTTCCCCATAATAATTTGACCTGTTTCTGCCTTCAAGGGACCCACATTTGTCTTTACTAATCTTTTTCTCTTAACATACCATATTACCACCGACACTTGCTAATCCGACAAGTTCTGCCATCTCAAGCTTTTCCAGACTTATTATATAAGTTATAGTGATAGTTGATGTCTCTTTATGTAGTGATGAAACCAAAGAGATGATATTCACGGGATGCATAACATAGTACTGCTAAAGGGCTGAGCTGCCAAAGGAAACGGTGGGTACAATTACAATATTTAAAAGACATTTAGAAAGGTTTAGAAGGACGTGGACCAGAGACAGGCAAGTGGGACTAGCTCGGTTAGACAACTTGGTTGACATGGATGAGTTGGGTCGAAAGGCCTGTTTCTGCACTCTATGACCTTCTATACAAGAGCAGAGGTCTCATCGCAAGATAATCGCGTGGCCTTTACCAGACATTCAAATCTACCTCCTGCTTGAAGGCTTCCCCAGCATTTTGCCCTTGTCCGTGCCTCCTCACTTCCCATTTCACCAGATTCCTTACTATTGCTGCTCAATTGTAACTATGACAGTGCTGACCACCAACCTCGGAAAACCTGTACCCTTTATGGTAAGAATCCCACTACATTTGATATTGATTTCCTTTGTACACCAAGCTATCAGAGTCATTCAACATGGGGACGAGGCCCTTCAGCCAACCGAGTCTGTGCTGATCATTAAGCACCCTCTTACACTGATCATATACTGATTTCATTTTATTCTCCCCACATTCCCAATAACCCCTCCTCTGACACTCACCTACACACAAGGGATAATTTAGTGACTAATTAACCCACCAACCCATTTTGGAATGTGGAAGTAAAGCAGATCCCACACGGTCTAGAGGGTGAACATGCAACTCCAGGCAGCCAGCAGACATCAGGATCGAACCTGGATCGCTGGAGCTGTTAGGCAGCAGCTCAACCTACCTTGGCACTTTGTCACCTCTCAGAGGGAAGACTTCTCACAGGCAGCAAACCAGTTAATTTTCAACCAATTTTAAGATTTTTTTTTACAGAGAAATAAAGATTAGGAGCTTCACAATAAACCAAAATAAGCCAAATTGGCAAGCTGTACAAAATCACAACATTTTAAAATATTTATTGGAGGAACTGCACTGTGGACACAAATTAGCTTTTCATGGTAGAAATGATGTTCACCATTAATTGTGGCTTACTATTGCATTTAGAAAGTCAAATTGCATTTCATTAAACAAGACATAACATTTTCAAACTCACAAATGATGGAAGTTCCCACAAACTCGGCAATTCCAAAATCTAATTGGAGGATTTTAATCAGCATAGGAGCAGGATATTGTACCAGCAACTTCTGAATTTCCTGATATAACTGAATGTTCCATTCCACAAGTTTTAAATCACTTTTACACTGCGAAGAAGCCAATCATTTGCCATCACTGCAATTGTAAAACCAGGGCCTACATTTCAGCCACTACCTCACCCCCTGCCCCACCCATCCATTCTTTTGAACACAACCTTCCACCACTAATAATCCCCTAAAATATCCTTCTCGGATTCTTCTTCCACCTCCATTTCTTTCCCTAATCACTGCCGGTTCGGCCATATTTTCTTTTCCCCTCCATGGTCCACATTAAATATAAAATATAATTTGCAACACCACTCATATCCGCAGTCGATTTCTTTTCAAATCATATATTGGATTATCCACATTGGCAATAGATTCCAAATATGAATGGTTCAACAAACTGTATATCATAAAGGGAAGTTAAATTGAACAAGGAGTCATCCATCTCCGAGATAGCTGAGATTACAATCACTCCTTTAATTGCAGCCATGTGCCGTGGCACGCTTCAAGTCACCCAATAAGGAGTGTAGCTGTGGATAAAGTCATTTTCATTCCTATTATACTGCTGTGAATCATTGGCAATAAATGTAAGGACCAAGGTTCCTGTTCCTGATTGTTAACCAGTGATCCCTAGTGCAAGAACGCATATGCGGACAGAATTATTTTCTGCTCCGATGTCCCCCCTGAGGTGTACAGCCCATCAACACTCAACGTCAGGGAAAACATTAGAAGAATGGAACTTGAGCACTGTACTGGTGAGCCTCGATGAATTTGTAACCAAGTAAAGAACTGATGTCCACAGTTCAAACAGAGATGACATTTGATGAGGATATAATATTATTCATTCCTCAGCATATTGCGCAGAATCAGAGCTACAGAAAACAGTTATAGTTGACCGGAATGGGGCTCTTGAGATGTACAATAAACAACAATGGTGTCTTCAAGTACATCACACTGTCAAACACAAAATGCAAGATAACAAAACGGCAGCTGTTTATATTATAGAGGTCTCAATTGCTCGCGTCTATGCTTCCCTTCCATTCATATTTCCTTGCAATGGGGAGGGAGGCCATTCAGCCCATTGAATCTTTTTTGGTTTACAGAGCAATCCCATTCCCCAGCTCTTGTTACCTGTACCCACATCTTCGAGATTCCACATCCCACCGACACCAGGGACAAGTCACAGTGTGCAGTGAGCCTGTGTGGGAGAAACTGAAAAACATCTGGGAGGAATATGCGAATATACACTCAAGCACCATGGATCAGGATTGAAGCTGGTTCACTGGAGTGTGAGGCGCCAGCTATGCTAACTGCATCACAGATCAGAAAACGTCCTATTCAGAGCTCTTATCTTCAAATCCAATCATCATCTATTGCCATCAGTGGTTTCAGTAGTTTTTCATGTAATTGTGCTTCATTTGCAAGGAAGGAGATCAGTTTATCACATTATAATTTCACTATCAAATGGGGCTAATTTAATTACAATCAAATTTTCCAGGAATGCTTGGAATGCAATTTTAAAAGGATTATTATTATTATTTAACCCCAGGATGGTAATGATCCATGAATGATTACAAAAAAAGACAATTGCTTTCATATAGCACTATTCATATCAGGACAGCCCAAAGTGCTTTACAATTCAATTAATCACTTTTAGAAATGTAGTTACTGCTGCAAAGTGGGAAATGTAACAAGCAATTTTTTTAAATGTATAGCAACCTCCCACAGACACATTGCAAAAATGATCACCTTTCTTGCAGGGTTGAGGAAGACCAAAGCATGGTGACAGGTTCCTGCAGGTGTAGGCACTCAGCTGACAAACAAATAATGTTACTAAAGAGCCGCAACAGATGCACTGTAAAATATGTCTATTTGTACAAGAACTCTTAGGAAAGAAGCTTAGGAAAACAGTGCAATACCTACTTAGAAAGAAATACACAGGCAAGTACACTGTAATAAAAACACGCTTCAGAATGGGATTTATAAACACAGATTGAAAATAAAATCTCTTCTTGTAGGCTTCGGCTTGCTTATTAAAAAATTATACATTGTACATTAAGGGAAAATATGAGACATATTTGGTCCGTGGGCAGTCGTCTGGTAGTCACGAGAGATCTGGAAATATTAATATTTAAAAAATTGTACAGCAGCAATCAACATTGCAAAGGCACGAGGAGAAAATAAGTACCTGGCATGGCTGGAAATAAATGAGACCAGAGTATTAGATGGTCGTTTAACTCAAATCTATCAAAAAATACCAACTTCCTCCAAAATAAGCAGCATTACATATTTCAATGAACTAACAAAATATTATTACGTACTCGCTATGAGATGGCAAATTACACAATACTAATCAATATAATAAAACAATATTTTATTTTAGATGTGCAGTTTCAGTTACTCCTTATAAAGTCCTTAAAGGATATTAATATATTGGAACTGACAAGAGCAAATAGTTATTAAATGGTCCATATGTCCCTCTGATTGACTCAGACTCCAAGCACAATGACCAAATTTTACATATACAAGCACTTCAATTCATTGCGTAGGAAAGAATTACAGATGCTAGTTTATACCAAAGATAGACACAACGTGCTGGAGCAACTCAGTGGGTCAGGCCGCATCTCTGGAGAAAAGAAGCAGGTGGCGTTTTGGATCGGATTGTTCCTCCTGTTCCACAACCATGTTTTAATCTGGACTCACTACTACAGCCATGCAAGTCTGAAGCAGGGTTCCGACCAGAAATGTCACCTGTTCCTTTTCTCCAGATGCGATCTCACCTCAATTCATTATTTGCTAAGAAGCATTAGCTTAGTCCCGGAGTTGCGCAAACAAATGTTCAAAGGAGCTGGCAGATGCTTCGATAGGTTCCTCCCTGCAACTGATCAGACATCCAGTACAATACCCCTGTAGAAGGAAAGCAAGGAGCTCTACTTGCTTGTCCCTCTTTGGACTGAAGTGAACCAACAATACGTAACTAAAACAGACTCTGAGCTTTTATCACATATATATAGTCTCAGTTCAGTTTAGTTTTTTGACACGTTTTTAGTTTTTTGACACGTACAGTGAAAAGGTTTTGTTGTGTGCCAACCAGCCAGCAGAAAGACAATACATGATTGCAATCAAGCCATTTACAGTGTATAGATCAGGGGTGTCAAACTCATTAAGTCATGGGCCGGATTGAGCAGAATGCGACATCATGCGGGCCAGATCAGTTGTGCCTGCGTGTGCTCCCACAGCTTCCGTCGCCTTCGTTTTTTCAACCTGCTCTCATGTGTCTCAGTCTGCCAATATTTAAGAGAGAGTTAGATAGAGCTCTAGGGACTAGTGGAGTCAAGGGATATGGGGAGAAGGCAGGCACGGGCTATTGATAGGGAACGATCAGCCATGATCACAATGAATGGCGGTGCTGGCTCGAAGGGCCGAATGGCCTCCTCCTGCACCTATTTTCTATGTTTCTATGATATGGGCTTCAAATTTACAGCAACGTTCCAATCGATCACATTCCAGAAACACCCACTCACAAGATGATTAAAATTCTCTTTCTTTTTGGACAATCATGTCATAAGAGCATCTAAATCGTCTATATTTTGTGTTATTGTCTATCCATAATCAATATTTTAACACTAAATATCCACAGCAGTTTTAGTCACATGTATTGTGCAAAAAATAATTATTTGATTATATTGAGAGTGGATGTTTCTAGATTAATTTATGGGAATTATACATTAAATTCCTTCCATTTGGCATATGTTCATGACAATGAGATTTTAAAATCATGTTATATTGTGAATTATTTTTCTGAATGGGATCAGTTTGTTATTTGGATACTTAGGCTATTTTAAATGTTTTGCCTTTTAAGAAATGGACAGATGTTTAGATCTAGTAATTGAATTTAGATGAATTTAATTGATTAGATTAATTTAATTGATTTGATGAATATGAATTTTTTGTTGGGTATTTACTATTTGTTTTAGCGTTTAACTTTATCATTTCTACCTTTTTTCTAAAACTGTAAATAATAACTTGTTTCTGTTAATGCTGTTCAGTGTTTTTTTTCCTTTACATTTTAAACAGATGTCTCCGAAGAAAAAATGCAAAATTGTCAATCCAAATGCGCAGCAAAAGAGACGGATTTAGACAGCATTCACAGAGATTATCCAAATTTGGACTACTCCAAATGTGATGATCTACAGGACATTCTTAATGGGAAAGTAGTGGACAGAAAGGCATGTCATGCATGGCTTAAAGAGCAAAAACCTGCAGTTTACAATGCCAAAATTGAAAAGTTGAGGAAAAACAAGGTGTAGAGTTGCTTATTGGTTACAATCTGAGGAGTATGATGATGCTACTGATTATGATATGCCTATGTACCAGCTAGCAACTGATCTTCTCCATAAGGACTTGGTCTATTGCTAGAAATTGTAATTTATTTACTAGAAATTGTAATTTATTTACTAGAAATTGTAATTTATTTACCTATCTGTTACAGACTTACAGCATATAATACAATAATATTAAAGTTCTGATCTTGAGAAAATCACATTTTTGAATTTTCAAGGCAGTCTGGGTGTTTATTACTATTTCTGTCACAATGGTCAATTTTGTAATTAGCTACAATTAGGTAATTAACTAATTATATGCTTTAATTTCAGGTCATCCAAGATGTTTTATATTTGTTTCAGAATGCTTCAATCTATAATAACTGAAAATTTCATTCAGTTCTCTTAATTTTTAAGAAAGTTATGGGCTTTTGACTGTCCTCGATCACAGCTTTTTTTGTTAAGTCAATGGAAAAGCAATAGGGAGCAAGATGATAATTTCCGGGTATGAAAATAACTTTTTTTTTGGCCATAACCTTTTTAATACTGAAGATATGAAAGTGAATTAGGTGTCAAATTAAAGTTATTTTTATGCTTTATCTGATGGGACAAATTACAGGCTTGATTTTTTTAATCTCAAAATTTTGTAACATTCCTACATAATAAATGGTCGTGGATATACTTTTTTTCCCCCCAAATCATCCCGTGGGCTGGATTGGACCCCTTTGCAGGCCGCTTGCAGCCTGCAAAGGGGTAGTATGATGACCCTTGGTATGATAAAGGAATATACAGCACTTTCACATACATTGAACAACTTTGATCAGCAGTAACCTACTTTTGAACTCGCTAAAGCTGAATTTTCGTGTCTGACAGACTGCCTTTTTAAATATTTGCATTTGCATAAACAAACCCTCAGCCTGTTAACAGACTATTTTTAATAAGCCACATCTGGTTTGGTGCAGTTCCAGCTGTGTGCACTCGCACACTTGCTTCACACGAGGCACATTTCAGTAGGACTCCCACATAACTATTGCTTCTGAGTCAGAAATCTGCGGATTCAAACTGCATCGAGACTCAAGGACGTAATCTAGCGTGACATTTCAGCTCAGAAGTGACAGAGTGCCATAATGCCTTGATAAAGATTTCATGTGATATTTGAAGAACAGATTTAACCTTGCAAACTCAGTCAACAATGCTGCCTCAACCAATTGTCATCAGAAACCTTGAAACTGGACATTTTTGTTCATTGTTGCTTATAGGATTTGCAAAACATTTCACAACTGAACAAAGGTCTAGCTGTAAAATAGTTAATGGTAAGCTTTCTTTTAGTTTAGTTTAGAGATACAGCGTGGAAGCAGGCCCTTTGCCCCACCAAGTCTGCGCCAACCAACGATCCCCGGTCCTATACACATCAGGGACGATTTACAATTATGCCAAGCCAATTAACCTACAAACTACACGTTTTTGGAGTGAGGAAGGGAACAGGAGATTCCAGCAAAACCCACACAGGTCACAGGGAGAAGGCTCAAACGCCATACAGACAGCACCCGTAGTCAGGATCGAACCAGGGCCTCTGGTGCTTTAAGGCAGCAACTTTAACGCAGCTGCACCATTGTGCCGCCCCAAATTGATAAGTGTAAAAAGATGCTAGTTCAATTCTAGCCTCTGAGAACAACTTGAACTGGTGCAAGTAAGCCACAATGCTATTTAAGGTAGATTATAAATATACACGAGAGTGAAACTAATAAATAGTTTGGGTCAGTGATGTCAAGAATGTGTTCTAGACCCAAAATCCTAAACGAAAAAAATCTAGTGGTGTTGATGCTTGTGGCACCCTAATAATTATTGATAGCCAATCCCCATTCCAAAATATATTACCCCTAACACCATGCAACCTTCTCATGCTGCTCTGAAATGGCATTTTAATGAAGACCTTCTGGAAATCCAAATACTTTACATCTAATGGCTCCCCTTTCTTCAACCACTCCATTTATTACATCCTCAACCTCCAGCAAATCTGCCAGACAAGATTGTTCATAAAACCATGTTTACGCTGCTTAATTGTCATAATTTTCTGAATGTTGCACCAGTAGACCCTGGCATTTTCCCCCATGAGAGGTTAGGCTGAACAACATATGTTTTTCCCTTTTTGTGAGAAGTGGCATTAAATTCAAGTTTAGAATCAGCAGATTTGGAAATCTGTAGCTTTGACCGTATTCGATTGAGAATATATGTATGCTGTATTGTAAACTTGCAGTTTTCTGGGCAAGGGATTGTTCACAGGATAACCAAGGGAGTGTAATACACATCCGTATAGGCTATCTATGGGTGCAATTTAAAACCGTATTAATTGAATTTGTTACCTTTTTGTTGCATTTATGAAGATTAAACACATTATTCCCTCTCACCCTTCGGATATCAGGCCAGATTATGGTTTAATTCACTGGAAGGCATTCTCTGTGTGAAACTCAATGTGTTCTTTGTGGATTAGCTTACATGTGGTCATAATAAAATGACTGTTTCTACAAAGCAATACAAGATTTTACTGGCTCAAGCAGACAAGAGACATGATTAGGTGCAGATGTGCAACACCGGTTTTACTACATCAGCTCAATGACCAGAGTTTAGTCAGAGCTCTACAACACAGACCCATTGGCCCACCTTGCCCATGCCAACTGAGTAAATTTCATTTGCCTGTATTTGGCTCATAACCCTTTAAACCCTTCCTAGTCATTTATCTGTCCAAAAATCCTTTAAAAGTCAAAATTGTATCTGCTACTATCGCCTTCTCTAGCAGCTCATTTCAGACTACCCTCTGAGTGAAAATGTTGCCTGCAGTCCCTCTTCAGTCCTTCCCCTCTCATCATAATCCTATGCCCTCTAGTTTTAGAGTTCTTTCCCCTGGGAAAAAGACTGTGTGTGTGTTCATTTTATTCATGTTCCTCACGATCTTGTACACTTTAATAAGGTCACACCTCTGCCTCCTACGCTGCAATGAAAAATGCCTCAGCCTATCCAACCTCTCCTCAAGCTCAAACGCACAGACCCAGTTAAAATCATGATGAATCTTTTGTGCACTCCTAATTAAACAACATCCTCTCTGTATCTGGGCAACCAGAACAGCACACAGTACCAAGTGTGGTCTCTCCAACAACTTGTGTAGCTGCATTAAGATGACCCCAACATTTGTACTCAATATCCTTCCCAAAGAAGGTAAGCAGGCCAACGGCCTTCTTCACCATATTGTCCACTTTCAGAGAACTGTGCACCAGTACTCCCAGATCTCTCTGGTCTGCAACACACTCTACCATTTATTGTGCAAGTTCTGCCCCGATTTGGCATACCAAAGTGTGATGCCTCACACTCGGCCCACCTTCCCAACTGATCAAGATCCTATTGTAAATTTAGGCACCATTCTTCACTGTCCACTAGACCTCCAATTTTGGTGTAATCTGCAAATGTATTAACAATGTTAACCACATTGTCATCCAAATTAAACAAACAACATGGACCCAGCACCAATCCCTGTGGTACTCCACTGGTTATTGGTTTCACATCAGGAAAAAACCTTCACAGCTATCCTTTGACCCTTTCCTGCAAGCCAATTTTGAGTCCAATTGGCTAGTTCACCTGTGATTCTGTATGCTCTAACCTTCCTGCCCAGTCTCTTAGTCTTCAACTTAAACCTGAACATCCTCAAGCTTCAAAACAAGGTCGAACATCAACATGTACCATCGTGATGATTTATGTACTTTACAATTGGACCTCAAACTAGTCAATAAAAATATTTTTGGCAGAAAAAGCCTACTATTCAAAGTCTATAACAATACAATTGTTTTCAAACATTTCCTATGAACATGACTATGAGCATTTAAATGCTATTCTTGTTCCCCTCAGACACTTTTTTTTGTGTAGGAAAGAACTGCAGTTGCTGGTTTAAATCAAAATGGCAGTAACTCAGCAGGACAGGCAGCATCTCTCGAGAGAAGGAATGGGTGACATTTCGAGTCGAGCCCTTTCTTCAGACTGATGTCAGGGGAGTTGGCGGGACAGCTTACACCTCAGCAGTATGAACATTGACCTCTCTAACTTCAAGTAGCCATTGCTTTCCCTCTCTCTCCATCCCCTCCCCCTTCCCACTTCTCTCACTAGTCTTACTGTCTTCTACATTCTAACTCTGTCCCGCCCACTCCCCTGGCATCAGTCTGAAGAAGGGTCTCGACCCAAAACGCCACCCATTCCTTCTCTCCAGAGTGCTGCCTCTCAGCTTCTCGTTGAGTTACTGCAGCATTTTATGTCTATCTACACTTTTTTTTTTGAGTGGTTGCTGCTTGCCACCTTTCTCCCTTACTCCACTTTTACACAAGGCAACATGAAACTCAAGGGTAAAAACTTATTTGCAGGCTTATTTGGCAAAATGTTGTAGATTTCTCCAATGGTGCTTCAAATGCCAGTATTCCTTTCAAAAATCTCCCTAAATATTAACAATGTTTTACCTTTTTTAGAAATACAACATGGAAACAGGCCCTTCGGCTCATCAAGTCCACGCTGACCATCGGTCACCCGTCCACAGTAGTTCTATGCTATCCCACTCTCTCATCAATTCCCTACACATTTGGAGCAATTAACCTACAAACCTTCACGGGATGTGGGAGGAAACCAGAGCACCAGGAGGAAACCCACGTGGTCACAGGAGAATGTGCAAACTCCATGCAAACGGCACCTGAGGTCAGGATCAAACCCGGGTCTCTGGCGCTGTGAGGCAGCAGCTCTAACCACTGTGCTGCCTTGGTAAATATTATTTTAAACATCAATTACATTTTATTCACTTCACAGTTTCCATAAGGTTTAATTTGAAATTGTGGGAAGTACTTGTTCAAATTTCCAGAATGGTGTCCGAGAGAAGAGTCTCCCCATCAGAAAAGCAAAGTTGAAATGTTTCCTTGTGGTACAATTAATTCTTGCAAGCATGTGTAAACACATTAAATTTGTCAAATTCTGCCATACAAGTAACATTGCATAAGGTGGGGTGTGGTGTAAAGCAGAGAAAAGCAGAGGGGTGGAAGAGGATTTTGAACTACATTATCAATTGCCGTGATTTGCAGCAAACTCAACATAAATTACATAGCGAGGGCCCTTATGTAGAACTATCAAAATCAGAAACAAAGGACAGCAATGAACACATCAAATGAAAGCAACAAATTGAATAATTGTCATGGTCAGATTGATGCAAAAATTTGTTTATGTCAGTAATTGATGTTAGAAATATATATAGGAAAGAACTGCAGATGCTGGTTTAAATCGAAGGTAGGCACAAAATGCTGGAGTAACTCAGCGGGACAGGCAGCATCTCTGGAGAGAAAGAATGTGTGACGTTTCGGGTCGAGATCCTTCTTCAGTCTGAAGAAGGGTCTCGACCCAAAAAGTCACCCATTCCTTCTCTCCAAAGATGCTGCCTGTCCTGCTGAGTTACTGCAGCATTTTGTGTCTACCAGCAAGTGTATATATAGTTTGTACAATTGTTAAAATCATGCTGTCAAAATTCACAAAGCTCAGAGAATAGTCAGAAATTTGCGACAGATTTTAAAAAACACACCTTTGATCAGAGCTTTTCTCATACTGCCAAAAGTACAGAAACAACATTTCAAAGCAATAAGAGCAAAGACTTTCATCTCCTACATCCAGCAGTTGGATCAAAGCTGAGTTCTCCAGTGGGATGGTTCTTCTCAAACTGACCAAAGACAAGATATTTAATGAGATGTAATCAGCTTCTTGAGAATTGAGGATGTCTTTAATTACTTCTCTGCAGACTGAAAGGAAGTTATAAAAAAAAAACATCTGGCCTGTACCTTGTGAATGAATTTTCCTTGTTTTACTGTCGATACCAGTATCATCACCCCACTAGAATAGCTTTCCCCCCCCCCCAAGAGTACTGGTTAGCTCAGGACTTTATTATCACTCCCTGAACCAGAAAGGGAAGGCACACAGGGTCTGAAGAAGGGTCTCGACCCGAAACGTCACCCATTCCTTGCCTCCAGAGATGCTGCCTTTCCCGCTGAGTTACTCCAGCATTTTGTGTCTATCTTCGTGGTACAGAAAGCTCAGGGTTAAGGTACCGTTGAACTTTATTGAAAATAGTAATATCAAGATGGTCAAGCTAGAGCAGGGCAGTAGGCACTGTGGTGAAGCGTGAACAGAACTTGGTACAAGTTAGGACTTGACGTGCAGAGTATTAGATGGCGTACTAAGTGTAGTGTTCTTGATATGGTTGTTAAAGGCTTTACTTTATGGGGGCAGAAGGAAAACGGACCAGATGAAATGGTCAACCTGTAGGTAACAATTTGGGCAATTGGGATCTGGGCAAATGGGTCTCTGTCGGGCACTTGGTCAGCATGGATTGGTTGGGCCACAGGGCGTGTTTCCATGCTGCAGGACTCTATTCCTCTACAACAAAAACATGGATGGAAGGATCTTACAGTAGATTAAGCAAATTATGGCTGATGAGGTGATGCAATAATGTCGATGGCATATTGGAGCAGATAATATGATTTGAAAGGACAAAATATTACAATCCAAGATATTCGAGCACTTCCATACCTTGTCCTCAAAAATGAATCATGCCTGATGTTTAATTTAAAAAATGCTCTACTGTAAAGCATCAGGAATGAAACCAAATGAAGACCCAATCAGCACCATGCGCTCCGTTTTCCTGTAACTTTCCATAATGGTAGTTTGTACATCAAGCTTCAATTTACGTTGCACAGGGGTTGGCGTTCCACTACAACTGATTCCAGTAGGTGCACATCTATACACTACATATCCTACACAATAAGTCAGTCTGAAGAATGGTCTCGACCTGAAACGTCACCCATTCCTTCTCTCCTGAGATGCTGCCTGTGCCGCTGAGTTACTCCAGCATTTTGTGTCTACCTACACACTCACATGTGCCCGGTCCAGTTTAGGGATTGGATTATCTGAGAAATGATTTCCAATGAGACTCACTATTGGTAAAATAACTTTTTGATTGTATGGCACTAAACTAAACAGCGTTGTGCATTCCAATTTCTAGGCACCTACTTCAGGTACATTACTAATCGCTGATCTTTCAATCTAGTTGATTATTAAGGAAACCCATTAAAAAATCTACAGAGTCAATAGAAGTGATCACAAAAGGTCTCTGTGGACCTCTGTCCTCTGTGGAGCACGCAAGACCATTACAATAGTCACCAAACTGGAGCAGAAGATAAAAGACAACATTTCATAGCCTCAGACTTCATCTGAAAGAGGTCCACAACCCTGCTGCCACAGAATGAAATATGATAGCCTAAAAAGGAAAATCTGATCTGCAAAGTCAAATCTCTGGGGGGTTCGGACATGAAGTTGGTTGCCATGGTATTTAATTTTCTACAAGTGTTGCTCTGTCATAAAGAGCGAAAATAAAAGGAAAATGTAATAAATGCTTTATTAATATAAATTGCAAACATTTAAAAGGGAATAAAAGATCAACAGGGCATCAATTCTGCAAAATATATATATTTTTTATATTCTTTAAAACTCATAATTTTTCAAAGCTGCAACCCAAATTGGAACCCTGGCTTTCCCATGTTTGACAACGACTTTATGCATCCAAGCTGATTCATGTTACACTTGACTGTGTAAAATGCCGATAGTAATAAAATACATGACTATACTGACTAGAAATACACTTGTATTTACGACTGGATAATTTTCTGTGATTATTATCAAGTATTTACAAGGAACCTTTTCTACTTCGATAGTATTCAAAAAAAGTCAACACATGAACAATGCAGCAAAAACAAAAGTACTGGACATGGTTAAGAGATCCCATAACTGAAAGGATTAGATCAGATATTTGCCAACTTCCCACATATATCTGAAGAAGGGTCTCGACCAGAAACACTCATTCCCTCTCTCCAGAGATGCTCCCTGTCCCGCTGTGTTATTCCAGCCTTTTGAGTATCTTTGTTTTAAACCAGCATCTGCAATTCTTTCCTACACATTTAGTCAAAACGTATGGTGGACAAACTGTTGAATGGAAAGAAGTGGTATGATGATATGTTAGAGGGGCCAGCATAAGTACTATTGACAAGACTGAAATATTCACAACCATCAGACATGGGCTGATGTGGCGGACAACATTTATAGAATTAACTAAAAAGCCAACAATGAGCATTTCCACCAAGGGGGAGTCTAACCACCTATCATTGCCAGTCATTGGTATTATAATGACTGTTTCACCACTGGGGAATCACATTGACCACAATCTGAACTGGATCAGTTACATTAACACTGTGGCTACAAGTGGTTTACCTTTCCGGTGGCAAGCGACTCACTTTCTGACACCATGAAACCTTTCTATAATCAATAAGGCATATCAAGAGCATGATGGAAAACTCTCCACTGGATGAATGCAACACCAATATTTGAGCACCTCAACACTCCCCATGACAATGCACACATCCATCACCCTAAATACCTACAATGACAAATATAGAATTTCTTCTGAATTTTACCAGTGTAAAGGGCATGCAGTGTGGAAAATACTTTGCACAGAAATTATAATAGAGGTACGTGCTATTTAGTCAAAGGATCTATGTTGATGCTTAACCAACACTGAAGTTACAATCCCAATACCAAACTCTTTTGCCTTCAAGCATCTCTAACATATCTGTACACATCATTATATCCACATCATTTCTCTTGAGTACAGTTTGTTTTAAACAGTTTGTCATAAAGGAAGTGCAGAATGTCATTTTTGAGTAAACTAAACCACTTTGTTATGTTGCAGCTAATTCTGCCATTTGTGACCCATTAATGATTACATAATCGATTCTTGCACTTCCCGAACCAGCAGTGCGAAGGTGGTTCAAAATTTGATTTGGATTATTCAGAGTCCTGGATACATTCCGCACCTCCACCGGATTTAGCCCAGCATATCTGGCACATGCAAGACTACAATGCATGGTAAGAAAATGTGGAGTAAGAATTATTCAAATATTTTAGCCAAATACAAAACAGTAGCACTCGGCATCTGTCATATATTTCAATGTAATTAATCCATTCTAATCCACCCACAATGCCTCACATTTAAAGTAATCTATCAAGAAACCTCTTATGCTGCTTAACAGTGAGGTTAATTTGAATTTCATGAGTTGGCATCTGCAAGATGTAGTCTTCAGCAGTAATCATCCTTTCCAATATAACAGCTATTACTGCCATGGATATTAAAGTATCAACTCCCAAGCTGTCTTGTTTTATTATGGTGAATATAATGAAGACGTAGAGACCTTTTATCATACTTAAATCACCACTTAGTTTTATTTACAGCTTCAATACTCATTACTCTTGCATGGAAAATTACCTTTGCCATTCAAATTATTAAAATTTTAACTCATTAAATTAAAAATATTATAGGCAGAAATGTTGCCAGGAAAGTTGACACCATCATCCGTTTTACAGTAGGTCAATTCCCCCAGACTAACAAATGGATGACAACGCAAGCTAGAACTGTTCATTTTTATTTTGTTTGGGTGGGACTGCTTACAATTTATGGCTTAATGCAATAGAAAGTAGTATCTGAAACGAGGGATCAGATATCTGGCAGATTAACAAGTCCTAAACTTGTCCTCAAGGATTCATGATTAATTTCACTCAGATTAATGAACCTCAGCCTCTCCCCATCTCTCATTTTTCTCCCTCTCTCTCATTCCCCTGTGACCACCAAAATTAAAATTTGAAATGAATTTGGCTTGCCTCATGTTGTAGGGTCGAGACCCCAGCTATAAAATTGCCCCTAATTTGGTAATTACGTAGCAATCTCACCTGTCAATTCACAAGAATAGCTGATATAATAAAGGCTGTTCTGTTAACGTATCGTCATTGAGCTTGATGCGAGACAAAGCAGAGCCGTGCAGTTAGTCCATCTTGTCCTATAATTGAAGTCACTACATTTGCTGTGGTTTCCAACTCTAATATCAATATATCATGCATTGTAGTTGGCAAAAATTCCCTTTCCCTTTTGTGCAATTTTACCTCCATGGTTCTAAGAATTCATCTCAATCACCCTTTCGATCACATTTTCTCTCAGTGGTGTTGAGGCTCCTGGTGGGCAATGAATCAGATTCATTGATGTCAATCCAACTTTTCCTTTGGTTCACTGTTAATTTTTTCTTTAATGGCGCAGGTGGACTCTTTTGCAGAATTACCAAAAATGCACTCTGCCCACGTCATTAAGGTGCACAGCCAGCAGAGATTCTCTTGGGTGACATTCCATGATATCTAATGGCTGGAGAGTACAAGATTGAGTGGAGGCCGAGATGCATGTTGGAACATTAATATCACACAAGCTGTTATCACAAATTTAGTTGTCCTCTGGGACAAATCTCTGTTCCTATCCTCTCCAGTATGAATTATGGAAATAGTTAATATTCAGCATTGGGCTGTTAAAACAGAACAAAACGTTTGCTTGGTGTAATGAGGTGATTTTTGACTTTGAGATATCAGAGGCTATTTAGACCAGGTATATTTACTGGTATCTTTTGTTATCCCTTTTAACTGCTTCTATGCTGTAATGGTCTAATTTATCAGGACGACTATTAATCGGGCTATACATCAAAACATTCACTTTGCACAAAAAGTTGGGGGGTTTTTTCCAATTCCGGGCGAACGTTTAATGGCAGCACAGTGACTGGTATGGTAGAGCTACTGCCTCACTGCGCCAGAGACCTGGGCTCAATCCTGCACTTGGGTGCCGTCTTTGTGAAGTTAGCATGTTCTCCCTGTGACCACGTGGGTTTCCTTCGGCTGCTCCTATTTCCTGCCACATCGTAAAGACGTGCGAGTTTGTAGGTTAATTGATCCTGTAAATTACCCCTAGTGCGTAGGGAGTGGATGAGTAAGTGGGCTAACATTGAACTGGTGTGAACGAGTGATCGATGGTTGGAGTGGACTCGCTGGGCCAATAGGGCTGTTTCCATGCTGTATCTCTGAAAAATAAAGGTGGGCTTGCTGACAAAATATCAACAGGGAGAACTAGGCGACAGCCCAAATTGTAACATGATTAATTCTGCTGCATGGTGCCAAATCATCTCACTGTTCCAGGATCATCCTGGAATCTAGAATAATCCCATCTACTGTTCACAATGTAGACACAAGGAACTGCAAGTACTGGAGTGAATCTGCAGATCAGGCAGCTTCTGTGGAGAAACTGGATAGACAACATTACGGGTTGTGGCACTTCTTCAGACTAATTGTAGTAGGGAGGAGAAAGCTGGCAAAGAGTGGGGTGGGTCAAACCCTGGCAAGTGCTATGTGGATAGGTGATGGCAAATGGGTGGACAAAGGTCAAAGATCTAAAGGAGACAAAAGGGTGTCATATCAGGAGGGAAGTGAAATGTAAAAGCAGAGGGAGATTCCTCCAGTTTGCTTGCACCCTCACTCTGGCTATGCAGGAGGCCCAGTCAGAAAGATCAGCATGGAAATGGGAAGGAGAATTAAACTGGTTAGCAATCCGAGAGATCGAGCAGGCCGAGGGAGACCAAGCACGTCTTCGGCAAAACACTTGCTTAATCTATGCTTGGTCTCACCAATATAAAGGATGCCAAATCAGGACCATCGAATGCAGTAGAGGAGGTGCAGGTGAACCTCTGTCTCACCAGGAAGGGCCGCTGGGGTTTGATGGAGGCAAGGAAGGTGGTGTAGAGACAGGTGTCGCAGTTACAGGGGAATGTATCTGGGGAGGGGGTGGTTTGGGTGGGAAGGGATGAGTGAACCAAGAACTTGCAGTGGGAGTGATCTCTACGGAAAGTGGAAAGTGGTAGGGATGTGAAGATGTGACTGGGGATGGGATCACATTGAAGGTGGTGAAAATGTCAGAGATGATGATGTGTTGGATGTGAAGCCTGGTGGGGTGAAACGCAAGGATCAGAGAAACTCTATCCATATTCTGTCTAGGGAGAGGGGGAGCGAGAGGAGAACTGCAGGATACAAAGGAGAAAGAGGACATCCAAGACGTAAACGTGGTTTCGACCTGCTGTTGTGGATGGATCCCTCACCTGTATCACCTCTGCGTCCTGCTGTTCTACTCTCACGAGGTTTCAGACAAACATCCATTCCCGCCACCACTAGTACACAATTCTGCAGTTACATATCTGGCGTACTCCAACTGTACTTGTCAAACCCATGATCTCGGCTACCAAGAACATGACAGAAAGCTTGGCTCACAACAGACAACAGTCTTACATTGCAGGTGTTACATTGGAGGAACTGGTGCTGGTTTAAGCCAAAGACAGACACAAAAGGTTGGAGTAACTCAGCGGGCTAGCAGCATCTCTGAGATGCTGCCTGACCTGCTGAGTAATGGGACTGTTCCAATTACGCAACTTTTTCGGCGACTGCCGGCACCCATCATCGGTCGTTGCAGGTCGCCGAAAATGTTCACGTCGCTGGGTGAAATCTGTATGCTCGTGAGTAGTCGCCCAAAGAGTTGTACCTTGTTCTGGTTGCCGATGGATTTTTAACATGTTTAACAAAGGATAAAGTTAGAATACCATTGATGGTTTTTAATAGCTACAATTAGAATTTGGCTGCAAGTTAACTAAGAAAGATAATTTCCAAATAATACCAAAATAAAACAAGATTAAAACTAAATTGGTTGCCCCAACCAGCACAAAAATGGTATGTTACTGCAGGGATAGTGAACATCATCTGAGATCACAAGAAGTCCCACAATGTATTTTGAGAAATGG
The DNA here is from genome assembly GCF_010909765.2 of Amblyraja radiata. Taxonomy (NCBI): domain Eukaryota; kingdom Metazoa; phylum Chordata; class Chondrichthyes; order Rajiformes; family Rajidae; genus Amblyraja; species Amblyraja radiata. The sequence goes on along the minus strand of NC_045960.1, from coordinate 76,539,523 downwards.
AAAAACTTTAGCTAGATGAATGGGAAAGTTACAATACAGTGCGTCGCAACACAAATGCAAATAGATCAAGGTGCTACCACTTCCTGGCTCACTATGCAGTCTGTGACTCGCAAAATAAAGACCTTCTCACACATAGCATGAAGTACAAAATAAATCGGCTTACCCTTCATGCACCCTCACTGCCACACCAAAACAAATTAAAAAAGCTGTATTCTGTAAAATCTGGAAGCTCTGTCAGGTTTTTTTTTATCAAAGCCCACTTTAAATGAATAAAACAATGATTCATTTCAGCTAACCTTTTTCACATTGTGTCCTGAAGGTATTAAATAAACTGGGACATCAGCTGTGGCAGCATACACAACTAGTCCCAATACATACCGGGGTGTGGCAGCCTAGGTCGAGAGGATCGAGAGGATCGAGAGGTTTGCCACCATGATGTGAACCGTGGAAACTCTAATTTTTTGCCCAGCTTGATTAATTATACTGGCATATTATTCCCCAATCTGAGGAAATCCGAGGAGCCAGTCCTGAGGGTTCAGTGCCACACTGCATGGTGTACATACTGATTGATGCATCTTTCCAAATGTATGCTGATTCCATATTCTGTGCTGCACCAGCAATTCATACTGAGCAAAGCACTTCAAAATCCCAATTCACACAGGTGTCTGATAGTTAGCCCAAAGCATGATGATGTGCCTTTAAAACAGAATCCTCCCTGTCTCTTGTCCCAGTTACTTGCTTGCACTACTAATGAACATAAATATTCAAGCATTGGGCACCATATACCCCAATATGTATGGATGTCATGTCATGCTTTGTCTTGCAGGTTTCCTACATAACTAGAAGTACAAGATTTAAAAGGATTTTACATTTCTAATATTTCATTCTCATTTCTGTTATTTAGAGGTCTGTTATAGAGCATTTAACAATTGCAGTGCGCTAAGTGTCCAGCTGGTGCTAAAATATTTGACAACCAGTCATGTTTATTGTCTGCTTTAGATAACAGCAATGCCTGGCTTTTATAAGCACGATTCCATTATTCCAAAGGATTCAGCAGCACTAGAACAAAATCAGTTAGAAAAATAACACAGCTGCTAATATATTATCTAAGAAACAAAACCACAACCCATAAAAGATCCATTTGTGAGCAGGATTTGTCAAAACCTGTTTTCCTGACTTTTGTCATCACATAGATAGATCACTGGTGACAGAGGGAAAATAAAATGATATGACAGAAACAAAAGACTTGCATGTATATTGTGCTTTTCACCAACTTAGGATACCTCAAAACCTTTTTACAAGTAATATAACATTATTGAAGTGCTGTCACTATAGCAATGTGAAAAACCCATCAGTCAGTTTGTGCATAAGCAGCTCCTCGTTCAGATATTGCTTTGGTAATTTTGAGGCTCGCTTGTTGCTCTTCTTTTACTTCAATGTGATCTTTTATTTCCATTAAAAGTACAAAGGCAACTTCTGCTTAATATCTCATTCAAAGGAGATACCTCAGATAGCAACACACTTTCAGAATAGCACTTGGATGTTGGTAGAGCAGGCGAGCAGGGCACAGAGCACAGAGAACTGTTGCAAGAAGCGGTGGATGGAGTGCAGGTACCTGAAATCCTGGTTAGGCCCAAACTGGGAGGCCTAGAACCAGAGATGGAAGCCACAAGGCACAAGATGGCCACCATGAGGGGCATGTTTATCTTTGCACAGCAAATTTGAACACAACTTTCCGACTCCGTTGCAAACTGAGGCATGGCTGACATTAGTAAATTTGTTGATGACACAGAGGTTAGTGGTGTTGTGGATAGCGGGAAACGGTATCTAAGTCTATCGTAGGGTGTAGATCAGATTGAAAGTTGGGCAGAGTGTTGGCAGATGCAATTTAATCACGACAAGTCAAAGGTAATGTGATTTAGTAAGTCAAACAGGGGTAGGACATATTCAGTAAATTGTAGGACACAAGGAATGTTGACGAATGGAGGGACCTGGCATTTCAAGTCCATAGTTTCCTGAAAGTGATAATAAGAGTAGATGAGGTGGTGAAGAAGGCGTATGGCATGCTTGCTTCATGGGTAAACAGTTCATGCCATTCTGGTCACCAAAGGAAGGATGTGGTTATGTTACAGAGTGCAGAGGAGGGTCATCAAAAAGTTGCCTGGATTGGAGGAGTTCAGATTGGATAGGCTGAGCAGGTTTACCCTGGAGTGAAGGTCGTAGAGGGATGATCTCATCGAAGTATAGAAGATGATGTTGGGTAGTTATGGATAATCAGAATCTTCCCCCCCCCCCCCCCCCCCCCCCCCCCCCTAGTAGGAGTATCAAAAACAAGAGGACATAGATTTAAGGTGAGAGGAAGGAGTTGAAAGGGAATTTGGGGTAATTATTGTTTTTTTATATACAAAGTAAGTGGGTGATATCTGGCACTTGCTGCTGGAGGTGGTCATAAGATAAGTGATAAGAGCAGAATTAGGCTATTTGGCCCTTTGTCTACTTTGCCATTCAATCATAGCTGATCTATCTCTCCCTCCTAACCCCATTCTCCCGCCTTCTCCCCATAACTTCTGACACCCATATTAATCAAGAAGGTGGTGGTGAAGCCAAATACAATTACTAATTTTCAGACATTTGGATAGGCACTTAAATAGACGAGGCATAACAGGTGTTAGTGCGAGTAATGGGATTAGTGTAGATGAACAACAAGGTTGGTATGGACGGTGAACAGGGCTCGAAATTAACGGTTGCCCGGGTGCCACTGACCACTCAAAGTGCCGTCGGGCAACCTAAACGCCAAGTCATTTTGCCCGGCTTGGCAAATTGGTTTATAGCGAAGATATACCGTGGGAAAGATGCTAAATGTGGCGTGTCGGAGGGTCGGAGCGAATGACACAGCCCCGCACAGCAGCAGCGGCGGCTCCATCTCCTCCTCCTCCCGCACCCCGCCCGGCCTGATAACGTTATAGGATCTTTGCTGTTAGCGGCCGCTGCTGCCTCTCCGCCAACGGCGCTTTCTAAACAAACCCTTGGAGGAGGGAGGTGTTGGTCAGAGGCGGAAGTTGGGGGGGGGAGGGGGGGTGGGGGCTGAGGATAGAGCGCGGTGATTGGAGGAGGGAGACGTGCCAAAACACTCTCGGCAGCCCTGTCGTTATAGGATCTTTGGCCAGGACCGATCCCGGTCTCCGGCGTTGAAATTGCTGCCGAACCGCCACTGGACCATCCCCGTCCCCAACCCTAGAGCCCCCCCACGCCCGAGGGTGGCCAGAGACGTCGGGAGTCAGACGGGCGCGGGCCCTCAGGCCCACAGCCAGCGCAGAGAAGCAGCGCTGCTCAACTCTGCCTGTCCCTGTCTGGATTGAGACAGGGCTGTAGGCGAGACAGGCTTTGTTGAGCTGCATTTAGCGCTGGATTGAGCTAAAATTACCGTTCACGGGGCCTCCGAAGCCTCGTGCGTGTGTGTGAGTGTGTGCATGCGCGCTCGCGGCTGCCAAGATATTCTGTCCCCCGGTTCTCCTCCATATTTTCATAGTGATTTGAGCAATGATGCCAGTGTTGTCCGAGGAGCGCTGACCTTCCTTCCCAACTCCTCTGCCCCTTCCTCTCTCTCTCTCTTGTACTCCTCCTCCACTCCCCTTATCCTGAGACCCATCCTCTCCATCCCACACTGATCACCATTCCTGCCTCTATTCAGTCCTCACTGACATCCCCTGTGCTCCCCTCCTCATCTACCCCATCTATTCATCCTGCACTGATCGCCCTATCCACCTCACATTGATTCTCTTGCCACTCCCCAATCAATCCTACACTGGTCCCCCAATTCATCCTGTACTGACCCCTCTTCCCATTCATCCTGTACTGACCTCTCTTCCCATCCATCCTGCACTGCTCCGCCCCTTCCATCCTGCACAGATCCCCCCCATTCAACCCACTGTCATCCCCCGCGTTCTCCCCTCACAATTTTACCTACTCCAACCAACACGCACTTATTCCCTGCCTCAATCCATCCATTCCGCACCGATTGCCTTCTCAACCCCCCCCCCCCTTAATGTGCTGGATATGTCTTCAGAGCGAACATTGACTATGTTTGATCACGGAATGCAATCAAATATGTTTTAATTCCCAATGTTATTTGTTTTAATCCATAAAGATGGATTAATTAAATTGTGAACACGTGAAACATTAAAACCGCAGTGTTCGATTGTCACTGCTACCGTTGACACGTTATTACAGAATTCATTTTAACGGCAAATCAATGCTCTTAATATGGAGTATCAGTACTGTAGTTATTTAATGAGCAACATTCACAACTATACGTTGGATTTATCCAGGTTTTACTTCTACAGTCGATCATATACATCACAAATTTGGTCAGGAGATATGTCAGTTGAAATTTTAACGTTAATTCTGAAGTGGGAAAGATGGAAAAAGCGTTTATCAACATTTTTTTTAAATTTGTTGCTTACAAACTGGGTATCTTCATTGCTGTTCACAACACATACATCTAATCTGAATGCCCGGTAATGTGGCGTCTTGACACCTTTAAATATATTACCAAAAGAACATTTGCTGCATTTATGTCTTTTGGCCATCTCTTGTTAGTTAGTGCAATGTTTACCCTGTCAGATGGGTATAGTCAGTTTTGTCAACTATAATCATAAAATGCCTTTAGAAAATTCCTTGCAACCTGTATATTTTGTTGTGGATAAATTATGTGGGAAGCGTTTCTGTACCAATAGCAATAACGACCCATGCTATGGCCATGTCATGATATTTTCTGTCCTTCACAGAAAACATGCTTGCATCAATCTGTAGTGTGCATGGTTAAGCATATATGCTATCATGGTCCACGATTTATTGATCATACACTGAATAATCCTACCACATTTTTGTTTGGAAGTGGAAAGAAATAATAAAAATTGCATTAATTGCAATGTGTAAAAAGAGTTGAGATACTGTATTATAATTTTGCTGCATGTCATTGTGGTATATATAATGTCTTGATTGGTGAATATGTTTAGTTTGTGACTTTATTTGAAGCAGAAATAACATGTGAATGCTTCATTGAGCATAATTCCGACTGGTAACTACGCTCTTCGTCAGAGCACATTATTGCACACGTCATGCAAGCCGTCTTAAATGACCACCTAAACTGTCATTTGGCAACCTAAAAAGTTGCCAAGGTTGCCCGGCTGGCAACAGGGAAAAAAAGTTAAGCAAGAGCCCTGGTGAACCATAGGGGCCATTTCTGTGGTGTACAACACTAGAATTTTATAATACTTACGAGCTCCATGTGTAACCTTACTTTAAAATTGTCAATCTCAGCAAATAATTAACAATTATTTGAAGTGATTAATTAAAAGGTTAATCACCAGCACAATGCTTTTGTTAAAGAAAGTTATTTTAATCAAACCTTATAAGACTGTAATTGTAATCTTGTGGGCAGTGGGAAGACCTAAAAAAAAAAACTCCCTTCAAATAACAAGTGTTCTCTATGTAATTTTCAATCAGGTGCCAATTCGAGCATCAGAGCAGTGCTGCAATGTTATGACTTGCTCAGCTGATTGGAGAAGTCTGATAGACACAAATTAGGAAGTAAAATAAAAATCTAATGTTTTAATAGTCAATTCATTGTTTCCACATTGGCCACTTCAGAAAAACTGTAACATATGTTTATGAAGGAACAGAATAAAAGTGATACCAGCTATATATTAACTATAGGGGGTGTGCACGTAAGGTCACTGGGTCATAGGGCTTGACGCACGGAGCTGCTCAATCCATCTGGAGGACATCCGTAACTTCCGGTATATGTTATTAATGCAAGAAATGCGTACTTTCCGACCTGTTAAAAACCGCCAAAATGTTGATTTTTTGCGCTGTAAAAAATTGTGGAAGTCGGGGTAAGCGTGAGAGACATGTACCCAACTTCAGAATTCCAAATGTGAAGCAAAATGAAGGTAAAGAGAAGCGAGAGCTGACGGGACAACAACAGCTAAAGGGCTTGGCGAACATTGGCCGTGCTGATATCGGAATTGAAAATATTGGGAATTATCGCGTTTGCTCACTGCATTTCATCAACATTAAGGCATTATTTGTGGCTTTTCTTGATTCCTTTGGTATCTAAAAAGTCTCAGAAGTGATAAATCTGGCTGTAAATTTTGCTTCAGAGGCGTTTTCTTTTTGTATGTAAAAACCCACTTGAGAATCACGGGCAATTTAAACATTTTACAGCCTGGTTTATCACTTCTGAAACTTTTTAGATGACAAAGGAATCAAGAAAAAACACAAATAATACCTTAGTTGATGAAATGCAGTGAGCAAACGGCCAATGTTCGCCAAGCACTTTGCTGTTGTCGTCCCTTCAACTCTCGCTTCTATCTACCGTCATTTCTCTTCACTTTTGGAATTCTGTAGTCTCTCACGCTTATCCCGATTTCCATAATTATTTAGAGCGCAAAAATTGACAATTTCAGCGGGTTTTAACGGGCCCGCTACGCTGGAAACAATGGTAAGTGCCTACCTACAGTTCATCGCGTGTACTCCAGTTGGCGTAGCGTAGCAACAGTACGGATCATTAAAACCGAGATGAGAAGAACTTTTTTCACACAGAGAGTGGTGAATCTTTGGAACTCTCTGCCACAGAGGGTAGTCGAGGCCAGTTCATTGGCTATATTTAAGAGGGAGTTAGATGTGGCCCTTGTGGCTAAAGGGATCAGGGGGTATGGAGAGAAGGCAGGTACAGGATACTGAGTTGGATGATCAGCCATGATCATATTGAATGGCGGTGCAGGCTCGAAGGGCCGAATGGCCTACTCCTGCACCTAGTTTCTATGTTTCTATCATGGGTCGTGACCCGACTGCCGTGAAACCTCCCTACAAGTGTACATCCTGAAGGATGCCATCAGAATTCTTGCATTACGATGAAAAATGTCAATAACTGTACTGGCGTGATCAACCCAAATGCCTACCAAATAGTAGGCCCAATTCTGGCTCAAGTTGCATCTTTGCAATTGAATATTTTTTGCTTTTTTCTGAAACATTTCTTGGGTGGCAACAGACTGATTATAATGGTCATCAATTCATTTTGAAATTTCATTCATTCACAGTATCCTTTGATATTTTCCAATTAGACACATATTTAGGATTTAACGTCAAGGTTTTCCTCAAGTGTGCTGAGAACATCAAGTACCGAAACCTCAATTTTTCCTGTCATATCTACTTCTGAGCACTTGCTTAGAGCAATTAAGGTGGCACAGGGGCGCAGAAGTAGAGTTGTTGCCTTACAGCGACAGAGACCCTGGTTCGATCCTGACTACGGCTACCGTCTACAGAATTTGTACATTCTCCCTGTCACCACATGGTTTTCCTCCCACACTTTAAATAAGTACAGGTTTGTAGGTTAATTGGCTTCGGTAAAATTGTAAATTATCCCTCGTGTGTACAATAGTGCCAATCTACAGGGTGATCACTGTGGTGGGCCGAAAGGTCAATTTCCCCTCTGTATCTCTAAAGTCTTAAGCTCGACAGGCAGCAGTTCCCCTCCTTCAATTCCAATTCAGATCTAAAGAAGGGCCCTGACTCAAGATGTCATCTTATCACGTTCTCCAGAGATGCTGTCTCACCTGCTGAGTTAATATAGTACATTGTGTCTTTTTTTAGTAAATCAGCATCTGCAGTTCCTTGTATCCCCATTCTTCTACTGATGGGCTTTCTAGTAAGAACGGCAAAAAGGTGGGACAGTTAGTAAGTCTGCAGACGGCACAAAATTCGATGGTATAGTCAAGTGGACTGTGAAGAAGACTAAGATTACAATGGGATCTTGATCAATTGGGCCAGTGGGCCGAGGAATGCCAGTTGGAGTTTAAATTCAAATTAATGCAGGATGCTGACAAGAAAAACCAGGGCAGGACTTGCTGAGTAAATGATTGGGCCCTGGGAAGTGTTGAAGAACAGAGGCACCTCAGGGTGCAGGTACATAAATCCACGAAAGCAGTGACACGGGTAAATAAATTGATGAAGATGACATTTGGCACTCTTTCCCTCATTGTTAGGGTAATTAGTAAAGAAGTTGGAACGTGATGTTACAGCTGTCTAAGAAGTTGCTATAGCCTTATTTGTAGTACTGTAAAGGGACGCATAAAGGAAGCATTTAACCAATTATTCACCAATTATCTCACAAGGTTTAAATATCCAGTAGGTCATTGTACCTCTTTCTCATCAAGCCGAGTTTCACCAACTGCTCCAAAATTCTGATATCTATGTTACGAATGTCAGGACCAAGTACCAGAGAGAAGTGACAGATTCCTGGAGAAGGCAGGATATCTAACATACCTTTAAAGTCAACTTGGAGTCCAACTCCAAAGGCAACTTCAAGATATAAAGGATATTAGAGAATCATCTGACTATATTTCTGAGCACTTCTGGCCATCGATAGTACAACCTACAGTTTAAATATTCAGAAACCCTTAGCAACAATAATAGATTTACCATACAAGGACTGAGTTATAGGGAAACTGCCATAGCGGCTAATCATTTCCGTTTCGGCAGACTGAATTAAGGTTTGTGCATTTGCACCCATTTCCAAAAATAGTTAAAATACATTTTAAAAATAAATCCTTTTCAAATACCTGCTGAAATACAAGTTTCCATGACAACCCACTGGAGTGAAATATACTCTACGTGTGCTGTGTGGGTGTGAAAGCGGGGGGCATGAGGGGGCTGAGAAAGGAAGAGGCCTTTCAATTTGTCAGCTGAAAGCTTTCTTAAAAAATATTACCAACCATGAATACTCTAATGAAGCATTCTATCGAGGACATTTTACACAACGTATGGATGCATACCATTAATTGCTTGCTATTCGTGTCATTCTGTTGTGTTGATATTATTCTGCATTTCAATATACGCCTCCTGTATATCAACCATTTAAATGCCAACTCTGCTCGACATTACCTGCACAATTCTGGTTCATCTTCGTACTTTCCTTGGAGTACTCCATTCAATTACAACTTAAAGCGGTTTGCTGATAACATCCCCAAAATAGCAAAACTAAATGTTGAAGAGTTTAGTTTATTGTCATGTGTACTGAGGTACAGTGAAAAGCTTTAGTTGGGTGCTATCATCCAATGGAAAGACAATACACGATTACAATCGAGCAATTTACAGTGTGCAGATACATGGTAAGGAAATAACATTTAGTGCAAGCTAAAACCAGCAAAGTCCGATGAAGGATAGTCCAAGGGTCACCAATTAGGTTGATAGTAGTCCACACTGCTCTCTGGTTGTGGTAGGATGATTCAGTTGCCTGATAACAGCTGAGAAGAAATTGTCTCTGAATCTGGAGGTGTGCGTTTCAACACTTCAATACCATTTGCCCGATGGGTGAGGGGAGAAGAGGGAGGAAATGCCAACTGAATTACTCAAGTAATCACCATTAAAGGAATGGAGTTCTCCTGAAATATGGCGTTTAAAAATAAAATTCTACCTTGCATTAAAAAAAAACGTAGCATTTACAGAGACTCAAACCCATGGAAAGATCACCTACAATTTCCCAATTCAGTAAAAACAGTGACTTCTCAACCTAAATCTTACTTCTGCCTTTGGAAAATGACATTTAAAAAAATCATAATTTAACTACTTCAGTAAAAGTAACATACATCATGCAAAATATTACCCTCCACGTGACTGTGTAATGTTATATTCTGTTTGTTCTTAGACTCAAACTAGCTCAATGAATACCACCTCAGCACAATAATGATTATAATGCCCCCAACCAAATGGGAACATTGACATTGCCGGCTTGCTGGGAATTGAACATACGAACAGAGGATGCTGCATACTGGGATGGAGCAGCTACTGTCCCCTCGTACCCCCTGCATTCAACACAATGCCTGATCTACCCCAGGACTACTCCTTTCCTCTGCCAGCTCCAAAGATATCAGAAGACTAAACAGTAATGCTTAAGCAGAATTCTTTGGATAAGATGACAAGGTCATGTAGCAACTGTGTTCCAAAGCGCCAGTAATGTTTTATAACCCAGCAAGCACGTATGCAGGCAGCTTGGCTACATCAAGCTAATCCTAGATCACAAGGTCCCGAAGGTCATGTTGCATCCTGGACTTAAACGAGCGAGAGCAAGGGCATAATCATTTGTGGATATTGGGAAAGAAATAAAGAATCTTGCAAGTTTGCAGTTAAGGCACAAGGCTGAGATATTCATGGTAAATCCATATCGGTAGGCGGCGCGACTCTCGTCAGCAGCGGCCTCTGCAGCCCGTCTGCGTTTTTATTATTTTTGTCTATGGTTTTATGTAGTTTTTGTTATTTTCTGTTGTGGTGTGTGTGTGTGTAGGAGGGAGGGGGTAACTTTTAAAATCTCTCCCTGCACGGGAGACCCGACCTTTCTTTGTCGGGTCTCCGTTGTCGTTGGGGCTGCAACGTGGAGCGGCCTCCAACAGGAACGACCTGGGGCTCCAGCTGCGGAGCTGCCGACTGCTCACCGTCACGGAGCTGGCCGAGTCTGGAGCGGGTGGAGCTGTGGTGGACGCTGCTGCCACCCGACCTCCGGAGATTCGAAGGCTGCAACTGCGGGTCTGGCGGACGGCGGCACCGGGAGCCCGCGGGTCCCTGGAGAGAGACCGCTTTTCGGGGCTCCCGCAACGGCGACTTCTCCCGCCCGAGTTGCGGGGTTGAAGAGCTCCTGGAGCGGGGCCTCACAGCACCGCCCCGCGCGGCTTGGAATGGCCGCGGGACTCTGCGAGCGTACGCCGGGGGCTCTAACACCAAGACCCGGTGCGCGACCTTGCATCACCCGGCATGGCTTTAATGGCCGCGGGACAATCGCCATCGCCAGCCGGGGGCTTTGACTTTGACATGGGGGGGGGGGGGGGGGGGGGGTGCAGTGGAGAGATAAGTTTATTTTGCCTTCCATCACAGCAATGTGATGGATGTTTATGTAAATTATGTTGTGTCTCGGGTCTTTTTGTTTGTAATGTATGGGTGCAGAAACGTCATTTCGTTTGGACCTCAAGGGGTCCAAATGACAAATAAATTGAATCTAATGAATCTAATAAAGTAATAAACTATTGCACGAAACATCGCTTGCTAATTTAAAAATACAGTGAGATTAGCAATGTTTAGTTTCTATCTAGAAAGTTATAGAATAATATAGCGCTGAAACATGCCCTTTGGCCCAATTCGCCCATGCTAATCAAGATGCCCATCTAAACTATTCCTATCTGTGCACATTTGGCCCATATACAGTGCCCTCCATAATGTTTGGGACAAAGACTCATCATTTATTGCTGCCTGATTACTATTGGCTACTAATTGTCACTGATTTGTTATAGTCATAAAGTGTGGCAACTGGCCCTTCGGCCCGACTTGTCACACCGACCAACATGTCCCATCTACACTGGTCCCACTTGCCTGCCTTTGTTAATGTAACTATAGTTCAAGTAGTGGCTTCACTGCAAGGCAGCTAGACTCACTCCCTGCGCGTAAATTTTGAATCTTCGTTAATGTTAAATATGACAAAGTGCCTGGTTTTCGATCCTTTAGAGATGGACCAGCTGGAGAGGCCAGTATTATTACTTATGAGCAAAGAAGAATTGAATACAATTCAATTGACCCCTCCGCAACAGTTAAATCTGCATTCCCTTCAATACACCCTTCCTTCCACCCATTCATTTCTCTGCATTTCTCCACAGACATCTATACAATACACCAGAAACAACATTTAGTCTGCCCACATTTGTTCATCTGATACTTTCAGCTACAGTGCCCTCCATAATGTTTGAGACAAAGACCTGTCATTTATTTATTTGCCTCTGTACTCCACAATTTGAAATTTGTAATAGAAAAAAAAAAAATCACATGTGGTTAAAGTGCACATTGTCTGATTTTAATAAGGGCGAATTTTATACATTTTAGGTTTCACCATGTAGAAATTACAGCAATGCGATGCGATGACTGCTTGAAGTCTGCGATTCATGGACATCACCAGTTGCTGGGTATACAAAAATGCTGGAGAAACTCAGCGGGTGCAGCAGCATCTATGGAGCGAAAGAAATAGGCAGCGTTTCGGCCCTCAATAGGCCCCAATCACGGGTGAACTGAGGAAGAGGACTGAACTTTGGTGCCTTCCCTCACAGTGGGAAACGTTGATTCCGCTGAGGGGGGGGGATGTTTCTTGTGTTTTATGTTAAATTCTAAAGTGTTATGTTTATTTTATTTGTGTGCTGCATGGTAACATTATCAAAACGTATATGTATGAGGGGCCATATGAAGTTTATTTATGAATTACATATTCATGACTAAATGTGGCAGCGTTTTTAATGTCACATTTTTGGTGTCCAAATTGGTGGTAAAACGATGAAGATGTGTCTGTCATGACTTTCGGTCATGAAGTTATCTAATTTATATCAGTTATTTATAAGGTTTTACATGATGGGTAGATTTTTGTTAAGAACAGTGTATTGGTGTAAAAAACTGAACAATAATTTTGTTCCTCAAAATCTCTCCAGTATTGTAAAAAGACACATATGCTAGAAAATACTAAACATGACTACTTGCATTTACATGACATTGCTGTGTCCCAAACATTATGGTGCCCTGAAATGGGGGTACTATGTAGAAACACTGCTGTAATCTCTACTTGGTGAAACCTAAATGTATAAAAATGGCCTTTATTAAAATCTAACAATGTGCACTTGAACCACGTGTGATTTTTTTCTATTACAAATCTCAAATTGTGTACAGAGGCAAATAAATAACTGATAGGTCTTTGTCCCAAACATTATGGAGGGCACTGTACCTCTAGACCCTTACTATTCATGCAGCTGCCTTTTAAATGTTATATTGTACCTACCTTCCTCTGCCAGTTCGTTCTGTGTATACAGCACCCTCTGTGTGAAGAAGTTGCCTCTCAGGTCCCTTTTAAATCTTTCCCCTCTCACCTTAAACTTATGCCCCCCCTGGTTCTTAATTCACTTCTCTGGAGTCCTGCTAACATGCACACAAATCTTCTTTATACTCTTTCCAGGTCAATGATATCTTTCATGGTTATGCCCCTGTCCCACTTAGGAAACCTGAACGGAAATCTCTGGAGACCTTGCGCCCCACCCAAGGATTCCGCGAGGTTTTGGTCACTCTCCCTAATGGTCGAAAGTGGTTTCCGCATAGTCGAGGCTTCTTCTCTGTTCCTGCGATTATTTCAACAAAACCAAAACCAACCTCGACTAAAAATTGGTTTCCATTTGGTCAAAGCCAGTGGAGTGGGGTTGCTATTTACTCACAGGCAGTCGAAGGCCATCTCCTTCGCTGACTGGCCATTTTGATTGGCTCATTGGAGTTTTCAGCAAAGATCCTGTAGGATCTTTGGTTTTCAGGACCTAGAAGATCCGCCGGAAGGTAACATGCCCGCTAACTTTATTAAACTTCTTAAAACTGTCTCCACTCCTTCTCTCTCCCCTTTTCTCTCCTGCGCCCAGGGCACCACCGTTCACTGTGAAGGACCTACCTTGCTTTGACTTCCCAAAGCACAACACCTCACACTTACCCCTCAGGTCATAGAAGGTCATTTGCCATTCTTCTGCCCACTTACCCAGTTGATCAAGCTCCCACTGCAATTGGTGATAACCTTTTTTACTTTCTATGATACCACCTATTTTGGAGTCATCTGCAAACTGACTAACCATGCCTTGTATATTCTTATCCAAATTGTTATATAAATAACTAACAGCAAATGAGCTCAAAACTGATCCCTGTGACACATCACTAGCCACAGGCTTCTTGTCTGAAAAACAATCTTTCACCATCATTCTCTGCTTACCATCAAGATAGTTATATATCCCATTAGCTGGCTCGTGCTGGATCCCATATGATCAGACCTTCTAGAGCTTACAATACAGGACCTCAGTAAAGGCAATGCTTAAGTCCATATGAACAATATGCATCATGCTGCCCTCATCAATACTCTTGACTGCCTCTTCAAAAGAAAAACTAAAAGATTTGTGAGATATTCATATTTGAAGACATGTAGTAGACATTGGAGAAGTTGGCTTGTCTAAGTAAAAATTTAACAGTTAAAAAAAGTATCTATTTATTCTAACATTGTACGGCAAAAGTGGACATATTACAGTGAGTAATTGGAGCACTTGCTTCAATGCCTACAATTGCAGTTGTTTTGAGAACAGACTCGGATCGTACTACTTTATTTATTTTATTATTTCTTCTCATCGCTTATTTCTATAAATAGCAATAAAGTAGAATAAAGAGGAACTAGAAATGAAAACAGAAGCTTGCTTAGTTCAGGTTTTCCCTTCAGCATCTGAGGCAGCAAATCCTGGATATTCCCCGGCAGCAGTGGAACAGCTGACACTGCCTTGCTCACATCTGCTTTCAGTATTCATCAGATTCCACTGTCACTGCATTTAATAAGGTGGGAAATAAATCTGAGGCACAGCAATCATATTTGTAATGAAGACTGTTTTCAAATGTTCCAACTCAAGGGTCAGTTAAAGGCAACTTTGAAGGAAACAGCTACTCCCTCTACTCAATCCCAGCAGCACATCAGAAACAACCCTGCTTTTCAATCTAGCCGAAGCTAAAGGCGACATTTAATTCGGACCATTCTTCTGTTGTTAAAACCAACAAACTGAAACACCATACCAATGAACCTTATCTGCTCTAGGAGACATTTTTGCATGTACGTTTTGCCACGACGTCAAATTTCAAACATTAGGCACAATGACTTTGCAAATATAAGCATTTAATCTTTAATTTTTCAAGATGTAGGATATAATTTGAACAAAGCTGAATTAAAACTGTCAGCTATCACCACTACCGGCAAGCTCTGCAGAATGGACAGTGTTTGGCCTTTGTGCCAAAATGAAAATTTAATTTCAAAATAAATTAAAATGGTAATGTATAGGAGGTCGTCCAGTCTCTGACACTACTATCATTGTTTGACTGATCTCCAAAACAACTCAAGTATTGAATGTTTGTGAATTCTCCCAGAGTTAACAAACTAAGCTCGTGCCAGTCAATAGTGGGCCTTATTATTAAGCTGATGTCATGCACATTCCTTGTTACCAAGATAATGGGATCACAAAGGCTACTTCAACACATCTGCCTGAGTGGGGAGGATACACAATCTCCCCAAAACATCCAACATAAGGTGCCCACTTCTTGTGTTGAATGATGTACATTGCCCTTTCACTATTAATGTCACCTCACGTAATTTAAAACTACAAGCATCTACGCTTGTTACGCAAACTACAAGCATCTACGCATCTAAGCTCAGATTTCATTCAATAACAAGGTGTAGGAACTACCTGCTAACCACTGGATTATCTTTCTCGAAACATTTCAGAAACACAAGACCACCTTTCCAAAAATGTGAAACTGCAAGAATTTAATGTCCATGAAGCCCGCTTGTTAATGCAAGAGCTGGACAAAGTTCAAGCAGTGGGAGGATGATGAATTGACATCTTTCTTTGTGAGCTATGTAGTCTAATCCCTCCGTTCACTCACCATATTCTTCAAACTTCCCACTTTTATCCCTTCTCTCCCAGTAGCACGGTTAACGCATTTTTTTCAAAATGTCTGATTCCCCGCCACACAAGCCTTGAATTTTCCTTCTACATAGATCCTGAACGTTGATCCACAAGTTGCCCATTCACAAATTAAAAAAATAAAATAAAACAGCAAGATATGTTTGCTCAGTAATTTAGAGTTACAGTGCAGAAACTGGCCCTTCAGCCCACCGAGACCACACCGAGCAGCAATCCCCGTACACTAGCACTATCCTACACACTAGGGGCAATTTCATAACTTTACCGGACAATTGACCTATAAACTTGTACGTCTTGGGAATGTGGGTTGAAACCGGATCACCCGGAGAAAATCCACGTGGTCATGTGGAGAACGTACCAACTCCGTACAGACAGCACACGTGGTCATGATCGAACCGGGGTCTCTGGGGCTATAAGGCAGCAACTCTACCACCTCTTATTCCTCTTTAAAGTTCTGGCCCTCCCTTCTCACTCAGGCCCCCACCACGGCAGAAAGCAGGCTGACTTCCCTTCAGTCAATCTACAGACGGGCACCATCTCACAGTACACTCACAGCTGTCAATAACAAATACATCTTGACGCTTGCATAATGTATGCCAAAATACCCAAGCTTAATATAATCTGTGATGTTACCATTTGTAGTTAATAAATTTGAAATAACCCACAGCCTTTTGTGTGGCCTTTTTAAGTTTTGAAAGATGCCAGTAAATTCACAACAGATTATCAGATTTCATTCAGTACATTAAAAATGTGTATTCAGTACATTAAAAAAAGATAACATGAAGGAAAACGGCATATCTTGCTTCCAATTTACTGTTCTGTCATTTACCATGAACGGTCCCACGGTCTCTGTTCATTTAGCAAATGATTAAAACACAAGCTCATAGCTGCAGCTTCTACTTTATTAATAAACACAACTAAAATATTTATAATCACAAATGCAGCGAAGAGCAAAATGTAAATCCTGCAATACAGACCCTGGAAGTACTGAATATAACAAATCAGTAGAGTGCATGGTCTTTTGCGTGATCATGCAAAAGGAATCAGGATATACTGCACAAAATACTGCAATGATACGTTAGAGATGGTATTAAACTGCAGTGTTACAGAGATTATCTTTTTGTGCCCATCTGCTCTGTTTACTACTATAATCAAACTAATCTTACCATTCCTCCACTTAAGAAGGGTCTCGACCCGAATTATCACCTATTCCTTCGCTCCACAGATGCTGCCCCACCCGCTGAGTTTCTCCAGCATTGGCTGATCTATCTCTCCCTCCTAACGCCATTCTCCTGCCTTCTCCCCATTACCTCTAACACCTGTGCTAATCAAGAATCTATCTATCTCTGCCTTAACAATATCCACTGACTTGGCCTCTACAGCCTTCTGTGGCAAAGAATTCCACAGATTCACCACCGTTGGGCTGAAGAAAATTCTCTTCTCTTATCACTCGTTTCTTTGATCAATCAACTCCATCCCATACCCTTGGTTCTTGACCCTTCCACCAATCTGCAACATTACCTTGGACATTGTCATAACTTAGCAGGCCTCAATGCTTGGATCGAGGGTGATGCTATGAGGGGGGTGCCACGTGTTATCTGACACAGTACTGGTTACGACAAGCCGGTGCTCCAAGCAATGTGTCAAGAGGACGCCTCTAATAGATTTGTCTTCCCTTCATGGTTATCAGATTTGCTTTGGAATTGATGATGAATCAACTTCCCAGAATGGCCCTGCCACTTTGAATGCACAGCCTTTTTCCCAGGGTAGCAGAATCAAAATCTCGAATGCATAGGTTTAAGAGAGAAGGCAAAGATATAATAGGAATCTGAGGGGCACCTTTTTCCACACGGTGGGTATATGGAATGACATACTAGAGGAAGTAGTTGAGGCAGGTGCAATAACTACATTTAAAGGACACTATACCAAGTGTGGACCCGTTGGGTCCCGTTCCCCCAACGCAATATTTCACCAAACTGCGCATGTGCAGCTGACGGACCCGCACTGTGCAGGCATGACTGCCACGTTCAAGGTTGTGCCGTTGACGGCAGAAATTAAGTTAACGTTAATAAAATGAAGAGAGGACCCATGGAGGCGTTTGTAAAATGGAAGGAAACTTTGGGTCCCCGTTGTGAGGCCAGGCAAGTACAGATGCCAGAGATCCCCATTGTGACACACACAGGAACCCTCCCCCAACTGCGCAGGCATGGCCGGCAAATGGGGACGCTGCTTTAAGTAAATGTAAGTTTTAAATGTCAATAACTTGTAAAATATAACATCAATCTAAACAAATCTTGGCTAATGCACACCATAGGACAATGGTGATTAAGGTGGGGAAAATTGTTGCGCTATCGTGTACCGTTTTGGCAGAGTTTCGGGAACACACGGCATGGCAAGTGGAAAAGTGATATTTAAAAGATTAAAAACCGGTCCAATCGGCGGGTGGAAGTTGCCCCCTGCAGCTTTTTAAAAAATTTCTCGCAATATTTACACCGATTCATCCCATAATTTACCACTCACCTATAGGACTCACCTATACACGAGGCGATGTTCAGTCAAAATGGCGACCCCGGCTCGGCAACCATCCCCCAACTGTGCAGGCATGGCTGACGGGTCCTATTTGCAATGTATCCTGTAGTTGCATTGTCTACATTTATTCATTACAAATTTCCTTGTCCATAATTGTAATAGAAATTGTCTTGGTGAAACCTCAAAACTTCAGGGTGAATTGGTTCTTTACAGTAGGTTAAATTATTCAGATGTTGCCACTGAAAGTCGATTGTCCTGTGGCAAGATGCCAAAAATGGTCATGGGATCAAATCGGTTTTAATTATTTGGGTTGAGAGTTAAATCGGGTTCAGAACACTCTGGAGGACACCCCGATTCTTCAGATGATGCCATGGAACTTGAAAATTTAAAGGACCTGTCCCACCTGGGCGTTATTTGAGCGTCATTTACGCGACATCATTTACGCGTCATGACGCAACAACATTAACGCTTCACGCGCATGGCGTGCATTACGCGCGCATGGCGCGTGGTGAGACGTGGTGGCGTAGGCAGTGACGCGCGGGCGCCCACCTGCGTGACGCGCAAATGACGCCCAAGTGGGACAGGCCCTTTGGTGTCTGAGTTTAATGTTGCAACCAAAAGACATTCCCTTTGACAGAATAGTGCTTGTTATGATATTTAAGAGTCTGCCTAAAATAAGTGCACAGCGTGTGAAATGTGGCTAGAGTTTGCAACCATCTTACTCTGAATGAATTGTAACCGCTTGCAACTTGTCATGCTGTGGTTACAGCGTCAGTGATGTTGAGGCACCAGATGTGAATCCTGTAAACCATATTTCCTAATTTCCAGTTAGTAGTTATTTTTTGTTTTCAATCAATCAGATTACTGAAACCTAAATGAGATCTGTGAGAAGTCCAACTTCAGCCTAGCAGCTCATCAGCAAAATGGTTCCTTGTGCAACTTTTGGAAACTTCAGAGATTCAAGATTTTTCAGTTCATAGGTCACTGTGTGTTAAAACATGTGACTGAAGAGAGGAACTGATGGCTGTGGGCTAGTTTTGTTGGCTGACGGGTCCCCGTTGTGACACCAGAGATCACCATTGTGACGCGAGTCAAAATGGCAATTTCAAGATGGCGGCAGGTCAACAGCGCAGACGCAGCTGACGATTTCAAAACGGCGGCGGGCCCGGCAACCCCCAATTGCGCACACGCAGGTAGTGAGCCCGGCAACCCTCCCCAACTACACAGGCACGGATCTGGTGGCCATCTTACCGTTGTGACGCAAGATGAACATGCAAGTATTAGACCAACTGCATAGGCGCAGACCGATTGAGGTTTCAAGATGGCGGCAGGCCAACTGCACAGGCGCCGATGCAGCAGCCATCTTACCGTTGTGACGTGTTGGGTTCCCATTGTGACGTCGAACATGGCTGACAGACAGGGCAATTGAAAAAGTATTATTTTTTTAAAGATTAAAATGTCAATAACTTAATAAAAGGCGATTAGAAAATCAGCAAAGGCCCCAACTGCGCATGCGCGGATACCGGGTCCATTGCGCACGTGCGGGGAGACTGCTTCATTTTGCATCACCGAGCAAGCTTTTTTCAATTGTGACGCGGCTGATGGGGCTCCCCCAACGGCGCAAGCGTGGCCGGCAAGTGGGGGCGCTGTTTTAATTTAATTTAAGTTTAAAATGCCAATAACTTGAAAAATATAGCATCAATCTGAACGAAACTTGGCTAAGGCACATCACAGGACAATGGTGAGTAAGGTGGGCCTAAAATTGTAGCGCTATCGTGTACCGTTTTTGCAGAGTTTCGGGAACACACACGCTTATATACAAACAAACAAGATGAGAGTTTTAGTAATACATATAACTTTGGACAGGTACGTAGACAGAAAAGGTCGAGGGGGATGTGGGCCACGCATGCGAATTGGACTAGCCGAGATGGGGCATCTTGGTCGGCATGGATGAATTTGGCCACGGGGCTTGTTTCTGTGCTGCATGGCTCTATAAGTATGACAATTGACAATTAATATACAATTATGGATTATACACCAGGCTGCAGTATCAGTTAGTCTAATAATTCCTACCAATCTTCAGTTTCACATACCCTTTACTCCAAAGCTCTGATCACCACATTCTAATTCTAAGCCAAGTCCGATATTGACTGGGCAGGCATCAGAAACGTATTTTCCTGTATTCTCCTGCTTTCTGCCCAACAGGCAAATTGTGACAGCATTTTCCGGTACTTTCCGTGCCTGCGATCTCTGCCCTTGCCAGGACTTCGTGAATGGGGAGACATGACAGGATCAGGCTGCTCCTCTGCTAGTGGTTTTGTGATAGTGCCGATCAGCTACAGCACTCACCCCTTGCTTCAGTGTCAGTACCCTGCAGTGTGGAAGGCAGGGACCTGCCAGAAGTCAATCACAGCAACATCTGATCTCCTGGTTCACTGCTCAGCTTATTGAATCCAGGGGCTATACAAACACCTCATGCTGAGGGGAGAGTCATTGCAGAGATGGCTGGCATGAGGTACATGACCTTAACCATTTGAATGGAGTCATCTCCTGGTTCGCTGCTCAGCTCATCGAGTCCAGGGGCTGAACAAATACCTCAGGCTTAGGGGTATAGAGTAATTCCTGAGATAGTTGGCATGAGGAACGCGACTTTAACCACTCGAGTGGAGTCGCCAACTGCGCAAGAGTTTTGCTTTCTCTCTTTATTTAAATTCAGTTACAGTGTGGTAACAGGCCCTTCGGCCCAACTTGCCCACACCTATCAACGTGCCCCATCTACATGAGTTTCACCTGCCTGCATCTGGTCCATATCTCTCTAAACCTGTCCTGTCCATGCCCATATCTGAATGTTTCTTAAACATTGCGATAGTACCTACCTCAACTGCCTCAACTGTGTGCGTAGGATATTGTAAGTGCGCAGGGATCGCTGGTCGGTTTACCCCTCAGCCATTTATTTTTAGGGTCGGGGCTCGCGACTTCGGGGCTCAGTGCGGCTCAAGGACTCAGCCCGGCTCCGGGGCTTTATTCTCCTCACCCCAGTGACTGACAGGGGGTGCCGAAAGGGACTTTGCCGTCCCAGCGACTGACAGGAGAGAAGACCAATCTGCTGATCTTACGATTTTAAAAACTTAATGACTTCTGTAATATTCCACCGATCGGAACAAAACTTGGTGCGCTTGCAGCACAAGAGAACGGTGAGTAAGATGGTGAAAAATCATAGCGCTATCGGGTACCGTTTTTGCGCAAATGTAAAAACGCAAACCGGAAGAGGTGGCGGTGCTGGCTCAAAGGGCCGAATTACCTACTCCCACACCTATTGTCTTTTGTCTCGGACAAGATGAGAGTTTTAGTTAAGTATACATTTACAATCAGTCTGGTGTCCTTGAACAAGATTCAAGATTCAATAGAGTTTATTGTCATGTGTCCCCGATAGGACAATGAAATTCTTGCTTTGCTTCAGCACAACAGACCATAGTAGGCATGACGACAGAACAGATCAGTGTGTCCATATCCCATTATATAAATATATACACACATGAATAAATAAACTGATAAAGTGCAAATAACAGATAATGGGTATTAATGTTCAGAGATTTGCCCGAGCCAAGTTTAATAGCCTGATGGCCGTGGAGAAGTAGCTATTCCCGAACCTGGTCATTGCAGTCTTCAGGCTCATGTACCTTCTACCTGAAGGTAGCTTGGACATGAGTGTGCGGCCAGGATGGTGTGGGTCCTTGTTGATACTGCCAGCCTTTTTGAGGCAGCGACTGCGATAGATCCCCTCGATGAAAGGGAGTTCAGCACCGATGATGGACTGGGCAGTGTTTACTACTTTTTGTAGTCTTTTCCTCTCCAGGGCGCTCAAGTTGCCGAACCAAGCCATGATGCAACCGGTCAGCATGCTCTCTACTGTGCACCTGTAAAAGTTAGAGAGAGTCCTCCTTGACAAACCGACTCTCCGTAATCTTCTTAGGAAATAGAGGCGCTGATGTGCTTTCTTAATAATTGCATCAGTGTTTTCAGATAGGGAAAGATCTTCAGAGAAGTGCACACCCAGGAATTTGAAGCTCTTGACCCTTTCAACCATCGACCCGTTGATATAAACGGGACTGTGGGTCCCCATCCTACTCCTTCCACAATCAGTTCCTTGGCTTTGCTGGTGTTGAGGGCCAGGTTATTGTGCTGGCACCATATGTACAGTCGCTCGATCTCTCTTCTATACTCTGACTCATCCCCATCAGTGATACGTCCCACAACAGTGGTGTCGTCAGCGAACTTGATGATGGAGTTCACACTATGACCGACTACGCAGTCATAAGTATAGAGCGAGTACAGCAGGTGGCTGAGCACGCAGCCTTGAGGTGCTCCCGTGCTGATTGTTATCGAGGCTGACACATTTCCACCAATACAAACAGACTGTGGTCTGTGAATGAGGAAGTCGAAGATCCAATTGCAGAGGGATGTGCAGAGACCCAGTCCTGCGAGTTTGGTAACCAGCTCGGAGGGGATGATTGTGTTACATGCCGAGCTGTAATCAATGAATAACAGCCTGGCATAGGAGTTTTTGTTGTCCAAGTGGTCCAGAGCGGAGTGGAGGGCCAGCAAGATCGCATCCACCATTGATCTGCTGTGGCGGTAAGCGAACTGCAGTGGGTCCAGGTTTTTGTCGAGGTAGGAGTTGATTTGCGCCATGATCAACCTCTCAAAGCACTTCATCACCACAGGCGTTAGTGCCACTGGTCGATAGTCATTAAGGCACGTCACCTTACTCTTCTTGGGCACTGGTATAATTGATGCCCTTTTAAATCAGGTATTACAGCAGTATGTTATCCATGGGGTGGTTCCAAGGGTGGGACCTCAGCATCCCACCCAAGGCCAGGTCATCACGAACAGCATGACCACAATAATCATGTCCCAATCACAAGAACAGAATAGGAATTTGGCCCAATAAGGATCCCAATGGCAAGGATTCAAGACACAGGCTCTGAACGAGAACTTCCAACTTCACTTTTGCTTTGATATGCTTTAAATAGACATGACATTCCTAGGGAGAAGACAATGAGAATCACCAGTGGGAACCAAGCATCATACTCGTGGTATAGATGCAAAATGTTTGTGTAACGCAGCGGGTCAGGCAGCATCTCTGGAGAAAATGGACAGGTGACATTTCTTCAGACCTTACCCAAAACATCACTTATCCATGTTCTCCAGAGATGCTGCCTGATCTGCTGAGTTATTCCAGCATCTTTGGTATAAACCAGCATCTGTAGTTCCTTAGGTACACAAAAATGCTGGAGAAACTCAGGGGGTTCAACGTTCATGCCTCCGCTCAGTCCGCAATAACCTACCTGAACTCCCGGTGGCTCAGCACTTCAACTCTCCCTCCCATTCCCAATCCGACCTCTCTGTCCTGGGTCTCCTCCATTGCCAGAGTGAGCAACACCGGAAATTGGAGGAACAGCACCTCATATTCCGCCTGGGTTGCTTGCGTCCGGATGGCATGAACGTTGAATTCTCCCAGTTTTGTTAGCCCTTGCTGTCTCCTCCCCTTCCTCAACCCTCGAGCTGTCTCCTCCCATCCCCCCGCCCTCGGGCTCCTCCTCCTCCCTTTTTCCTTCCTTCTCCCCCCCACCCCCCATCAGTCTGAAGAAGGGTTTCGGCCCGAAACGTTGCCTATTTCCTTCGCTCCATAGATGCTGCTGCACCCGCTGAGTTTCTCCAGCATTTTTGTGTACCTTCGATCTTCCAGCATCTGCAGTTCCTTCTTGAAAACTCTGTAGTTCCTTTATATTACATCATGCTTGTGGAACAGTCTGTACCTGGGCTACTGTACCAAGTGTGCTATTTTGCTACAATCTGCTCCACTTCAGCTCCGATTGTTTTCTTTAGTGACCTCTTTCATCATCTACCTTCTGCAACTACTGAAAAGTTGCAAATGTATTTTATTCGTTGACTGCTCCTCCTATTCTCACATCAACCATCCTCAGATTCCCACATAAGCACTTTACAAGACATTTGATTTAGTTTGTATTGTGCTTCTCAATGTTGTGACAGAAAATATATGCCTGCACCACCAACCCCACAGCGCTTCCAGGCACCTACTACTCTTGTAAAAGACCTGCCCCACATATCCCCTTTAAACTTAGCCCAACTCATCGCTCTTAAAGTACAGGTATTTCAACATTGATGTGCTATTTGTTCCCTCTGCTCCTGATTCTCTTTCAAAGCAACTTCCCCTTCGAACTCTGACAGAGGAAAGTAATGAGGTAACCGCACACCAATATCCGGCTTGATAACAAAATTAAAGCCCATGCTGTTAAAACATGGATAGAAACCTGAACAAACCTGGTGCAAAATGGTGGTGAACATGGCACATTTTAGTGAGAACATGGAAGAGAAGCAATGTATACTAAAAGGAAGAACATTAAAAGGGAGGGGAGCAGAGGGGGGGGGGGGGGGGGGGGGGGGCAGACAGAGAGAGGGCAATTTTCCTTACAGAACAGACATTAGTGTTTGAATAGATGGAGAAAGCAAATTCAATCAGAATGCAAGTATTTAACTAATTCCTCTTTCGATTTTAAAAAAGTGCTCTGGGAGAGCAAGATCACAGGACTGAGATGAATTAAAACAGCCAGCAAGGCATGGTGGGCTTTCGGTATCAGTCCGTGCTTCTATATTTATTTAAAACCCGTGTAAACCAGCGCTATTAATCAGAACGTAGACAAAAAAGCTGTAGAAACTCAGCGGGTGAGGCAGCATCTATGGAGCAAAGGAATAGGCGACGTTTCGGGTCGAGACCCTTCTTCAGGCTCACTTGTTAATCAGAACAGTTTTCCATTGTTTTTCCTGAAGCAGGAATAATCCTCATCGTACACATTTCAAACCTGTTACACAAGTCCCAAAGCATGTACAGACTTGATAATTTATCCAAAATACTAGATATTAGTTTGAACAAAAAACACATTTGTTTTAGACACAACAGTGCTGGTCATTTTGAGGCGAAGAGCTCCTGGGAATCATGACTTCACATTCAAAACAACCAAATAAGATGGGGGAGTACATATTTTGGCTTGATCTTTAAACAAGACTGGTGCGTCCATGCTACACCCAAAGCAAGAGGCAACATTTTAAAATTAAAACATAAATTACAGATGGTTTACATTAGTCATAGAGTTGGACCAGTGGACTATTCACCAAAGGAATAGTCTTTGCTGGAGTAACTCAGCGGATCAGGCAGCATCTTTGGAGAACATGAATAAGTGATGTTTTTGGTCGGGACCCTTCTTCAAACTTAAAGGGGGTGGGGGGTTGAGAGAAGAGAAAGAAAGCTGGAAGAGAGGAGAGGCAGGACAAAACATTGGACACAAGTGAGAGGGGTTTCTAATGGGCAGATGATTGGAAGAAAGGCCAGAGATTAAAGCAGGAGGTGAGAGACATACTGATTGAAGAGTTGCAATCTTTCCCACACCAATCACTATACTTATCATAACCTTCTATGCCTTGGTGATTCAAGTGCTTAGTTTAGAGATAGTGTGGAAACAGTCCCTTCAGAGCAACAAGTCCGCACCAACCAATGATCACTTGTACACCAGTTCCCAGTTTTACATCTTACATAAAAAGGAAGATTAGACTTTTTTGCCTTTCATCACAGTGAGGAATGTAGGGAATCTGCTGTGGTGGATGTTTATGTTAACTTTTATGTAGTTGTGTGGCTTGTTGCTTTATGGCTGTAAGGCAATATGAATATCACTGTACCTTAATTGGTACATGTGACAATAAAAGTCATTTGAAACCTTTGAAACACATTAGGGGCAATTTACAGAGGCCAATGAACCTACTAACCTGCACGTTTTTGGGATGTGGGAGGAAACCGGAGCACCCGGAGAAAACCCACCCAGGCGGAAAACGGACAAACTTTGTACAAACAACACCCATAGTCAGGATCAAACCCAGGTCTCTGGCGCTGTCAGGTAGCAACTCTACCGCTACGCCACCGTGCTTATCTAGATGATTATCTAGATGTTTCTTCAATGTAGTGAGTGTATCGGCTTCACCTCCTTCTTGGGCAATTAATGAATTCAAATGCAAAATGGGGCAGTTATTAACTCCAGCTTCCAATTCAAGGATTGTCTCACACTGTTACAAATGTTGAATCCAGAGCTCCCATCTTAATGTGTAAAATACAACAAAAGCAAAAATGCATTGTACCAAAATCACAATAGCTAAATATTGCAAAGAAACTCAGTAAGGTTAGTCACAAAATACTGGAGGAACTCAGCGGGACAGGGAGCATCTCTGGAGAGAAGGAATGGGTGACGTTTCAGGTCGAGACCCTTCTTCAGACTGATGTTAGGGGAGGGGGTGGGACAGGGATAGAATGTAGTCGGAGACAGTAAGACTGGTGGGAGAACTGGGAATGGGATGGCGAGAGGGGGAAAGCAAGGGCTATTTAAAGTTAGCGGTCAATGTTCATACCGCTGGAGTGTAAGCTGCCCAAGCAAAATATGAGGTGCTGCTCCTCCAATATGGGCTGGGCCTCACTCTGACAATGGACAAGGCCCAGGACAGAAAGGTCAGATTGGGAATGGGAGGGGGAGTTAAAGTGCTGAGCCACCGGGAGATCAGGCAGGGTACAGCAGACTGAGCGGAGGTGTTCAGCGAAACGATCGCTCAGCCTGCGCTTGGTCTTGCCGATGTACAGAATTTGACACCTGGAACAGCGGATGAGGTTGCAGGAGGTGCAAGTGAACCTCTGCCTCACCTGAAAAGACTCTCGGGGTCCTTGTATGGAGTCAGGGGGGGGGGGGGGGGGGGGGGGGTAAAGGGACAGGTGTTCCATTTACTGCGGTTGCAGGGGAAAGTATCTGGGGAGGGGGTGGTTTGAGTGGGAAGGGAAGAGTTGACCAGGGTGTTGCGAAGGGAACGGTCTCTGCGGAAAGCAGAAAGCGGTGGAGCTGGGAAGATGTGGCCAGTAGTGGGATCCCGTTGGAGGTGGTGGAAGTGTTGGAGGATTATATGCTGTATGCGATGACAGGTGGGGTGGAAGGTGAGGACAAGGGGGATTCTGCCCTTGTTGTGAATAGGGGGGGGGGGGGGGGAGGGGGGAGCATGAGTGGAGCTGCGGGGTATCGAGGAGACCCTAGTGAAAGCCTCATCTATAATAGAAGAGGGGAACCCCCGTTTTCCAAAGAATGAGGATCTCATCAGAGGTCTTAGTTCTTTAGGATCAACGGAGATGTCCACATTCTTCAGGATCATCAGAGATGTTCTCATTCTTTAGGAAACGGGGGTTTCCTTCTTCTATTATAGATGAGGCTCTCACTAGGGTTTCCTCGATATCCTATAGCTCCACTCTTGCTCCCCCTCCCACCCCATTCACAACAAGGACAGAGTCCCCCTTGTCCTCAGCATCTCTGGATTGAGGGAATGGGTGACATCTTTAGACTTGACCCAAAATGTCAACCATTCCTTCTATCCAGAGATGTTGCGTGCTGAGTTACTCCAGCATTGTGTCTATCTTCGGGGTAAACCAGCATTTGCAGTTCTTTCCTACACATCATGTTCGTTGTGGGCCGAAGGGCCTGTTCCTGTGCTGTACTGCTCTAACATT
The DNA here is from genome assembly GCF_010909765.2 of Amblyraja radiata. Classification (NCBI taxonomy): domain Eukaryota; kingdom Metazoa; phylum Chordata; class Chondrichthyes; order Rajiformes; family Rajidae; genus Amblyraja; species Amblyraja radiata. The sequence continues at coordinate 76,511,815 of NC_045960.1, read as the reverse complement.
CTTATTTCATATACAAGACTGCCGCTTTCACATCCATACTAAGTGGTTTTAGTTACAGATCAATTCCAAGGTAATAAGAGAACAATGACAACTTGTACTTAAGTGGCTTTAAGAGTGAATGTCCCAGCGCACTTCTTGGAGGAGCACCAGATAAGTTGGGGGGGGGGGAGATGTCAGAAAGCACAAGCATAACACGGGGTTTGAGTTAGCTGAGTTAAAAAGATGGCTCAGAGCAGTACAGAGAGCTGGACAGAGAACACTCTGGAAAGAGTACTTTCAAGGAAGTGGTGTCCATGTTTTGACACGCTGCAGTGAGAATTCAAAATAACACAAGAAGAACTGAATCTTCACCATTTGGTAGTTAAAACCATTAATCATTATTGGAAAACAAGTGCAGACTAGAAAATGGCCCTGAATTTGTCAGCCATTGCGTTAGCAATGATACCCAGCAGCAGTAGGTTCACACTCTGTGTACTACTGCTTACTATCTTTATTACTATTTCATAATACAAAGGCACTTGTCTGAAGGCAATGATTATAGGCCTCGGAAAGCTTTCTGTCGCTTTACAGTTGCAACAAAAGATGTGGTTGCTAAGCACTGCCTTTGGTTAACACATAGAACTAGTTTACCCTCTGAGGTAGTTTTTATACATAGCGCAGCACTGCTGCTCAGACACTCAGATCGTTTAGTCCAGCAATTGTTTTGATCGACAATTTTAAGCAATATTAGAATCTATCAACCTGTTTCAAACAGGATATTTATGGCTCTTGCCCAAGAAAGCTAAAACTCGAGATTCAAGGAACAGCAGATGCTGGAATCTTGAATAAAACAAAGCGCTGGAGTAACTCAGTGGGTCAGGCAGCAACTATGGAGGGAATGGATAGGTAACGCTTCAGGTTGAGACTTCTTCAGACAAAAATATTTTTGTTTTAAAACACTACCCATTTTAAACATACTTCTCACTGTACAGCAATTAAACAGTAATTGAGGAATAGGAGTCATATATAATATTTTTCCTTCACAATGTTTCTGTACCCTCAAATGATTTTCTCAATTATTATACTGATCACATTCAACAAGTCAAATCGTATCTTTGAATTGCAGAAATTTTTTTTTATTGTTGAAACTGTCCATGGTATGAAATGACCCAAGTCAACATCTGACATGGAGACACAAGGAATCACTGTTGTGTGAAGAATAAATACTGCTCCAGATGCGTAGTTAACTAATGTCACAGAGCATACAGGGTGGAGAGTCCAATAAAATTCAATTAAAGGCAGTTCAAATGATGTAGATTGTAGGTCTGGACAACACTCTAGTTAGCGAGAGGACAGTTCAGTTTCCTGGTAACAGTTAGGAAGAAACTGCCCCCAAATCTGGAGATGTGCGTTTTCAAACATCTGTACCTTTTGCCAGGTGGGAGAGAGGAGAGGAGGGAGTGGTCGAGGTGAGACTGGTCCTTGATTATGCTGGTGGCCTTTCCAAGGCAGCATGGAGTATAGAAGGAGTGAGTGGGAGGTTGGTTTGTGTTATGGTCTGGGAAATGGGTAATGGTAATGGAGAATTATCCACTAAATACCAATCATTCAATTATTTTCTCACTGAAATGTTCATTTGGCATTAGCCCACCAGACAGTAAAGGGAATTCATCGGAAACACAGGAATTATGATAGGCAGCCACTGCAGTGAGGATGTGAGTCAGAGGTTGAAAAGATCAAATGTACTGTACGGACCATGGGGGTGGGGGTGGGGGTGGGGGGGGAATGGTGTCCGTTAGTGCCTATAGTCCGCTATAACAGAGTACACTTTATCATTGTATGTAATTGAAACAAAGAGCTACAGATGATAGTTATTACACAGTAGTACACAAGCAGCATCTATGGAGAACATGCATTGGTGATGTCGGAACCCTTCCTCAGACTGATTGAGCCTGCTGAGCTACTCCAGCATTTGTGTCGATTTGCCATAAAAATAGGCGCTGATGCCACTGGTCCACACCGGCGAGCCCTCCTTCACCGGTTGAAGCGGCTCACCTCGCAGCCCCCAACAGGATGCGCTTAGTCACAGTGGAGCTCCTTCACCTCTCACCAGCTGCCCTTCTTCCTGTCAGCCGTCGCTTTGTCCGCTCCCTGCTCCCAAGGTGGAGAATGTCAGTGTGCTGTTTAGGTGGAAGAGGTTGGGGCGGGGTACAGGCCCGGTGGTCAGGAGGAGAAGGAGGAGAGGATTGGGAGGGGGCAGGGAACTAGCCGAGTGGTCAAAGCAATGACAGAAAGAAGCGGTAGCTGGTGGGAGGAGAGGGAGCCCACGGTGATTGAGTGCGTCCAGTTAGTGGCAGCAGCCTGAGGAAAGCGCTGTACCCAAGGGCTACCGTGTCAACCGGACTGTCCTACGAGTGTAGAGATCGCTGGTGCAACTTGCGAGCTAGGGTGGCGTAGGCAGGTTCGGCCACTGTAACCAAAACTTGCTGTAAAAGGGTCTGTTAAAACGAGGGTTTACTGTATTTTGTTTCTGCCTGAAATGGCAAGGAGGAGTGGTGAAATGTATGATCAGGGCTGAAGATGAAGGGTCTCGACCCGAAACATCACCCATTCCTTCTCTCCAGAGATGCTGAGTTACTCCAGCATTTTGGGTTTACCTGATTATGATGACTTCATTCTTCACATTTTTAGATGGAAGAATTGATAACACATGCCAAGCTGTGCATTGGGTAAACAATCTATTAGCACAGAGGAACAGGAGGGGTTGAGGGATATGGTGGACAGCCAGAAATTAATGCCTTCAGAGCACACATTTAAGCTGATATTCTGACAGTGTAGTTCAACATTATGCAGATGAGGTACAACAGAAGGCCAAGGATAGTACCTTGGAACCCAGGGCTAATAGCACCAGATTAAAAGTGTAGGAAGGAACTTCAGATGCTGTTTTAAACCGAAAAAGGGTCTCAACTCAAAATGTCACACATTCCTTCTCTCCAAAGATGCTGCCTGTCCCGCTGAGTTACTCCAGCTTTTTGTGTCTATCAACAGATTAAAAGACAGCGATGGAAAGATTCTGGGTGCAGTTAAAGATGGCAAGCTTGGGTCCCGACCCAAAAGTCACCCCATCCTTTATCTCCAGAGATGCTGCCTGACCCGCTGAATCACTCCAGTACCTTATATTTGCTTGAATAAAGCGAATATAGCACAGAACTGGACAATAACAGAAAAGTGCTGATAAATTAATAGGAATTAATGCTGCAGGGTGGTCAAAGAGCGTAACAATGGGCAGTGCATCAGAGCTGCAAAAAAACATTAATCAATATTCAGCAAAATAACTTTTTGCTGCAAACACATAATAAGCTTATCATCAGGTTCACCGAATACCATTACAATCTCATCACAATAGTTATTGATTCGGGTTTAAATACAGCATGCAAACATGCCCTTCAGTCCAGTAAGTATTAATTGTTGCATGTCCATGCTAAAAAATTAAAAACTCCAAATAATTTTACAAAAGGCATTCTTCATTCACCAGTCCATTTTATATTAATCAATCCATCAAATTGGGCAGCACAGTGGTGCAGCAGTAGAGCTATTACCCTACCGCACCAGAGACCCGGGTTCAATCCTGACTACTTGTGCTTGTCTGTACGGAGTTTGTGCTTTCTTCTCGTGACCTGCATGGGTTCTCTCCGAGATCTTCGGTTTCCTCCCACACTCTAAGACGTACAGGTTTGTAGGCTAATTGGCTTGGTATGAATGTAAAATTGTCCCTAGTGTGTGTAAGATAGTGTTAATGTGTGGGGATCACTGGTCGGTGTGCATTCAGTGGGTCGAAGGGCCTGTTTCCGCGCTGTATCTCTAAACTAATAATAAACTAAGCAAAATAATGCTGCAGTACAACGCTGATCAAACACTACAGAAGTGAAGATTGCACTTTGCTGCCAAAAACTGTTACCCAACAAAAACAATTAAATGATATCGGGGGGTGGCATTGCGTTTACGTTGAATGTTACTTAGAATTACACCTTTTTTGGTTGCAGCTTGGCTGCGTATATTTAGCTAGCTATTCAGATGAACAAACACAATACAGAATTAGTGGAGCAATTCAATCGATGTATAGTGGCTTATCAGCAGCCACATCTATATGCAAGATTTAACATAGAAAACTGCCTCAAGGAAATTCAGAGAAATAATCAGAAAATAATGTTTTGAGAGAGAGAAAGCTGAAAATGTGAGATCTGGGGTAGGGATTCCAATGTATGGAAACTTTAGCGGCTAAAGTTTTGAATCCTGATCATGGGTCAAATAGGAGGGTGGAATGCACAACAGGCTCTGAACATAAAGTAGTCATTGGGTTTTGAAACAGTCCTGGGTGAAGCTGTTGAGAAAGGAGCCAGGATACATCATCCTGGACTGCAGAGACAGGTGAATTGGGTCAAAGTAAGGTGAGGGGGTACAATTTGGAGGTTGATGGATGGGCATACAAGAAAATGTTCAAGGCAATTTCAACTTTACTGTATGTCTGCAGCAATTAAGCTGACAAGTAAATTTGCTTGGTTTCTTCATGTGCTTCAGTCCCCCTGTGTCTACTTCACAATTAAATTAGATCACGGCTGATCTATTTTTATCTCTTATCTACCCGGCATTGCTCTTTATCCCTATCGCTCTCTAACCTTGCTGATTGAAATCCGTGCCAGAATTGAAGTTTTCATTTGGGACAAAGTCACAGCGGATTCATCCAGAGCAAAGTGGAAGAGGGGGAGGTAGGAAGGAGGGAGAGTGTCAGTTTACAGGAGCTCCGCATTTCCACTTACTCCATAGGAGTTCTCTGATATCATCTCCCCAGCTTTAACATTTAAGGCCCTGCGCCCAACCCTTCCCTCTCACTCCCCTGCCCACCCACCCCCCACCACCTCACCCACCCTCTAGTTTCTCTCGCCAAAATTCTCTCCATGAAACCTCTCAAATCCTTTAATCATCTTAAAGACCTCAATTACACAATTTTGTAATCTCCTGTCTTCTATGCCATCTGTTCTATGGCCCAAATATGCTAATGAACCTGCCCTTCATTCTTAACAAGTTTTGGCAAGACTCCAAGTGGCTCCAAGCAGCGCTCAGCACAGGTGTGGCCTTTCCATCCATCTGCCTCTCAGCAACCTTGGAGGTAAAGAGCACTGTTTTTTTTTTTATCAGCCTTTTTTTTTAAATTTACCCTTTGTACATAATTCATATCTTATAGGAGCATAATTGGCCATTCGGCCCATCATGTCTACTCCACCATTCAATCATGGCCGATCGATCTTTCTCTCGTAACCCAATTCTCCTGCTTTCTCCCCATAACCCATATCTGCTAATCTTTGGTGTCTTCGGCATCCAGTTCCCTAAATCTCTTTGGACTTTGTAGCTTCACAACACAGTGCTAATCATTTGGGGGATACTTTGGTTATTCTATCCTTCACATTTCTGGCATTTAGTTATCAAACATGATAAACAGATCATTCAACAGTCAATTATGACTAGTGTGAAAAGCTGTACATCCCTGGTGACTTTGGAAGGAGTAGGAGGGGGACCCACAGCCCCGTTTATATCAATGGGTCGATGGTTTAAAGCAGTGGTTCTCAACCTTTTTTCAGTGATGTACCCCCTGTGAAATATTTCTTCAGCCAAGTACCCCCTAACCAGCACAAAAATATAGGCCTACATATATGTAGGCCTATATTTTAAAATCTCACGTACCCCCTGGAGTGCCTTCACGTACCCCCAGGGGTACGCGTACCCCCATTTGAGAACCACTGGTTTAAAGGGTCAAGAGCTTCAAATTCCTGGGCATGCACATCTCTGAAGATCTTTCCTGGTCCGAGAACACTAATGCAATTATCAAGAAAGCTCATCAGCGCCTCTACTTCCTGAGAAGATTACGGAGAGTCGGTTTGACAAGGAGGACTCTCTCTAACTTCTACAGGTGCACAGTAGAGAGCATGCTGACCGGTTGCATCATGGCTTGGTTCGGCAACTTGAGCGCCCTGGAGAGGAAAAGACTACAAAAAGTAGTAAACACTGCCCAGTCCATCATCAGCTCTGACCTTCCTTCCATCGAGGGGATTTATCGCAGTCGCTGCCTCAAAAAGGCTGGCAGTATCATCAAAGACCCACACCATCCTGGCCACACACTCATCTCCCTGCTACCTTCAGGTAGAAGGTACAGGAGCCTGAAGACTGCAACAACCAGGTTCAGGAATAGCTACTTCCCCACAGCCCTCAGGCTATTAAACCTGGCTCGGACAAAACTCTGATTATTAATAACCCATTATCTGTTATTTGCACTTTATCAGTTTATTTATTCATGTGTGTGTATATTTATATAATGGTATATGGACACACTGATCTGTTTTGTAGTAAATGCCTACTATGTTCTGGGTGCTGAAGCAAAGCAAGAATTTCATTGTCCTATCAGGGACACATGACAATAAACTCACTTGAACTTGAACATTACTGGTCACGGTATGCCAATTTCAGTATATCTATGCTCTGCCTCCCTTTCTCCTAATCAATTCCCAACCAAAGCCATTAAACTAACTCCAATCCCATGTGGAAATAAAAATAAAAATGCAGGAGCCAAACATCTTATGTTGAAATAATAAAACGCTGATAAATCTCAGCAGGACGGGCAGCATCTTCAGGAAATGCTGTACCAGGGGTGCCGTATGATTGGCAGCCCCAACAGTCTTTTAAAACATTTTTAGTGTGTTAAAAGTTTGTGTAAATGTTCTCTAGTTTGTTTGATGTGGGGGGAGGGTTAAGGGGGAATTTTTTTCCCCCCCAGTTTTTTACCTTGCCGGAGATGCAATTAATTTTCGGATGGCATTCTCCAGTCGCTCTGCGGCCAACCATCAATGGAGCTGGAGGCCTCCTCGCACTGACCTTGGGGGTGGGGGGGGTGGTGGAGACTTAAATCGGAGACGATTCCTTGCCTGGGATCACTCCAAACGCAGCCTGCGGTCTTTGCATCGGGAGAGGCCGTGGATGTCGGGAGCTCCAATGTCGTGGAAGGTTCGACCGGCCCCGGCACGGGGTTCGATCGGCGCGGGGGAGTTGACATCACCCCGATGCAGGAGCAGATCGCCTTGACAAGGAGGGCACGCTGCCGGCTACGGGAGTCAAGATCATCCTGTCAACGGAGGGCTCGAGGCCACCGACCGCGGGAGAACAAAGAGAAGTATGTTTTGCAACATACGAGGAATTTCATTTGCCAAGTCAGTCATACAAATAAAAAGCAACGGAACACACAAAACACATTAACATAAACGTTCCATCACAGTGAGGAATCTGGAGGAATCACTGTGATGGATGTTTATGTTAAAATGTGCTTTGTGTGGTCCGTTGCTTTTTATTTGTATGACTGACTTGGCAAATGAGATTCCTCGTATGTTGCAAAACATACTTGGCTAATAAAGTATTATTGTGATTGTGATTAAAAAGAAACAGGTGCTTCTTTACGTTTCAGGTCAGGGACCCTTCATCAGAACTGTATTTAAGGTACAAGATCTCAGGGAAAGTGCAGGCAGAAACAACAGTCTCACCGGACCATCCTGCTCATGGATCAGGAGGTAGAAGCGAGTTGTGAGAAGCAAATGGGATCAGTGATTGTAGACACAAGGAACTGCAGATACTGGAACATTGAATTCTACAATTTCAGGTAACATACCACCCATTCTTTTTTATCTCTCCCCCCACCACTTTCCTGACCCAAGTGAGTATCCATTCACGCACAATGACATCTGAAAGGCACCTGAAAACTGATGCTTTGTTTCTGCGAGGTAGTGGTCAGGCAGAACATATCACTACCACTCATGTTGGCTGGTTCGATAACAATATCAGGTTCAATGAGTGAAGTGTTGGAGTTCAGCAGGCAGTGCAACAGAACGAATGAGGGGAACTGGCATGTTAACTGCTTCTCTTGCCCCAGGTGCTGCCTGACCTGCTGAGTTTATCCAGCATTTTCTGTTTTTATTTCCAAATCTGTGTGTTCCCATTTAAGTTAAAAGTCTTGTATTCAAATCAAAGCCTATCAAAAGTCTTTAAGGATCACTCAATAATACTACACACTCTCATGTTGCTCATTTCCTGGAATAATTCAGCTGGATCGGTGATGTAACTTCCTGACACATTTTGATCAAAATAAACTTTCTGGAGAACAAAAAACCCCACATCACAGCACCAACCATTGATGTTTACGATTTGAAATTAAGTAGTAATTTTGGCAAGAAAATCCACGTAATGACAGTCCTGTAGAAACACTTTTAAGTTCTGTAAACCGCAAGTTAGGAATGACATAACTGTTGTGTATGTTTAGCCGACTGCAACTTATAGCTATGATCTAACAGTGAAGAGGAGGTGCTCCCTGTGGATTAACTTAGGGCTCAACTTCTTGTCTCAATAATAGAACCAAGAGTTCAGCTAGTTTTCGGAATGGACTATCTGCCTCGGTAATGTCCATCAGGAAAGAGAATCTGCTGCCCTTTCCCAATCTGGCCTACCTCCAACGTGGACCACTCACACTTCCTCTTAAATTCAAGGCAATTGATGATGAACAATAAATTCCATATTCACATCCTACAAATTAAAGCTTCAAAATCTACAACTTCCAAAAATTAAAAATTAAATCTCCAGAGATTGGAAATCTAAAAATAACCAGAATGTACTGTATTCATTAGTCTACAGATGCAGACTGTAACAGAAGATTACATATGGCCTTACGCTTAGAGGCGGTCAGGATTTTCCTCAGTGAAGGTTACCTAAAATGAGTTAAGCCCCTGTCCCACTTTCCCGAGTTACTCACGAATTCTCCCGAGTTTTCCCCTTGATTCAAACTCGGAGAATGTCCGTAGCGAGTCCGTAGGAGGCCGTAGATATTTCGTAGCGGCTCGTAATGCCAGCCGTAGGTACTCGGGGCATCAGGTAAGTCGGGACATTTTTTCAACATGTTGAAAAATGTCCACGAGTAAATAAAATAGCCCCGAGTACCTATGGCTGGCATCTCCGAGTTTGAATCAAGGGGAAAACTCGGGAGAATTTGTGAGTAACTCGGGGAAATGGGACAGGGGCTTTATTTGGCGAGGGCTCCAAACGTGGCCTTCTTTCCATCGGTGAGACCAAGCGTAGACGAGGTGACCGTTTCACAGAACATCTGCGTCCAATCTGCCTAGGACTGCGGAATCTCCTGTCAGCTAGATATTTTAATTCCCATCCTGATCTTTATGTTCTGTGTTGTCTTGTCCGACTCCACCTCCTATCCAGCTTTCTCCTCCATACTATAATCAGTCTGAAGAGGAGTTCTAAGATGAAACATTGTTTGTCCATTCCCACCACAGATGGTGACACAAGAAACTATAGATGCTGATTTACAAAAAAAGGCAAACTGCTGGAGTAACTCAGAAGGTCAGGCAGCACCCGCGGAGAACATGGATAGGTGACATTTCAAGTCGGCACCATTCTTCAGACTGGTGGTGATGGGGGGGGAAGTGAAGGGGGAGCGAGAAAGCTGGAAGAGTGATGAAAATCTGTGAATACAGGTTGAAAATGAGGGGGAAGATTTAATATGAACCTGAGGGGTAACCTTTTTCACACAGAGGGTGGTAGGTATATAGAACGAGCTGCCACAGGAAGTGGTTTAGGCAGGTGACAACAAGAACATTAAATATACATTTGGATAGGTACATGGATAGATAAGGTTGAGAAAGATATGGGCCAACCGTTTCTAGTTTAGATGGGCATCTTGATGGTCGGACATGTTTAGATAAAGGGTCTGTTTCCGCATTGTATGACTAAGGGAGCGAGCATTTGCAGTCTCTACATTGTGAGCACACAGAGACAATGTGGGCAGAACAGTCAAAGCAGTGCACAATTAACACCCCGCCCAGTCATTTTAGCACCTCCTGCCCTTTATGCAGCAGAGTCTGTGGAACACACTGGCCCCATCCGCCACCTCAGAACCCACAGGAATGAGCAACAAGTTATCCAGACGCTGGAGGGCCTTGAAGAAACAATTAGAAACACTCACATCACCAAAGTCAACCAGATGAACACTAAGCTATTATTGTATGAATAGTCAGAATAATACTGTCATTCAATAATTCAATTTCAATTTGCCTAAATTTGCTCTGAAGAGAGAAAAAGATTGTTTACTAAATGTTAACAGACAAGCGACATATTAAAAGAAACGATACAAGCCAAGGCGCTTTCTGACTGAGATCTGTTTCTTGTACATCGCAATACTCCCCACTGTTCACACCACCACCACCACAAAAGGCACCACCCATTTTTAGATGCTAATGGCATCTGTTCACTGTTCATTGCAAGCATTTGCTATTTTTATTTCCGAATATGCCTCTCTCAGATTCCACAGACCAATTAACAAATCAAACACCAGAGCACCATCACTGGCATCTATTTTGGGCAATTTTCAAAATAAATTCTATACTTTGGTTTCAGAAGGAATGGAAAACTTACCAATAAAATTACTTAATCAACACATTTTTCGTTTCTCTAAAGTGTGAGAGAAGATTGTTGATCATATTTTAGCTAGGGCAAACTGTTTGAACATTATTATCTTGGCTTTAAGAAAAAATATTGCTTTACAAATAATTTGGAATATCATGAAACCCACAGGTGGGACAGGTGGTGCTTGGCCGAGCAAGGGGGAGGGGGTTAGATAGATTGTAAGATGGTGTGTTTCTTCTACTATTTGCGCTTGGCTTCTATGTGCTGCAAACACATGGATCTCTAAAACCCCCCCAAATGCTCCTTCAACATTTTGAATGATCACGAGTCAAAGATTCCAGTCAGTTGGGTTATTTGAGAACATTGTGATTCACTTCCTTTGTCCATCTGACAGAATCTTGCGTGAGAGATTTCAGAACAGAGCACCTGTTTGGGGAGTCTGGTATTGAACGGACACAAGAAATGGCCCCTCCTTTCAACCATTGGAGTGTAATAGGCACCTCAACACTGGAATGCTATCCGAAGAGAGTTCACTGACATAGGTTTACACATCTTGCCAATGAATTGTGAAGACTGCACAAAGGCAGCATCGATCTCATCATTCTAATTAAGATCACAGTTAGACTGCTGTCTAGAACCAGATGCAATACGAGGACATATTTCTGTAAGCAGACAAATCCGAGAAGCGTGCTCCATGATACTGATATTACTCAAATGAGACTCAAAACCTTTTGCAGAGTCGAGAGGAGGCCAAACGTTGCAGTTGGTTTTGCTCCCTGCATTTCTCTTGGAGTTTTCACATGTTGCAGATCACATCCTTTATGACTAGATTGGCAAATATGCATTGCAATTCAAGGAGCAGCTCATTGACCACTGGGTAAGGGCACTGGAAGAAGGACCCTGGTGATGATATTCCCGATAGCACTGCAGACATACACCTCTACAATTATCAGTCAGTTTTGCCTTTCTTCAACGGTCACAATTATGACTTTCTTAAAGCTCTCTGCCATATCATTCTCTCCCCAGAAATAAGAGACAAACTTGTGGTTGAAATTTTTCTGCTGCCAAGCTTTGGAACTTGAGCAGGGATATTGTCTGCTGCTAGGGGACTGCGGTTTTACAGCTAGCACATGACCCCAGCGACCTTGACTATAAGGGCTGATGCTGGTGCTGGACCTGATAGTTTATTGTGAAACACTGTCAAGGGCAGTCACAGCAAGAAGTTCTTCAGAGCATGCTGGCGTTAATAAATACCCTTTGTTTTCCCTCTCAGTGGGAATATTTCCTTGGGTGTTTGGTGCTTGAATGATCTTGCCGGCACAGAAGAATCTTTACTTGTAATAGGTTTCAGTGAATCACTTGACCTCTTGTATTCATGTTCTATGGGTCACGAGTTCTCTGTTGGACCTTAGGTTTTGGTGGCTGCAGAGAGTTGTTCCTTTTCCTTTGAGGCATGTTAGACATTCCAAATCATGAACGCCTTCCATTTGCAGTTGAACAGTTCGTAGGTCTCCTAGTCTTTCTCAAACTAGTACATATGTTCTCTGATTGAGGTGCTAAGAGTCTCTACTGACACCAATTATGGTGGCTGTCAGGGCAGTCAAAATACTGTGGGTACTCTAGCTACAGCTGGAGGACAACAGGATGTCTGCAAGCACTATTTGAAAAATAGGTGTCTATTTAGACTTCTGACAAAGTGTACTGTTAGTGTCATTATATAGCATGCAGTCTATTGTAGATAATACAATAGGTTAAAGTGCAATACCTGGCATGGCACAGATGAGAATGTAGACTAACAGGTGTCGACGCCTAGCCCCAAGGTTGGGATTCCCCTGTACATGTGCATCTTGTATATGTCCCTCTGGCAAAATATGATGTTAATTAGTACAAGACCTTGCACCAAGCATTTTGTCAGGAAGAAGCCTTCACTAGAGTTAGTTGCCCCTTTTCTTTCTTTGCCAATCATGCCTTCTCAGGCAATTGGATTTTTCCAAGCCTGGCATTAAAAACTTCCCACAATCTCTCTGCAATACAGATCATTTGCTTCTCTAGAGTAGCAGTTCTCTTGAAACATCCATAGCTTCTGGATTATGACATTCGTACATATGCTCATGCGTGTTGAAGTGTCTCATTCCCGAGTCTCACCTGTTGAAGAGTGTTCCTCTTCTAGACTGCCATTCCAAAAGGAGTACTCTCCACCTTATTCCCCATGCTGGACATCACATGACCATTGTAGATGGTGATGTCAAGGTTAAAGTGTGCAGGTTTTCACCCTACGATAGCAGAGTGATGTTCATGTCTGTCGCTGTTGTGCAATCTGTAAAATTACTGACATTCCAGGTCCCAAGCTTCAAGCTGAGGAGTAGAGGTTGCCCATCAGCAATATCCTTCAACATGGCCGGCATGGTGGCACAGTCGTAGAGCTGTTGGCTTACAACTCCAGAGACCTGGATTCGATCCTGACTATGGGTGCTGTCTGTACAGAGTTTGCACGTTCTCCCTGTGGTCGCGTGGGATTTCTCTGGGTACTCTGGTTTCCTCCCACACCCCAAATACGTGTGGGTTTGTAGGTTAATTGGCTTCCGTAAATTGTCCCAGGTGTGCAGTATAGAACTAGTGTATGCGGTAATTGTTGGTCAGCGCAGACTCAGTCAGTCGAAGGGCCCATTTCCACATTGTATCTCAAAACTAAACGTGATGTCACTACAGATGTGGCAAAATATGTGGTTGACCCACTGGCAGGGGAGAGTCTACTTTATGAGTATTAGCACACCACACACACAGGCACAAGGTTCAAGAACGGATGCCCTTGCATTCTGCCTCGTATTTGCTGCCCCCACTCCCCCACCCCCCCCCCCCCCCTCACCCTCCACAATGCCCATGACATCCCTCAGCACCGCCTAACACACCATAATCCTTTTTACCTTTGATCCCCTAGTCCCAGCTTTTCTTCTCCTTCTGAACTCCCATTTGCCCCCCAACTCCTCCCATCCTTCCCAGGCCCTCTCGCTCCAACCCTAACACCCACCCAAAGAAGAAAAACGAAACTCTTTGTCTAGTTATTATCAGATGCTTTTTTTGAGGGACATTTTTTTGTTGGCAAATTATCTGCTGCATTTCCTACATTACAATGGCAACTTGACAGGCTACAGTGCACATTAGGACTTGAGATAATGAAATGAGCTTTTAAATGTTTAACTCTTTTGTCCTTTTCTTCAAAGTTGGAATATTTTTATTTTTATAATGCAAACAATTTTCCAAATTTGTACAATTTATCTAAATGATACTTTCACCTCAAAAGCATCAAAATCTGTATTCCAACCACAAAGCACCTTTGTTTTTTTTAAACTAGTGAGAATACAGGCCATCTTTCAGTCATCAGACAAGGAAGTAACACATATATACCCATAACAGGCTAGGGTAGCTAGCTCAGGCAAAGGCACTGTGAAAGAAGAAACGCCAAAACACAAAGAATATAATCAAACACTTTCATTACATAAAGGAAATCAGTCAAGGAACTGACACGGGTTCAGATTTAACATTTCCTTTTTATTTGAAAAATAAAGTTCAGTACATATGTGTTGACAACTGCTGAATCGTTACCAAATGAATCCAAATCAGAAAGGAAACGGACAGTAATACTTGGACCGAATGCAAGCTTGCAGAGAAATTAGCCTTCATACTAAAGCCCAGCCCATAACAGTGGAAAAAATCCAGTATTTACCAGAGTGCTCACATCAAAACGAATTCGCAAACAGACTACAGACGCCTGAAACCACTCACACTGTGGCTGCCTTTCAAGTACACCAGGCCTTGAAACTTGGGGGACAAAAACACCTTTTCCAGTCTTTAAATGTTCCCAGGAAAAACTGGAACATAGCCTTGTACCCATTTACAAGAGCTTATTTATTGGTCATTTACGATTTCACTGCACAAACATAACATTGAAAGATCAGTGCCAATTCAGCTAGAATGTTTTAAGTACAGACTATAAAAACCTTTGGCTGTTAGTCCAGTTACTTAACCAGAATGTTACCATGTCCCTATTGTCCCAACTACCTTCATCAGGCCCAGGACTCAATTATGCCTCCATCTACCTACTATGTTGATAGCGAGCAACTTTCCCCAATATGCCACTGACTAGACATTTTTCTCAGCGCTAAACAAAATATTCCTGTCATTCATTATATTGCCTGGAGGCTTTCCAGGAGATTCTTACAAAGAAGCTTACAGTAAAATGGAGAAAGCCCAATGGCAAAGCATAGGCGAGATCTGTGTGACCACAGGAAGCAAGTGTGCCGTTCTTGATCCAGTCATATCAAAGACACACCCATGACCAACAAGACTATGAAATTGGAGATGCTAACTGGAGTCCACATCAAATCAGGTACTGAAAGCTGGTGTGGAGAAAGGGGGAAATACAAGGTTAAGCGACCGAGATAAAAGAAAGGAGCAACAAAAGCAAAATTAATTAAAGTAGATAATTTTTGTAAATCTCCGATAATTAAATGTTAAAAAAAAAACCTGACATTTCATTTATAGAAATTTCAAGACCAATGTTATTCGGCACTAATGCTTACAGTACTGCTGCAAATGTACAGAGACTGAAATTGACATAAATTTTCTGGCAAATTCAGTCCATATGTCTGAGCCAAAGACAGCAATTTTACACAGCTCAATTATGTCAAACGGTCAGTCAAAAGTTGGTATACATGATGGTATTCTGGAGGGCTTTTTGGGAAGCAAGCCATCTCAGATAATGATAACCTATTTTCCAGAGTCAATTGTGCAAGTCTGGGAGACCCGCATCCACGTGAATAACTTTGCAGAGAAGCAGAATTAACGCTTCGGGTGAATAATTTCTACTGCAACATCTGCACCATGCTATCCACAGCTGCAGTACTCACTTGCTACAAACAATTTCTTGCCACTTCATGCTGTTCACCTCGATTCTCCACATCCCCGAATATTAGCCATGCCACTTCCCATCCTCGTGCGGGTAGCATTACAACGTTAATTCAATTCAAGGCTTTTCTTCCACTTTCTCAAGCGCTCTAATTGAGCCCACAATGTCAAAACAAGCACATACAGAAATGCAAGTCAGTTATAAATTTAGTTTTCAACTACTCATGTAATACTTCCTGCAATTCTGACAGTTGCAATGTTATACTACAGAATAAAATAGTTTAAAAAAATACAGCAACATTTCACTTTCCTGTCCAATAAAATATTGTTTCCACACCACTACCAACTCAGTTGCAAACCAGCTCATCAAACAATGCAGACCTGGCCATCTTTTGATTTCCACCAGGCATGAATGCCAAAATACTACAATTATCAATATTAATAAGACTGAGGTTTGCATTCCATTTTGTAAAATGTGATGCTCCACCCATTTGAAACACTGCATACAATTGATACAATGCGATAAAACTTTATTCATCTCCGGAGGGAAATTGGTCTGCCGACAGTCACAACACACAAGCTACACAAAAACTTGAAATTAAAAGTGACAACAAAAAAAGACAAACGACTGTTGTCTGGCTGCCGTGTGCACAGCGCCTTCACCAGAACAAATGAACAAACAGACTGATCCCCTGGGCAGAGGATTCTGAACTAGAGTGCCTCCTCCCCCACACCGGGTCCCCCTTTGTTTACCACCATGCCTCAAGGTGCCCCCGCCCCACGCCGGGTCTCCATTGTCTTCCCCGCCGCTCCCCACGCTCATCGACCGCGAGGCCCCACCGCCACTGAGGCTCCCGTTGTCACCGAGGCCCACGCTGCCACCACCAAGACCCCACTGCAACCGAGGCCCACGCTGCCTCCACTGAGTCTCCCATCACCGCCACCGCTGAGGCTCCTTTAGCCCAGTGAGGCCTCGCCGCCCGGCTTCACCACATCCCGGTCTTCGGTCGTCGACAGCGCAGTTGTTCGGCGGGTGGATCGAGCACCCGTGGCTCCCCAGGACACTCCCGCCACGCACGCACCTCCCCGACACTCCCACCACGCATGCGGCTCCTCGGGATAATCTTACCACAAAATATCATAATATAATTATGGAAGCCTTCTGTCTCATTTTAGCCAACCCATCAATCACTGGTGCCCAATTCTCTGATAATCCTGCGCTTAGTCCACTTTTTTGTTTATTAGCACAGGACTGGTGAGCTGGATGCTCTCAGCTAATGGACAAATGGCAGAGTAAAACTGGCAGAGTAAAAAGAGCAGGCATCCACTCCTTTTTCGCTAGGTCACTGGCCATCCAAGACACTCTGGTCAGACCCACTATTTGGACAAAGTCTAAAAATAACTAAGAATTGTAAAAAAAAAAAAAGCATTAAGGTAATACCAAATAATTAAAAATAATAAAATGAGTGGATCAAATCCTTCTGTCCAATGGGTCAATAATCCTTGTTAAGTTGCTACTCACGTGCCTGGACTATCTTTTATCGGACTTTGCTGGCGTAACCTTGCACTAAACTTTATTCCCTTATCATCTATCGATACACTGTAATGGCTCGATTGTACTCGTGTACTGTTTTTCCGATGACGGGATAGCAGGCGACAAAAGCCTTTCGCTGTACTTTGGTACTTGTGACAATAAACTAAACTGTACTGAACTGGCGAGATGCTGAGAGCCAGGTGTAAAGTTTCTCTTTCTCGCCCTCAATGAGTCACTACTGCACTGCCAGACCAAAGCACATATGGAAGTCCAAAACGTGCGGGGATACAGACAGCTGATCACTGTGTTTCCTACCAGGATTGTTGATCGTCAGTCAAAGTGATCTTGCCCAATGGTACTTAAAAGATGCCAAAAGCCACTGCTTTGCTATCCTGTGTAGAAGTACAATTTTTCATACTGGTAACAATTTGAGAGAATGTTTCTGAAGTCAGCCCTAAATTTGAAGTTGGATTTTTGTGCAGGGAGACAGAAAGCAGGAAATGTTAGGTTAGTTTAGTTAGCCTGGGGAGTGAGAAAATATTGAAGTTCATTATTAAGGAAGCAGCAGCAGGGAATTGAAACAATCAATCACAATATGCTAAAGTGAAGTCAACGTGGTTTGATAAAAGGAAAATGGTGTTTGACAAACATATTTGTTCATTGAGGATACAATAAGCAGGGTTGGTAAAGGGGAAGCAGCAGATAAATAGCAATTGCATTTCCCTAAAGCATTTATAAAAAGTACCACATAAAAAGTATTGGGTTAATACATTAGCACGTTTAATGGGCAAGCCAACCAACAGAAAACAGAGGGTCAGGATAAATGAGTAATTTTCAGTCTGACAAGCTGTAACTAATGGGATACCACAGGGACCAAAGCTGGGGCCTCAACTACTTACAACCTACATTAACGTTATGCATGGAAGGACTGCGTGCATGGTTGTCAAAATTTCCTGACAAGTTGTGAGGAAGCAAAAGGGACATAGGCTGCTTGAGCAAAAATTGGCAGCTGGTGTACAATATGGGGAAGTTTGAAGTTATTCACTTTGGTAGAGAGAATAGAAAAGCAACAATATTTTTTAAATGGGGAACCTGGGGCACATGGCAGTGCAGCGATATCCAAGTGCTCTCATACACTGACTAGAAAGTTAAGGGCCTGTCCCACTGTACGAGGTAATTCAAGAGTTCTCCCGAGTTCTCACCTGATGCGAGCTTGTGTAATGTACGTAGCGGGTACGTAGGAACTCTTGGATGTCACGTAGCGGCATATACGAGTAACGGTAGGTACTCGGGAAATCCGGTAAACTCGTGACATTTTTTCAACACTGAAAAATGTCCACGAGTAAAAAAAATACTTGTGATGAAAACCCCTGCGTACCCGCTACGTACATTATACGTGCTCGAATCAGGGGAGAACTCTTGAATTACCTCGTACAGTGGGTCAGGCCCTTTAACATGCAGGTACAGCCAGTAATTATGAAGGCAAATGGAATGTGAACAAGATGCTCATTTAATGCAGAGAACCTTTTAATGATAAAGGTACGATTAAGAGTTTTGCAGAATGCATTTGGGATAGCAGTTTTTCTAAGAAGTCTGAGCAACTAGACAGACCATCTTTTCCATTTGCAATCATGCGAACTGCTTTTTAATAGCCTGGGCAAATTAACCTTAAATTTACAAAGGAATCAATTTAAATATTTGACAGTGTTGAAGGAAAATGAATGGGTCTGATATTGTCCACAGCTGCTTCACTGATCTTCACATTCACATTAGGCAGGAAATGGTGTTGGGAAGACTGATGGGAATGAAGGCTGATAAATCCCCAGGGCCCGATGGTCTGCATCCCAGGGTACTTAAGGAAGAAGTATAAAAGATGAGATAGCCGAACGTTTGGATAGCAGTAACAGGATC
Organism: Amblyraja radiata; assembly: GCF_010909765.2. NCBI lineage: Eukaryota > Metazoa > Chordata > Chondrichthyes > Rajiformes > Rajidae > Amblyraja > Amblyraja radiata. The sequence goes on along the minus strand of NC_045960.1, from coordinate 76,492,983 downwards.
GGTCCGAGTCAGCATGGATTTACGAAGGGGAAATCATGCTTGACTAATCTTCTGGAATTTTTTGAAGATGTAACTAGGAAAATGGACAAGGGAGAGCCAGTGCATGTAGTATACCTGGACTTTCAGAAAGCATTTGATAAGGTCCCACATAGGAGATTAGTGGGCAAAATTAGGGCACATAGTATTGGGCGTAGAGTGCTGACATGGATAGAGAAGTGGTTGGCAGACAGGAAACAAAGAGTGGGGATTAACGGGTCCCTTTCAGAATGTCAGGCAGTGACTGATGGGGTACCGCAAGGCTCAGTGCTGGGACTGCAGCTATTTACAATATACATCAATGATTTGGATGAAGGGATTCAAAGTAACATTCGCAAATTTGCAGATGACACAAAGCTGGATGTGAACTGTGAGGAGGATGCGATGAGAATGCAGGGTGACTTGGATAGGTTGGGAGAGTGGGCAGATGCATAGCAGATTAAGTTTAATGTGGATAAATGTGAAGTTATCCACTTTGGTAGCAAAAACAGGAAGGCAGATTACTATCTAAATGGCGTCAAGTTGGGAAAAGGGGAAGTACAACGGGATCTGGGGGTCCTTGTACATCAGTCTGAATCATGTAATTATGAAAGTAAGCAGTCAGGTACAGCAGGCAGTGAAGAAAGCGAATGGCATGTTGGCCTTTATAACAAGAAGAATCGAATATAGGAGCAAAGAGGTCCTTCTGCAGTTGTACAGAGCCCTAGTGAGACCACACCTGGAGTATTGTGTGCAGTTTTGGTCCCCTAATTTGAGGAAGGACATTCTTGCTATTGAGGGAGTGCAGCGTAGGTTTACACGGTTAATTCCCGGGATGGCGGGACTATCATATGCTGTGAGAATGGAGCAGCTGGGCTTGTACACTCTGGAGTTTAGAAGGATGAGAGGATATCTCATTGAAACATATGATTGTTAAGGGTCTGGACACGCTAGAGGCAGGAAACATGTTCCCGATGTTGGGGGAGTCCAAAACCAGGGGCCACAGTTTAAGAATAAGGAGTAAGCCATTTAGAACGGAGACGAGGAAACACTTTTTCTCACAGAGAGTGGCGAGTCTGTGGAATTCTCTGCTTCAGAGGGCGGTGGAGGCAGGTTCTCTGGATGCTTTCAAGAGAGAGCTAGATAGGGCTCTAAAAAATAGTGGAGTCAAGGGATATCGGGAGAAGGCAGGAACGTGGTACTGATTGGGGATGATCAGCCATGATCACATTGAATGGCGGTGCTGGCTCGAAGGGCCGAATGGCCTACTCCTGCACCTACTGTCTATTCGCTCTAGAAATCGTGGACGCATTGGTGATCATTTTCCAATGTTCTATAGATTCTGGATCAGTTCCTGTGGATTATAGGGTAGCTAATGTTATCCCACTTTTTAAGAAAGGAGGGAGAGAGAAAACAAGGAATTATAGACCAGTTAGCCTGACATCAGTGGTGGGGAAGATGCTGGAGTCAATTATAAAAGATGAAATAGCAGCACATTTGGGTAGCAGTAACAGGATCTGTCCAAGTCAGCATGGATTTACGAAAGGGAAATCATGCTCGACTAATCTTCTGGAATTTATACTTCATAATGGCATCAATGTCTCAAACAAAAAAAACAACAACACTGAAAAAAATGTTCATTCGCAGAGGAAAAAAAAGAATGCCAAAGGAAAATGCTGTAGATGCAGGCAACAGAAAATATAAACCAGTGTTGAAAATACATTGTGGAGAGAAAAACATTTTACATTTCAGGTTGACCTCTCTATTAAAATAATGCAACCGAATAGAAAGTTAAAATATATCAAACATATGTAATAGGTGCACATACGTCCCGCCAATATATTCCATATTTGATTGTTTTTTGACTCGTAGATATAATGGAGTCTATAGATCAGAACAAGTTATATTAAAGTTCTTCACCCACGCCATTCTTGTAGATTGGCTGCCTTGCCTAATGGCGGCATCGTGCAAATTTTCTATTAAACAAAAGTACAGAAATATCTTCGATGCACTTCAAAATTGGACAAAAGTGAGTGCAATAGGTTGAACTATCGTTCTGCCATTGTGATTACAATTTCTCGGGACTGTCCACTTGCAAAATAAGCGATAGTCTTCAATGGAGAAAAAAATTACAAAGCAAGGTCTACGCACAAGAAATATATTTTGTTTTAACAGTACATACAGATATTTATAGTCAAATTAAAAGAGGCAAATGCTGGAGGCCAAGACTATCCACTTGCAAGCCCCTTGTTGCTCCACTCAACAATACCAGACCTTCACCCACCAACACTTCACCCATGATGTTATAATGTGGAAGGTCTGCACCTCCAATATACACTAGTGTTAGACATAATTACAGCCACACACATGGTACTGTGTTCTAGTTATGGTGGCAATAGACCCATGCCCACCAGTATTGTCCCTGTTATACAGATGCCCATTAGTCATGTAACCTATTGTTACACAATAATACACCAGTGCCCCAATTTGAATACAGCTATGGACTTGGGTCCACAAGTAATGTACCCCAGTGTCAGTGCAACATAGTGACAGAACCTTGACCACCAGTACTGTAGTTGTGTTATATATTGATAGACCAATGCCAACAAGCACTGCACCTAATGTTGTGCAGCGATAGACCCATGCCTATCAGCACTGGATGCCAGTTTTGAGCAGTGCACCATAGTGTACTCAAGTGATCGTGACAGAACATTGACAAACAAGACAGTACCCTAATGTTGAACAAAGATAGACCCATCAGTACTGTAGCATACTATTATAGCCCAGCAGTAATGTACTCTGGTATTATGCAGTGACAGACCAGTACTCAACCCCAGTGTTATGCAGTGATCACTAGTTTTGTACCACAGTATTAAACAGTGAGAGACCCAGGCCTGTTCGTACTGTATCCTAGTATTATAGATAGACCCCTGCAAATGAGTACTGTACCCTCGTCATAGCCATGACGACCATCTAATGTGGTACAGACATTGACACATGCCCACCAGTACTTCACTTTATTGATATACAGCGAGAGACTTGTACCCATAAGTAATGTCGTGCAGTGTAAAACAGTGGTAGAGCTGTGCCCATCAGTACTCATTGTACAGTAATGGTCACATATCCACCAGTACTATAAATATATATATATATATATATATATATATATATATATATATATATATATATATATATATAGCCTATGGTTCAGTATACTCTTCAGTGTATACATATACATATATATATGTGTATATATATATATATATATATATATACACTGAAGAGTATACTGAACCATAGGCTATATATATATATATATACATATATATATATATATATACATATATACATATATATATAGCCTATGGATGGGAGGAAGGAAACACACATATATGTATATATATATATATATATATATATATATATATATATATATATATATCCTATTGCTCTTCAGTGAGAGACTTGGGCCCATGAGTGTAGCCCAGTGTCAGACAGTGATAAACCTGTGCCCACCAGTATTGTACCCATGATCGATCTGCGCCCATCAGTGAAGTACCCCAGCGTCACACAGTAAAATACCAAATCGCACTAGTACTGTATCCTAATGTTATATAGCAGTAGACCCGTGCCTACCTTGTATACAGTGATAAACCCATGTCTGCCAGTACCATACTCCAGTCTTATACAAAGACAGACCTATGCCCACCAGTACTGTAACCCAATCATACACATATATCAGACCCATCTTCACCACCACTACACCTTAATGTTACATGGCGTCAGATCTATTTCAGTACTGTACTTCATCTTATACAGCAATAGGCCTGTGCCCATCAGTGCTGCACCCCAGTCTTGTACAGAGATAGTCCTGTACTGGATTTGTACCCGTGTTATATAGTGATAGACCTACACCCACCAGTACTGTACCCTGGTATTTTAATGATAGATGCATGCCCATCAGCTCAGTGCCCCTATGTTGCACAGTGGTAGACCTGTGCCGACCAGCTCTGTACCCCATTGTTTCAATGCTAGATTTGTGCACACTACCACTATACCCATTATTAAATGACACACCTGTGCCCACCAGCACCGTTCCCCTGTGATAGTGTCAGACCTGTGGCCACTTTTTCTACACCCTAGTGTTTCAGTGATAGACCCATACCCACTAGTACTATGTCCATCATCAAATGACAGACCTGTGCCCACCAGCGTAGTTTCCCTGTGACATAATGTCAGACCTGTGCCTACTGTTTCTGCACCCTAGTGTTTCAGCTATATACCCTTTTCCAGAAGAACTATATCTGTTATCAAATGACAGACCCGTGTTCACCAGCGCTGTACCCCAATGTTATTCTGTGATTGACCCATGTGTTACTGTGGTCCAAGTGCTATAGCACACAATAAATTGACAGTTCTGTACCCACCAATACAGCACCATCTTTCTGCGGTAGTTCTATACACACAGCTCAGTATACCTGGGTCTGGAACTGGATAAACACCTACATATTTATGCAAGATCAGACATTTGAACCATATTCAACATGGTCCCTGGTCCTCGACACTATGAGTTCAAACAAAGGGACTGGTGTTAGGTGCATGCCAGGGTTGGGGCAGATGCGGGGGGGGGGGGGGGGGGGGGGGTGGACAGTCGATCCTGCCTTGTGTTACAGCTGCTGCCTCCGCAGTGCTCCTCCTCGTCCCAGCACTTCCTCTATTAATGTTGTAAGCTGCTTCGTTAAATGAGTTGGGTCTCTCTCAGGAATTCCCCTGGATTGATGGCTAACCCACAGCAAGAACATCTGGTGTGGTGAACAGCCAGTCCAGACAGAATGGGCTGCACGCACCCACCCCCAGACTGGTTGTGGCCAGATCTAGCTTTTCACTCCAAGTACAGTCAGGACAAAATTAACAGCCAGGCTCAGAGATTATGATGTATTTCAAGGCCATTTTATTAGACGCATTCTTAATACGAATGACTACCAAACCACGGCATTGTCATTTCAAGGAACAATTAGTGATCATTCACAAATGCCGACCTTGCCAGCAAGGCTCAAATTTCAAAATATAAATTTTCAAAGTTGAAAGTACCACTAATTAACAAACATGCAACATGGAAAATTCAATGATACTTGAACAAGTTACACGTAGCATGTTAATAACACTGGAAACATTCAGCTTGAGCAACAAGGGCAAACACAAATGTCTTAGATGGTTCAAAATGTTAATGCAATGATCTGCCGAACCATAAAATCCTTGGAAGATCCTCAAGACGATCTCTGGTTGTGCCAAGTTAATTGAACCTAGTTGGTGGAGCAATCATGGCTATACAATTCCACCATCTCAGAAATTGAGGGAAAGATCAAATTCAGCAACCTTTGCTGCAGGTTACAGAAATGGAAGTTGAATTCAGAAAGGTTTGTAGTTGTCTGTGATGCAGGGCTCGAAATTAGCGGTTGCCCGGGTGCCACTGACCACCCAAAGTGCTGCCGGGCAATCTAAACGCCGACTCATTTTGCCCAGATTGGCACGCAGATGCTGGTTTATACCGAAGATAGTCACAAAAAACTGGAGTAACTCAGCGGGTCAGGCAGCATATCTGGAGAAAAGGAACGTGACGTTTTGTGTCGGCGACGGCTGTAATGCGTGGGAAAGATGCAAAGCGTGGCGTGACGGAGGGTCGGAGCGAATGATGGGCAGCGTCAGCAACGGCAGCTCCATCTCCTCCTCCTTCCTCCTCCCGCCCCCCCTCCCCCCAACCGCCATCTATCCATCCTGCACTGATTCACACCCCCCCTCCCGACCCTATTGTGCTGGAAATGTCTTCAGAGCGAACATTGACTATGTTTGATAACGGAATGCAATCAATATGTTTTAATTCCCAATGTTATTATTTGTTTTAATCCACAAAGATGGATTAATTAAATTGTGTACACGTGAAACATTAAAACCGCAGTGTTCGATTGTCACTGCTACCGTTGACACGTTATTACAGAATTCATTTTAACGGCAAATCAATGCTCTTAATATGGAGTATCAGTACTGTTATTTTGATGAGCAACATTCACAACTACACGTTGGATTTATCCAGGTTTTACCTCTACAGTCGGTCATATACATCACAAATTTAGTCAGGAGATATTTCAGTTGAAATTTTAATGTTAATTCTGATGGGAATGATTGAAAAAGCATTTATCAACAATTTTTTTTAAATTTGGTGCTTACAAACTGGGTATCTTCATTGCTGTTCACAACACATACATCTAATCTGAATGCCCGGTAATGTGGCGTCTTGACACCTTTAAATATATTACCAAAAGAATATTTGCTGCATTTATGTCCTTTGGCCATCTCTTGTTAGTTACTGTAATGTTTAACCTGTCAGATGGGTATAGTCAGTTTCAACAGCTATTATCATAAAATGCCTTTAGAAAATTCCTTGCAACCTGTATATCTTGTTGTGGATAAATTATGTGGGAAGCGAGTGTTTCTGTACCAATAGCAATAACGACACATGCTATGGCCATGTCATGATAATTTTCAGTCCTTCACAGCAAACATGCTTGCATCAATCTGTAGTGTGCATATGTTACCATGGTCCAAGATTTCTTGACACAAGTTGGTCATACGCTGAATAATCCAACCACATTTTTGTTTGAAAGTGGAAAGAAATAATAGAAATTGCATTAAGTGCAATGTGTAAAAAAGAGTTGAGATACTGTATTATAATTTTGCTGCATGTCATTGTGGTATATATCATGTCTTGATTGGTGAATATGTTTAGTTTGCGACTTCATTTGAAGCAGAAATAATATGTGAATGTTTCATTGAGCATAATTCCGACTGGTAACTACGCACTTCGTCCGAGCACATTATCGCACGCGTCATGCAAGCCATCTTAAATGACCACCTAAACTGTCATTTGGCAACCTAAAAAGCTGCAAAGGTTGCCCGGCTGGCAACAGGGGAAAAAAGTTAAGCGAGAGCCCTGTGATGTCCTTCGCAGTCAAGTAGACAGTCCTCACATCGGAACAAAGACAACTTGAAAGGTGTTCAAGGCACTATACACAATATAAGACATTAAGGGATTGATACCTTCAATGCATGACCAAAACCAAGCATAAATAAACAGCCGGTTAATAAGTTGTAGGAGCAGAAGTAGACCATTCGGCCCATCAGTTTCTACTCCACCATTCAATCACAGCTTATTTATCTCTCCCTCTCAACCCCATTCCCCCACCTTTTCCCCATAACCCCCGACACCCGTACCAATCAAGAATCTATCTATCTTTGCCTTAAAAATATACATTGATTTGGCCTCCATAGCTTTCTGTAACAATGAACTCCAGATTCATCTCACTCTGACTAAAGAAATCCCTCCTCATCTCCTTCCTAAAGGTGCGTCCTTTCATTCTGAGGCTATGGCCTCTGGTCCGAGACTCTCCCACTAGTGGAAACGTCCTCGCCACATCCACTCTATCCAGGCCTTTCACCATTCGGTAAGTTTCAACGAGGTCCCCCCTCATTCTTCTAAACTGTAGTGAGTACAGGCCCAGTGCAGTTAAACGCTTATCATATGTTAACCCAATCATCCCTGGGATCATTCTCATAAACTTCCTCTGGGCTCTCTCCAATGCCAGCACATCCTTCCTCAGATATAAACTTCCATATAATGAACAGCGAAACAGAATGAAAATATCAAAACTGGAAAATGACCAAACATAAAGAAGGAAATAATGTAATTGCAAATTGTTTAACTTGCACTGCTAGCACAAAACTAAAAATAAAGTTTCAAACAAAATAAGGAGAGCAAAGGGAAAGGAAAAATGTAATGGAAATGCTGACTTTTATTTATATCATTCCACACATGAAGCTCACATACTGATGATTATGGAGTATTTTATGTTTTTTATTTCAGGTTTCCAGTATCAACTTTCTGAGATTAGGATATTTCATGTTCACAGCATTATAATCCAGAGGAAATGCTGGATAATGTATTAAACGCTCTGCCACCAGCTTTTTAAGAGACTAGATTTTAACAACTGATCAGCCATGATCAGTTGTTAAAAGGACATTCTTGCCATAGAGGGAGTACAGAGAAGGTTCACCAGACTGATTCCTGGGATGTCAGGACTTTCATATGAAGAAAGACTGGATAGACTCGGTTTGTACTCGCTAGAATTTAGAAGATTGAGGGGGTATCTTATAGAAACTTACAAAATTCTTAAGGGGTTGGACAGGCTAGATGCAGGAAGATTGTTCCCGATGTTGGGGAAGTCCAGAACAAGGGGTCACAGTTTAAGGATAAGCGGAAAATATTTTAGGACCGAGATGAGGAAAACATTTTTCACACAGAGAGTGGTGAATCTCTGGAATTCTCTGCCACAGAAGGTAGTTGAGGCCAGTTAATTGGCTATATTTAAGAGAGAGTTAGATGTGGCCCTTGTGGCTAAAGGGATCAGGGGGTATGGAGAGAAGGCAGGTACAGGATACTGAGTTGGATGATCAGCCATTATCATATTGAATGGCGGTGCAGGCGCGAAGGGCCGAATGGCCTACTCCTGCACCTATTTTCTATGTTTCTATGATCACATTGAATGGCGGTGCTGGCTCAAAGGGCCAAATGGCCTACTCCTGCACCGATTGTCTATTGATCAGTAGATTCTTGAAATTAAAGATTATGTGGAACATGATGCTTCCTAACATGGGATAGTTTTATAAAATCTTATATCAAAAACCAAGTATCAAGGTTGACACAAGGTAGATTGGGATATTATGTACATTACTTGATTTACTACTGAGGGGCAAAGGAAATCCTTTATTACACCAACACTCATTCAATTATGAATCCAGTACTGTGAACTTGGACTGTGGTAGGAATTGGTTCAAAGGGTTAAAACTTCATCCTCAGTTTTTCTTTACATATCTACTCAGACCCCAGGATATGCCTGAACTTTTTTAAATCAATTACTTTTATTCACACACTTACTTGATCTGGGAAAATAGAGACAGTAAGCTGACACAGTTTGTGGTTCGAGGGGATGGTTCGATTATGATAGAAATGAGTTACGCAGCAATGTGGAATAAGTTAAATAATATGAATTTTAGTTTAAGAAAATCAGTAAAAGCATGTAAAATTCCAGAATAGCTTCAAAAATTATCAGTGCAGTTGATAATTTCTCTAACCTGCTTCATTGTTTCCACTATCCATATGAACACAATGGCAACATGCATTGTACTGCGGCTTGGAAACTAATGTTACGGCAAAAATAAAGATGTTTGAATTAGCTTCCGGCTCACTGACTGACGATGCAGTCGAGATAAATAGTCACCATGAGGCAAATATCTGCTGGAAATGTGTCAAAATGAAAATATGAAGGTCATTTTTCTCTTAAAATTTCAACGTGTTACAGACTTCACAGAACGTTTATTAACAACATGAACTGGTCCAATCCATTCACTTTAATACATTTCCTGAAATTAAATATGTAATCCAAAACTATCACTATAAAAATGAACCATACAATTAGCATGCACTGCATACTTCAACAACATAATCTGGTTTAAACGCATGTCCATTGCTTACATAATATATACTTTTCAGTGCAGGAACAGAGGATTTAATATCCTATCACCAGCAAATAGGATGTTGTAGAATCAAGCAGCAAGCTCAGATTTACTGCACCTGAAAGATAATTTATTTATTTTTGTGTATTATTACATAAGTTAATTATTCAAGTTAAACTTTAAATATTGCAGCACTGTATGTTGATGTATATGCCAACATTTTAATTATTTTAACAAGTAATAAAAAAGATGTAAGACGCTGGACATTTTTACGAGTATAATACAAACAAGAAAATCCACATATATTTATAGGAAGCAATTTCTCATGTATCTCACATTGATGTCATTATAAGAACCCAACCGAACTAGGAGTGATGGTTTATCTCCATGAATCATTAGTACGCAAATAATATTTTCAGCTAAACAAACAAAGCTCCCAATATGTACCAAGAAACTACAACAACAGCGTTTATTTACATAATTTATTTGTGGTTAGATAGACCAAAGCATATCACAGGGGTATCATTAAACAAAACTTGACACCTACACACATAATTGGTCAATGAACGAGACATATTTACTCCATACACACAAAGGACTGTTTACAGTTCAACCAAGCAACAGATCTACACATTTTTGGGATGTGGAAGAACACCAGAACACCTATGCAGTCACAGGGAGAAGGTGAAAACTCCACACAGACAGCACCGGAGGTCAGGATCAAACCCAGGTCTCTGGCACTATGAGGCCGCAACTCTACTAGCTACACCACTATGTCGCCCATCTTCTCCATCTTAAAAGATGGAGAATTAGGTTACCTTGCTGGACCATGTTACTGAGAGATTTTTTTTTAAAAACAAGGAATTAAAGCAGTTCATAAAAAAAGCTTTAAGCAGTCAGTGGGAGTTGGTGCAAAATCGGATTGAGACGGCTGAGTAGAAGATGAAAGTTAAAACAATATTACAAAAATAGTCTACAGATAACCAACAGGTTGAGGTATATAATCTTGGTACATGAATTACATGACATGACCAAGTGATAATTCGGTCATCTGCTTCTTGGTCAACCTTATTATCGATGGCTTTCATTCAGTACTGAAAGTCAATCAAATACCCTGACGATTTAGAGAGTGCAGGGATCATGAAAATTACTGACGAGCTGGCACAATGTATTTTGCATAAATGTTAAAGGCCAACATTCAAAAAATAATGGAAAGGGAATTAAAGATAAAAAAGATACAGACATATAGATGGGTTTGACATTATGCGTCAGTTAGATTGCAGGAATGTCCACAGCTTAAATATGGATAAATGAATAAAGATAAAATAAGCTAAAATGTATTTGAAGTGTTCACGTAATAAAAGTTGATATGCGATGGGGTAATTTACAAGAGTTACAATAAGAGATTTCAGTAAACATTTGAATGCAGCAATTGAATAAATGAAAGTGTTGTCAAGGCAGCGTTCTTTCACAATACCAAATTAGTATTAAATCTACATAGATATTAGTGCAAATCTATAAACAATGCATTACAAATTAAACACTGAAATAAACTTTTAGTAAGGGTGGATGACTTACAACAGACTACTATCTGTGGAAATACAACAGCTGAAACCTGCAATTAACCAAAATGGAAATGCCATCTCCACCTCCTCTCCTCACCAAGTAACTGAATATTTTTGCTTGCAATTACATTTCCATGTGTAGCTCGGTAACACTGACCAAAACACAATTATAACTTCTCCACAGAACTGAAGATCCTATGTATATACCCCACGGGCTCAATAACATCACAATTATTTGGCAATCAAGGCAATTCCAATCAGAGTACAGCCAAATATATCTGCAAATTTCCTCAAATTATAACATCTGCAAAGCAATGGCAAGTGTTTCAACGCAACTATATTTGCCCAGATATTTGAGCCATCAGTAGCCCATTTGCAGATCCGTTTATTGTAATGTCACTGCAGGATCCGTGTACCCATAAAACAACACTGGAAACCAGCTTTGATCTATTCTGCTCATCTTCAGGCAACAAGAAATGCCACTGTGGCAAACCAAGATCAACACACTGCCATCTCTCTCTCTCTCTGCCAAGATCTGCAGCATCGCCAGTGTCCTGCAGACCATAACTGCGCCCTGAATTAAATCACACTGCGCCCTGAATTAAATCACACTGTTCGGATTTCAAACCCAGAAGAAATGGGCAGAAGTTAATGTTATGTAAACTTAGGTAAAGGCTCGAGTCATGGGAGGGGGTGGGGAAAAAAGGGTGCATAATACCACGCAGCTACACTGGGTAACTGGCACGAAGCCATCTCTTATTCTGCAAGCCAAAAAGCCCACTTAATGTACTTTCCCCGGAGTAATTTCTGCAATAAATTTTCCTCCAGCGAGCCTCAAAAAAAAAGCGGCTTACACCGGTTCTTCACACACAAACACAACGCCTTATAATCACCACTTTCCTTCCCACTCCAGGGATGGAGCAGAGGAATAGGGAGAGACGAGAGGGAAACCCCTTACCTGCATCTGTTGTATTTCTCCCTGAAGTCTCCGGTGGAAGCCAGAGGTGTGCCGTGCACTTAGTCGGCTATATGTTGGCGTGCCCCATGCATTAGTTTCCCTCGGGGTGGCGGCGGTGACGGCTAACGGTGCAGCGCTCCAGCTCCGGCTCAGCTCCTAAGTCGCTGAAACACCACAAGCTGAAGCTGTGCGCGAGCCCGCTCCCGGGACCCGCCTCGCCTTGCCCGCGCCGCCTGATTGACAGCCCGGAGCGGTCCCGGGAACTGTAGTCCAAAGCGAGCCCGAAACTACACCCCTCCCTCCTCTTCCTCCTCCCCACTCTCCCTCCCCTTACTCCAGGAGGCGTTGTGAGGGATGCACCAAACAGTGCCCCTCCTCCCCTCGCCTTTTTCCTGGTTTTCGGTCAGAAACTAGACATGTTAAAAGGCAACACTGACATTTTGTGGAGTGTTATTCATTTTGCAAAGTGCAAAGATCCTGCTCAGGGTAACTGCCCAACAAGGCTGACTCATTGGCAGCACCATCTTGTGGCAACAGCCTGCACGAGCAGTAATGACATTTCTTCAGGATGATTTAGGTTCGCAGTATTTATTGTTCTCAATCTGCATTTAATTGGCTATTATGAATAATACTAAGACTGTCGTTTAAAAAAAAAAGACGAACAAATCAAACATTTCCGATTAAATGACACAGAGCAGAAATTTTAGCTTAATCATTTTGCAATCTGCAGCTGCGGTCCTGCTGAATGTTTACAGCATTTTATTTTTTATACTTATCTCCTGCATTGTTTTTTTTAACAAGTTAAACATTTCTCCACCGAAGATACAGTATAAGAAACCCCTTTTACTCAAAATGGGATTGCTATTGTAAACTTTATGTATTATCGCTGCAGGGTTGAAACAATAAATACAGTATACGTGCATAAAATACAATCAATATTGTTAAGCAAAGTGCTAATCTCAAGCAAAAGAAAAATTGCTGAATTATATCAAAGCAGTTTAAACATTATCTTCTTTGCAGAGTAATCCTATTACATGTATCTCTGATTTGTACCTTAGTTCCATACACCCACTCCGAAGCGAATAGAGTTTTAATTATCAAATGCCCCATATGTGCAATGTACTGGAGCCACATTAATCATCTCTCTGGTACATAGCTGTGGGTTTCATCCCTGATGCTGAAGCTGATTAGAGCAGTACATCTGGGTCGGCTTTGCTCTATGTATCCTGGACTAGACCGTAGACCTGATTCCATTTTAGCTTTGTTCTATTTGATGTGTCTTTTAGTTCTGCCTTCATGCCTATCCTTCCAGCTAGTCTGTAATTTGTTGATGAAATAAGGTAATAGTTGCAGGTTTCTGTCTCTGCTTTCTGGTGATTGCAGTTTCAAATCCAATATTATTTTCTGCTTGCTGGAATTCAGTTGCATCTTAACTTGTTCAGAACTTTTTGCAGATGTTTAAATCTCCTGTGATAATACAGAATACTGTGTGCAAATTTGTCAATTCAAAAATCATTATCTCGGCCATTGTTTTTATTGAATTAGTTTATGAGCTTTGGCATGCCACCAAAATAACTTTTCATCTGTATTAAAGACGAGTGCTCTGTGATATCTCTATCTATCTATCTTTCTTCTACCTTCTTCTATCTATCTACACACACACACACACACACACACATATATATATATATACATACATTATATGCATACATTATATATATATATATATATATATATATATATATATATATATATATATATATATACATTATACATACATACATTATACATACATACATAAATATACATAACTAAAACTCTGATCTTGTTATCTTCCGGTTTGTGCGGCCTTTCTATTTGCGCAAAAACGGTTTGAGATAGCGCTATGATTATTCGCCAGTTCACTCACCGTTCTCCTATGCTACGATTCCACCATGTTTCATTCCGATCGTTTGAATGTCATAAAAGTTAGCGAGGTTTAAAAAATCTTTAAAACCGCGCGGATTAGTCTCTTCCCCTGTCACTCACCGGGATGGTCCGCCCCTTCCTGCGCCATCACGTCTTTACTGGAGCTGAAGATGGCTGGCGGAGCTTTTCAACCGAACAATTTTCGGAGGGACCCGAAGCAGCCCAGCCTCAAGCAGCCCAGCGCCGGAAACTCCTCCGCCAGGATCAGAGTCTCCGCTTTGTTTAAGAAGGAACTGCAGATGCTGGAAAATCGAAGGTAGACAAAAGTGCTGGAGAAACTCAGCGGGTGCAGCAGCATCTATGGAGCAAAGGAAATAGGCAACGTTTCGGGCTGAAACCCTTCTTCAGACTCTGAAGAAGGGTTTTGGCCCGAAACGTAGCCTATTTCCTTCGCTTCGATTTTCCAGCATCTGCAGTTTCTTCTTAAACAAAGCGGAGACTCTGATCCTGGCGGAGGAGAACGACCAGCGAACTGCGCCCGCTGTGAGTCCACATCGCACCGCCAATTCCAGCCACTACCCCTCTGGTCCCCCTCGATGTCTCCTCCGCCCTCCCCCGTGGTACCCCCCTATCGCCCATGGCTCTTACCCGGTCTTCTCCGAGCTCACCCCCCTCCCCCCCCCCAGCCCACACACCCCTCTCCCCCCATAATTCCCCCACCCACACACCCCCTCCCCCCACATCCCCCTCCCCACCACACACCCTCCTCCCTGCAACACATCCCCATCCGACACACTCCCCCCCCCCACGATTTCCCTCCCATCCTACACCTCCCCGTCCGCACACATCCCTCCTACCCCACTAGCCCACAGCCCTCCTCCCCTCGCACCCAACAGCCCTCCTCCCCTCCCACCCCACACCCCTCTCCCCGCCACACATCCCACTTCCCTCACCTCTAACACATGAAGAGGAGGGGGAGGGAGTGCTCGGGGATGAGGGGAAATGAGCCGCACCTGCGCAGTTAGCGGCTATGGGCGAGTTGTGGAATATTGCGTTGGGGGATGGTTTGCATTGGGGGAACAGGTGAGTGTTGGAATATTGCGTTGGGGAATGTGTTGCGTTGGGGGACCAGGCCTCCCGTGTGACTGGGACCCATCGGGTCCCATTTAGTCTAGTTAGTAATCAAAAATAAAACAAATGCAAAAAGTTGTGAATATTGCCCAGTCCATCACAGGTACTGACCTTTCCACAATCAATGGGGTTTACAGGAGTCGATGCCTCCAAAAGGCAGCCAGCATCATCAGAGACCCACACCACCCTGGCCACACACTCACTTTACGCCTGCAATCGAGAAGATGGAGGAGCCTGAAAACTATAACATCCAAGCTCAGAAACAGCTTCTTCCCAACAGCCCATCAGGCTATTAAATACTACAATCACCAAATATGCTCTGAACTATGTATATTTAGGGGCATTGGTTTTGTCTTTTTAGCACTATTATTGTTTGTTAATTTTCATGTGTGAACTGAACTTTTTTTTCATTTATTACATTGTTTACATAGTAGTCTACATATTCTGTTGTGCCACTGCAAGTAAGAATTTTATTGTTCTGTTTAGCACATTTGACATTAAAACACTCTCGACTCTTGACTCTTAAACTGTCAATGCCACTATCCACAGAATCAAGAAAAAGCATTGTTGTTAGGGCAAAAATATTTGGATATTGCCCTGACAACTATGCTTTTTCTTAAAAATGTAATTTTTCTATTTATAAAACACAAACATTATTTGCGTTATTTTTTATAAAATTCTATGTCCAATTTTGTCATGCAAATTTATGTAATCAGCCATTTCCAAAGACAAACAACCATTGGGCCCATGGCACTTGCAAAATACTGTATCATCTCCAGTCTTCCGACAGTCACAGTCGATCTGCCATTTTTCACAACAGTTTCTAAAAAATACTTCAGATAGCCCTTGCTTTCTCTCTCCCCATCCCCTTCCCCTTCCCAGTTCTCCCACTAGTCTTACTGTCTCCAACTACATTCTATCTTTGTCCCACCCCCTCCCCTGACATCAGTCTGAAGAAGTCACAACCTGAAACGTCACCCATTCCTTCTCTCCAGAGATGCTGCCAGCATTTTGTGTCTATCTCCTGTCTTCCTTGTGCCTTCTCCCAACATTGTTCCTCATCATACAAAAGTACAGACAGAAAGCTGCCAATATTATCTTACTTCACATTGGAAACTCCTTGAAACTGTACTAGATATCTACTGCATAAATTGACTTCAGACTACATATCCATGCTACCATCAAACTACTTATTTCTACTTTGATAATATTGCCTGACACCTCTTTCTTCATAACTCTAACTCATCTGCAAGTGGAACTTTCTCGGCTTGCCTTTCTATCCGTCTTCCTGGTAGCACTCTATAAATTGTATCATCTGAAATTCTGGTTGCCCATGTCGTAACTTGTTAGCCTCATGCTTGCCCACATATACTGCATCACAATAAGCAAATCTCAATTATTAAAAAATTGTTTCAAATCCCTTTCAAAAAAATATTTAAAATCCCTTCATTATCTCAGCCCTCACTTACTGTCAACTTGCATTTCTATAATACTGAGATCTCTTCAATTCAGAAGTTAATGAATTATAGGAATTGAATTAGGTCATTCGGTCCATCAAGTCTACTCTGCCATTCAATCATGGCTATCTATCTCTTTCTCCAAACCCCATTCTCCTACCTTCTCCCCATGACCTCTGCCATCCTTACTAATCAAGAATCTGCACCTTAAAAATACCCAATGACTTGGCCTCCACAAATTCACCACTCTGACTACAGAAATTCCTCCTCATCTCCTTTCTAAAGTTACATCCTTTTTATTCTGATTGGTCCTAGACTCCCCAAATAGTGGAAACATCCTCTCCACATCCACCCTATCCTGGCCTTGCACTATTCGTTAAGTTCCAATGAGGTCTCCCCTCATCCTTCTAAACTCCAGCTAGTACAGGCCCAGTGCTGTCAAACGTCTATGATATGTTAACCCAATCAATCCCTGGGATAATTCTCATAAACAGATCTCACTGCTACTCTCTTTCAAGCTCTTGACATCTCAGTATATAATCACTTTATTGTTGGTGAATACCTTCAGCTGCCAACTTGTTGAGGTCTAGTATCCCTCTATGTGTGTGTGTGTATGTTCTTTTAACCATCATAATATACCGATCTATCTATTTATTTATTTATCTATCTATCTATCTATCTATCTATCTATCTATCTATCTATCTATCTATCTATCTATCTATCTATCTATCTATCTATCTATCTATCTATCTATCTATCTATCTACTAAAAGTCTTGTGTTGTATGTGTGTGTGTGGTATGTATGTTTTGTATCTTCCTCAAAACGCTCCGCGCTAGCACTTAACCTTTTACATATTCTAACTCACATTTTCCCCTGCATGCTGTACTCAGGTTCACTTAAGATTTCATCCTATATTTCACGTTATTCATGATTAAAGTTTAAAAAAAAAAACAAAACAGCTTCTCACAGAGAGCCTTTTTCCAGTAGCTTCCAGTGATGATGTCACAATGCCATCTCACAGACACCCAATCACAATGGATCTCATTTACAAATGATATCACAATGGGATGTTGCCAACGGTAACCGCAGCTTTTCACAGAGAGTCTTTTTCCAGCAGCTTCCAGTGATGATGTCACAATGCCACTAACAGTGTATCAATCACAATGGGCTCTCAAGCTGCCGATCGCCACAATTACATCACAATCGGATGTTGCGAATGGAAACCGCAGCTTCTTACAGATAAACTTTTTCCAGGAGCTTCCATTGATGATGCTATATTTCACGTTTTTGATGATTAAAGCTTTAAAATACAAACTTTAACAAGATTTGTACTCTTATGCCCCGTCCCACTTAGGAAACCTGAACGGAAACCTCTGGAGACTTTGTGCCCCACCTAAGGTTTCCGTGCTGTTCCCGGAGGTCTTTGTCAGTCTCCCTACCTGCTTCCACTAACTGCAACCTCCGGCAACCACCTGCAACCTCCAGGGAGCCGCACGGAAACCTTGGATGGGGCGCAAAGTCTCCAGAGGTTTCCGTTCAGGTTTCCTAAGTGGGAAGGGGCATTAAAATCCATGCTGCCAGCTTCCAACACACTTCGATACTGTTAGGCGCTCCACCACCCCCCTGGTGAATGCTATGTACTTACCTTTCTCTGTTTCTCTCCCGAGTACAGGCCTCGTGACTGTGAGTCTGGAATCAAGGGGTTAAAGGATCCTGTACCCGATTGGCCAAGCTGCATCATGTGACTCATCTGAAGCTTAAATACCAGAGTTTCCCAGGATTCTCTCTCTTCTTCGTAGACCCTGACTTGTTAGCAGCCTGCTGGTGTGAGCTGAGGAAGGCCTGGCCACATGACATAGAACTTTGTGTACTTTCACCATTACTTGTTAACAAATATTGAATTGGGACGGATAAGGGCTGACCTTAGTGTTTTCGGGTATTTTGTTTCAGGGTTATAACTCTTTAGACCACGTCTGTACTTTTCGGTCCAGACTGAGGAGGGCATGCGAACTGGCAATGGGTAATCTTGCTTCTGCTCAGTTCTTCCCTACTCTCAGTGGGAAAAGCTTTTCCACGTCAACTCTGTCTATCCCTCTCATCATTTTAAAAACCTCTATCAAGTCCCCCCTTAACCTTCTGCGCTCCAAAGAATAAAGCCCTAACTTGTTCAACCTTTCTCTGTAACTTAGTTGCTGAAACCCAGGCAACATTCTAGTAAATCTCCTCTGTACTCTCTCTATTTTGTTGACATCCTTCCTATAATTAGGCGACCAAAATTGTACACCATACTCCAGAATTGGCCTCACCAATGCCTTGTACAATTTTAACATTACATCCCAACTTCTATACTCAATGCTCTGATTTATAAAGGCCAGTACACCAAAAGCTCTCTTTACCACCCTATCTACATGAGATTCCACTTTCAGGGAACTGTGCACAGTTATTCCCAGATCCCTCTGTTCACCTGCATTCTTCAATTCCCTACCATTTACCATGTACGTCCTATTTTGATTTGTCCTGCCAAGATGTAGCACCTCACACTTATCAGCATTAATCTCCATCTGCCATCTTTCAGCCCACTCTTCCAACTGGCATAAATCTCCCTGTAGACTTTGAAACTCTACTTCATTACCCGCAACCCCATCTATCTTAGTATCATCTGCATACTTACTAATCCAATTTACCACACCATCGTCCAGATCATTGATGTACATGACAAACAACAGTGGACCCAACACAGATCCCTGTGGCACCCCACTCGTCACTGGCCTCCAACCTGACAGACAACCATCCACCATTAGTCTCTGGCATCTCCCATTCAGCCACTGTTGAATCCATCTTGCTACTCCACCATTAATACCCAACCATTGAACCTTCTTAACCAACCTTCCATGAGGAACCTTGTCAAAGGCCTTACTGAAGTCCATATACACAACATCCACTGCTTTACCCTCATCAATTTCCAGAGTAACATCTTTAAAAAATTCAAGAAGATTAGTTAAACATGACCTTCCAGGCACAAATCCATGTTGACTGTTCCTAATCAGACCCCGTTTATCCAGATGCTTATATATATTATCTCTAAGTATTCTTTCCATTAATTTGCCCACCACTGACGTCAAACTAACAGGTCTATAATTGCTAGGTTTACTCTTAGACCCCTTTTTAAACAATGGAACAACATGCGCAGTACGCCAATCCTCCGGCACTATTCCCGTTTCTAATGACATTTGAAATATTTCTGCCATAGCCCCTGCTATTTCTACACTAACTTCCCTCAATGTCCTAGGGAATATCCTGTCCGGACCTGGAGACTTATCCACTTTTATATTTCTCAAAAGTGTCAGTACTTCCTCTTCTTTGATCCTCATAGTTTCCATAGCTACTCTACTTGTTTACCTTACCTCACATAATTCAATATCCTTCTCCTTGGTGAATACCGAAGAAAAGAAACTGTTCAATATCTCCCCCATCTCTTTTGGCTCTGCAGATAGTTGGCCACTCTGACTCTCTAATGGACCAATTTTATCCCTCGTTATCCTTTTGCTATTAATATAGCGGTAGAAACCCTTCGGATTTACTTTTACCTTACTTGCCAAAGCAACCTCATATCTTCTTTTAGCTTTTCTAATTTCTTTCTTAAGATTCTTTTTACATTCTTTATACTCCTCAAGCAACTCATTTACTCCATGCTGCCTATAACTATTGTAGATCTCCCTCTTTTTCCAAACCAAGTGTCCAATTTCCCTTGAAAACCATGGCTCTTTACAATTTTTACGATTTCCTTTCAACCGAACAGGGACATAAAGATTCTGTACTCTTAAAATTTCACCTTTAAATGTACTCCATTTCTCTTCCACATCTTTCCCATAAAACAAACTGTCCCTATTTACTCCTTTTAAATCCTTTCGCATCTCCTCAAAGTTAGCCTTACTCCAATCAAAAATCTCAACCCTAGGTCCAGTTTTGTCCCTCTCCATAATTATATTGAAACTAATGGTATTGTGATCACTGGACCCGAACTGTTCCCCAACGCATACCTCTGCCACCTGACCCATCTCATTTCCTAACAGGAGGTCCAGTACCGCCCCTTCTCTAGTAGGTACTTCTATGTATTGTTGCAAAAAACTATCCTGCACACATTTTACAAACTCCAACCCATCCAGCCCATTTACAGAATGTGTTTCCCAATGTGTGGAAAATTGAAATCTCCCACAATCACTACCTTGTGCTTACTACTAATATCTGCAATCTCCTTACATATTTGCTCTTCCAATTCTCGCTCCCCATTTGGCGGTCTATAATACACCCCTATAAGTGTTGCTACCCCTTTCCCATTTCTCAGTCTAGTCTAGTCTCAGTCTAGGATGAAGGACTGGTTCGACACGAAGGCTTCTAGTAGGAATTTTTCTCCAGGTGACAAGGTCCTGGTGTTATTGCCTATTCCTGGTTCCAGTCTGCAGGCTCGGTATAGCGGTCCCTATCAGGTGGTTAAGAAGGTTGGTGAGAGGGATTACATTATTGGTACCCCTGATTGGAGGCGTAAGACTCAGCTCTGTCATGTCAACATGATGAAGCAGTACCATGAGCAGGAGCTTGTGGAGGTTGATGGGGAGGAGCTGTGTCCTTCGGTTTCGTCTAAGCCTGTTTTGGCTGCAGTGGTGCTGCCCCTGACACGGGTAGTGATCATGGGGTTGGTGGAGTTCTTCTACAGGATGATTCAGATGGGGTGGAGCACCAGTTTCGTACTTCTCTAAGAAGTTTAATCGTCATCAGAAGTGGTACTCCACCATTGAGAAAGAAGCCCTTGCTATTTTAATGTCTCTGAATCATTTCGAGGTTTATGTTGGCTCCTCGAATGTCCCTGTCATCGTACTCACGGATCATAATCCTTTGGTATTTTTGCAGAGTATGAAGAATAAGAACCGGCGGTTAATGAGCTGGAGTTTGCAGCTACAAGACTACAACCTGGAGGTCAGGCATATCCGTGGCAAGGATAATGTCTTGGCTGACGCCTTGTCGCGCCAGTAGTGTTTTAGCTCCTGAATAGTTTCTGAGATTTGGTGGTGTTTTTTCTCTCTTCTTCCGAAACTTATTCAGTATCTTTGGGTGTGGGTGTTAGGCGCTCCCCCCCCCCCCCCTGGTGAATGCTATGTACTTACCTTTCTCTGTTTCTCTCCCGAGTACAGGCCTCGTGGCTGTGAGTCTGGAATCAAGGGGTTAAAGGCTCCTGTACCCGATTGGCCAAGCTGCATCATGTGACTCATCTGAAGCTTAAATACCAGAGTTTCCCAGGATTCTCTCTCTTCTTCATAGACCCTGACTTGTGAGCAGCCTGCTGGTGTGAGCTGAGGAAGGCCTGGCCACATGGCATAGAACTTTGTGTACTTTCACCATTACTTGTTAACAAATATTGAATTGGGACGGATAAGGGCTGACCTTAGTGTTTTCGGGTATTTTGTTTCAGGGTTATATCTCTTTAGGCAGGTTTTAGAGTCTCCGGTTCGACGGCCCATTACGTGGCTGGCTGGAGCACTGTTTAATTGTTTGTTAGTCCATCCATATCCCTGACTGGGTTGTTTGAATCAGGTTTGGGTTTTGTGTTCCATTGAAAAATTAAAACTATTTTTGAACTTGAACCTGGTTTTTGAATTATGTTACGCGGCTCTGAAGTACCTGCATTCGGGAGTCGTAACAGATACAAAGTTGCAAGCCATGATCACATTCAATGGTGGTGCTGGCTCGAAGGGCCGAATGGCCTACTCCTGCCCCTATTGTCTATTGTCTATTGAAGTTTTCACCTCAATGGGATATCACAGCAAGAGCTTCAACAGGAGGGGGAGGGCAAATTGGTATTGCTTTTGGAACTGCTACGGCAGGCAGGGGAATGCAACTGGATTTTTTTTACATCCAGTGCTGAGGGAGGCAGGGGAGAGCTGGAATCTTACGTTCGGGAATGGCTTCAATTCAGGGACAACACCTCCGGTGGGGGCTACGGGTTAGTGGTGCAATATTGGGTTGAGGAATAGGTTGTGTTGGGGGACCAGGCCTCCCCCAACACGTGTGACAGATGCTCGCTGGGCTCAGTCCGGGTTGTGTTGGGGGAACGGATTACGTTGGAGGAACAGGTGATGGGGGTGATTGGCTCCGGAGGGTGTCTGTTTCCCGGGTGAGTGCCGACGCCGCGTTCGGGGACCAGCCATTCAGTGTGATTCACAACCCACTTCCAAGAAATAGGAGGTACAGAATAAAAGTTTGCTCTTACAAAATCTATGTGAATTAGTAAATAAATAAACACAACCTGCTTTTTGAGGTCTGCACAGATGATGCAGCTATTGCATTACCAAAAATTATTTTAACGACTGTTTTATATGAATGCAACTCACCACCCACAAACACACCTTGGAAGCAAGGACAGGCTAGTTGACCCTCAATTGAAAACAACTGATCAGTTCTTAATCCCAACTGTGCACTCCTGGCTACTCTTAGTAACCATTCACCACCTTACATTATCAAGAATTGATCTATTATTACCTTACAACTATTCAAAGACTGCTTCCACTGTCCTTTCAGGACCATCTAAGATTTTATTTTTGCCTTACCTGTCTCAAATTATTTTTAAATAATTGCCCCTAGTTTCACATTTTACACATGCAAGAATCATATTTTCTCTTAATACAGGTGATGCCCACGCTAAGGGGGTTTGCATTCCTAGAAATCTGTCTTTTTCACAATTTTCCATAATGCAAAACTGCATTATCTACACAAGCTGATTGACCTGTCTGCTTTTTTCACATTTTTCCCAAATGACATTCCATTTGTCAATCCTTTGCCCATTCACTTAACCTACGTCTACTCCTCTGTGGACACCTACCTTCTCTTCACAGCCTACTTTCATATCCATCCGTGTGCCAACAGCAAATTTAGCGATTGTACTTTCAGTACCTTCATCCAAATCATTTATGTAAGTTGCAAAAAGATGATCAGCACTAATCCATATGACACACAGCTTGTTACATTCAAATTCAAGTTCAAGTTCAAGTGAGTTTATTGTCATGTGTCCCTGTATAGGACAATGAAATTCTTGCTTTGCTTAAGCACACAGAAAATAGTAGGCATTTACTACAAAACAGATAAATGTGTCCATATACCATGATAAAAATATATACACACATGAATAAATAAACTGGTAGTGCAAATAACAGAAAGTGGTTGCTAATAATCAGAGTTTTGTCCGAGCCAGGTTTAATAGCCTGATGGCTGAGGGGAAGTAGCTATTCCTGAACCTGGTTGTTGCAGTCTTCAGGCTCCTGTACCTTCTACCTGAAGGTAGCTGGGAGATGAGTGTGTGGCCAGGATGGTGTGGGTCTTTGATGATACTGCCAGCCTTTTTGAGGCAGCGACTGCGATAAATCCCCTCGATGGAAGGAAGGTCAGAGCCGATGATGGACTGGGCAGTGTTTACTACTTTTTGTAGTCTTTTCCTCTCCAGGGCGCTCAAATTGCCGAACCAAGCCACGATGCAACCGGTCAGCATGCTCTCGACTGTGCACCTGTAGAAGTTAGAGAGAGTCTTCCTTGACAATCCGACTCTCCGTAATCTTCTCAGGAAGTAGAGGCGCTGATGAGCTTTTTTGATAATTGCGTTAGTGTTCTCGGACCAGGAAAGATCTTCAGAGATGTGCACGCCCAGGAATTTGAAGTTCTTGACCCTTTCAACCATCGACCCGTTGATATAAATGGGGCTGTGGGTCCCCCTCCTACTCCTTCCAAAGTCCACAATCAGTTCCTTGGTTTTGCTGCTGTTGAGGGCAAGGTTATTGCGCTGGCACCATATGGACAGTTGCTCGATCTCTCTTCTGTACTCTGACTCATCCCCATCAGTGATACGCCCCACAATAGTGGTGTCGTCAGCGAACTTGATGATGGAGTTCGCACTGTGGTTCGCTACGCAGTCATGGGTATAGAGTGAGTACAGCAGGGGGCTGAGCACGCAGCCTTGAGGTGCTCCCGTGCTGATTGTTATTGAGGCTGACACATTTCCACCAATACGAACAGACTGTGGTCTGTGGACGAGGAAGTCGAGGATCCAGTTGCAGAGGGATGCGAAGAGGCCCAGTTCTGCGAGTTTGGTAACCAGTTTGGAGGGGATGATTGTGTTAAATGCCGAGCTGTAATCAATGAATAACAGCCTGACATATGAGTTTTTGTTGTCCAAGTGGTCCAGTGCGGAGTGGAGGGCCAGCGAGATCGCATCCACCGTTGATCTGTTGTGGCGGTACGCGAACTGCAGTGGGTCCAGGTTTTTGTCGATGTAGGAGTTAATTTGCTCCATGATCAACCTCTCAAAGCACTTCATCACCACCGGCGTTAGTGCCACTGGTCGATAGTCATTGAGGCATGTCACCTTACTCTTCTTGGGCACCGGTATAATTTATGCCCTTTTAAAGCAGGTGGGGACCTCAGACCTCAGAAGTGAGAGGTTGAAAATGTCCGTAAAAACTCCAGCCAGTTGGTCCGCACAGGTTTTTAGAACACGGCCGCGTATACCATCAGGTCCAGGTGCTTTTCGGGGGTTCACCCCTCTGAAGGATTTCCTGACATCGGCCTCTGTGACTGAGACTGAAATGCCATCACAGCGAATGGGGGATCGGGAAGGCACATCAGTATTCTCCCTGTCAAAGCGTGCGTAAAACGCATTGAGCTCGTCAGGGAGTGATGTTACACCGGCATTCGAGCTGCCTCCTGGTTTTGCCTTGTAGGAGGTGATTGCATTCAGACCCTGCCACAGCTGCCGAACATCTGTCTCGTCCTCCAGTTTGGAGCAGAAGTCCCATTTGGCCTTTTTGATGGCCTTACCAAGGTCGTATCTGGTCTTCATGTAGGCCACTGTATCATTGGAGGTGAATGCCCTGTGTCTGGACTTCAGGAGAGTGCGGATCTCAAAGTTCATCCAAGGTTTCTGATTGGGAAACACTCGGAAGGTTTTTGTAGGGATGCAATCCTCCACACATTTCTTTATGAAGTCTGTAACGACTGTGGCATATTCGTTCAAGTCCGTTGCCGAGTCCTTGAACATTGCCCAGTCTACAGACTCCAAACAGTCCTGGAGTTGTTCTTCTGTCCCCCCCCAACCAGCTCTGTGCTGTCCTCACTTCTGGGGGTGCGCCAACATTCTGCCAACCAGAAAAAAAGACTCATTGTATCTACCCTGTTTCTTGTTAGGCAGCCAGTTTTCTTTCCATGTCAATGTGTTTCCTCCTATACCATGGCCATTTTCCTTACCAACCTTTGATGTGACACCTTGTCAATTGCCTTCTCGAAATCCAAGCACAGCACATCCATCCACCAGCTTTGCTTTATTCAAAGCACATGTTACTTCTTCAAAGAACTCCAATTAATTGGTCAAACATGATTTCCATTTCGCAAAACCTTGCTGACATTAGCTGATTATCATGTGAAGGTTCTAATAATAGCATCCAATGTTTCCTATGACATGTTAAACTAGCTGGACTGTTTAATGTCATCCTTACTTTTTCCAATCAAGGACTTCCATTTACTGATTTTCAATCAAGGTTTAGGTTTGTTATTGTCACTGTACAGTACAAACTTTTATTTGTTTGCTATCCAAATGGATCAGATATGCCCAATATAAATGCAATCAAGTCAAACTCAAGTACAATTAACAGAGCAAAAGGGAAGATATAGAGTGCCGAATATTGTTCTCAATATTGTAGTGCTCTATTTACAGATAGCAGAAATACTTAAAAGAGCAGAACAATTGTACCGGTTGATAATGGACCCTTCTCTGGGAAGAGCACACATTCACGTGTGCACTCCACGCATTCACTATAATAATACTTTCTCCAAAACTAGAAAAATTATAAACAGCCCATCAATCAAGTGAAAGACTCAAGACAGGACAACGAGGGTGGGTGGGGTTGCATTCACTCAAGCAAATGCAGAGAATTCCATAACTAGTTGATGACTTTGAGGTTTTAGGGATTTAGTGGTGTGACAGATGTTTTAAACTCTACGCCTCTAACTTGCTTTATAAACAAAAGCAACCTATTGTTTCTGATAAGTAATGCTCCCCACAATGCTGTTAAAAGAGATTACAGTTGCATTGCTCAAGAGAAAGTAGTTAGATTTTCCCTTGATGGGCCCTGTCGCGTGTCATCTGCGGCCTGTACGATGATTGGTATGTTTGGGGAACAATTGCTGCATCAGCTGCGGAATCGGGAATGGAGCTCAATATATCTGAATGTACAGTATATGATAGCCAAAAGTCCATTGATCAAGAAACGTCAAACATTTTTGTGAATGTGTCTCCAACTTGAAACTTGTACATGTTGTCTTGAATTTCAGATGGTTGGCCTCTGACAAAGACAACTTTTTTTCCTTTGTGTAGCCAGTGATGTGTTTAACCATGCTGCCTGATGACTTTTGGCTACCTAACTGTCACTGACTTGTTATATAATCATAAAGACATACAGTGTGGAAACTGGCCCTTCGGCCCGACTTGCCACACCGACCAACATGTCCCATCTACACTGGTCCCACGTGCCTGCCTTTGTTAATGTACCTATAGTTCAAGTAGTGGCTTCACTGCAAGGCAGCTAGACTCACTATTTGCGCGTAAATTCGGAATCTTTGTTAATGTTAAATATGACAAGGTGCCTGGTTTTCGATCCTTAAGAAATGGACCAGTTGGAGAGGCCAGTATTATTACTTTATGAGCAAAGAATTTAATAAAATTCAATTAAGACCCCTCGGCAACAGTTAAATCTGCATTCCCTTCAATACAACCTTCCTTCCACCCATTCATTTCTCTGCATTTCTCCACAGACATCTATACAATACACCAGAAACAACATTTAGTCTGCCCACATTTGTTCATCTGATACTTTCAGCTACAGTGCCCTCCATAATGTTTGGGACAAAGACCTATCATTTACAAACACATGTGAAACCATGTGTCCCAAACATTATGGTGTCCTGAAATGGGGGAACTATGTAGAAACACTGCTGTAATTTCTACATGGTGAAATCAAAATAGCCTTTATTAAAATCTGATAATGTGCACTTTAACCACATGTGATTTTTTCTATTACAAATCTCACATTGTGGAGTACAGAGGCAAATAAATAAATGATGGGTCTTTGTCCCAAACGTTATGGAGGGCACTTTACACAATTATGGAATCTCCCACCCACACATCTTTGCATCTATTCAGTCAATTACACAAAATCGCCCACAGTCATACATTTGAAATGCAAATGATAGTCACAGAAATACTATTATACATTTAATTATAATCTATGCATGATGATGAATCTTGATACAAAGTTATGCCATAAATCATGGATCATATTCATTAACATTTTGTACTCAAAGAAAATCAGTACACTTTCATTCCCATGCCTTATAATTGTTTCAAACATAGACAGCAAAATTTATCTGCAATGGAAAACATCTGTCAGTATATTTGTGATTGGTACATTGTTAGTGGCATTGTGACATCATCATTGGAAGCTGCTGGAAAAAGGCTCTCTGTGAAAAGCTGCGGTTACCGTTGGCAACATCCCATTGTGATGTCATTTGTAAATGAGATCCATTGTGATTGGATGTCTGTGAGATGGCATTGTGACATCATCACTGGAAGTTACTGGAAAAGGCTCTCTGTGAGAAGCTATTTTGGGCTTCTTTTTTAAACTTTAATCATGAATAACGTGAAATATAGGATGAAATCTTGTGAACCTGAGTACGGCGTGCAGGGGAAATGTGAGTTAGAATATGTAAAAAGTTAAGTGCTAGCGCGTAGCGTTTTGAGGAAGATGACAGACAGACAGTCAGACAGACAGACAGACAGACAGACAGACAGACAGACAGACAGACAGACAGACAGACAGACAGACAGACAGACAGACAGACAATGATGGCTAAAAGTATATATTAATATCATAACTAGTATTTTTTCAGTAAATTTAAAGAAATGATCTATTCTTTAGATGAGCATCAATTGGTATCCAACTCAATCTATTGTTTCTATATAATTCAAAGAGATATTTACTTCAGTTTAAGTGCAATATAATAATTACTAGACTAAGTGGGACCCGTTGGGTCCCAGCATCACATGGGAGAGCTGGTCCCCCAACGCAATATTCCACCTCTCCACCAATTCCAATATTGATGGCCAGTGGGGGGTGGGGGGGGGGGGGGGGTGTTCTGGGGCGCTAGTATGGGTGTTGTGGGCTGAAGGAACTGGTTTCCAGAGGGCTAGTAAGGACATCGTGGGCCGAAGGGATTCTTAAGCTGGCTGCTCAGTCACTCAAGCCTGTTGTGCAGGCAGTTGACTCACGACTATTCCTTGAAATTCCATTTCAAGCAGGGTGCAAGGCCACCAAATTCAAGTGCAGTTTCTTACCACTTCAAGCAGGGTGCAAGTCCACTAAAGACAGTTGTGACCTCTCCCTCCTCCATCTTGCAGAGACTGAGCCACGCCCACACTTCTGGGTTTTATAGTCCCTCCTCCCTCCCACCAGAAGGGGCGTGGCCTTCATGGCGTGATTGCCAGAAGAGAGAATCTCAACATTTTTTAAACACTAATATCTCTTTTATTTTTTATCGATGGGAAAATCCTCGGCACCTAAGGAGCGTAGGGGGACTCTGAGTAAGATGGCCAAAAATCACATCCATACGTGGTTGCGTTTTTTCTAAAATCAATATAAAGTGCAAACAGGAAGTGGTCAAGATTAGACTTTTAATTATATAGAAGACAAGGCAACTTTAATTAGGCAAGGCAACTTTAATTAGGCAAGGCAATTTTAATTGGGCACGGCAACTTTAATTAGGCAAAACAGCTTTAGCATTTCCAAACCAAAGGCAACACAGCTTTCGCATTTCCAAACCAAAGGCAACACAGCTTTAGCATTTCCAAACCAAAGGCAACACAGCGTTAGCATTTCTGAACCAAAGGCAACACAGCTTTAGCATTTCCAATCCAAAGGCAACATAGCTGTAGCATTTCCAAACCAAAGGCAACACAGCTTTAGCATTTCTAAACTATATTTTCAAACCACATTAAGGGCACTGACAGGTCAGTAAAACCACTCACAGTTTAGTAGACATGTGTTCAGTGTTAGTCACAGCTCAGACTAAGAGACGTGACCCTCTCGCTCCCCCATCTTGCAGAGACTGAGGCACTCAACATGTCCGGGTTTTATAGTCCCTCCGGAAGGGGACTGGCCTTCAGGAGAGAGAATCTCAACATTTTTTCAACACTAATAACTATTTAATTTTTCATCGATGGGACAAATCCTCTTGTCCTGCGCAGCGGAGGGGGACTCTGAGTAAGATGGCCAAAAAATCACAGCCGTAAGTGGCAGTGTTTTGTCTAAAATCAATATACAGAACAACAGGAAGTGGTCAAGATCAGACTTTTAGTAATATAGATTTAGAATGTTATAGTCAGCGAACATGTTATATATCGACTAATCATCACACTTATAATGATGTCACCAAGTTTAACTTCCACGAGAAGAAGGGTCCTGACCCAAAACGCCACCTATCCATTTTCTCCAGAGAATCTGTCTGACCGCAGGAAAATGGGATTAGGAGGCAGAGATCACCATGATTGAACGGCAGAGTAAGCTGGATGGCTTCATTCTACATCTATCTATCTATCTATCTATCTATCTATCTATCTATCTATCTATCTATCTATCTATCTATCTATCTATCTATCTATCTATCTATCTATCTATCTATCTATCTATCTATCTATCTATCTATCTATCTATCTATCTATCTTATAAAAGTCTGTGCCTGTCGCCTGCGGTCCGTCCGGCTGCCTTTCTGCCTTTTGATTCGTTTCCATCGTGTGATGTCACAATGCCCAATGCTCGCAGATGTCCAATCACAATGCCCAATGCTCGCAGATGTCCAATCGGAATGGATCCATTTACATGTACGGCTGCCGACCGCCTTTCTTCCTTTGATTCCCTGCAACTCCGAAACCAGACACAGAATCGCCGACATCTTTTCCATTTCGGTAGAGATTTCACTTTTCTTTCTAAGTATCCGCTCCTCATTACATTTCGCCGTGTTTAAGTACACATTTTTAATCAAATCCTTCCCCTCCCCTCCAATATTTCAAAAATAAACTGGCTTCTCACCCATAGAATCAGCACCAGCCCCAGCCCCTGGTGAACGTTCCATCGTGTGATGTCACAATGCCCAATGCTCACAGATGTCCAATCGTAATGGATTCATTTACATATGCCTTTGCACCAGCACCAGCCCATGGTGAACGTTCCATTGTGTGATGTCACAATGCCCAATGTTCACATATGTCCAATCGGAACTTAAGAGGGAGTTAGATGTGGCCATTGTGGCTAAAGGGATCAGGGGATATGGAGAGAAGGCAGGTACAGGATATTGAGTTGGGTGATCAGCCATGATCATTATTGACTGGAGGTGCAAGCTCAAAAGGCCAAATGGCCTACTCCTGCATTTAATTTCTATGTTTCTATGTTTCCCTCTTCTCACCCCTCTACCTCTCCCACCCATCCCTCTCTCCCCCACCCCCCTTCCCTCTCTACCTCACCCCCTTCCCTCTCTCCCCCCGCCCCCTTCCCCTACCCCTCTGTCCCTCTTCCACCACTCCCCCTACCCCTCCCTCCCCACTCTTCCACTTCTCTCCCCCTTCTCTCCTCCCCCTCCCTCTCCTCACCCCTCTCCCTCTCCCATCCCTCTCTCTCCCACCCCCTTCCCTCTCTCCCCCGCCCCTTCCCCCTATCCCTCTGGTCCGTCTCCATCACTCCCCCTACCCCTCTCCTCCTCCTTCCCCGCTCTACCACTTCTCTCCCCCCACCCCCGTCCACTCTCCCTCCCCACTCTTTCCCCTCTCCCCCTCCCTCCCTCTTCCCCTCCCTCCCCATCTCCCCCTCCCCCACATCTCTCTCCCCATCCCCCTCTCTCAACCCCTACCCCGCTCTCCTTTCTCTCCCAAATCTGTCCCGTTTCCTCCTCCTCCTCTCCCCTCCCTCCCCTCTTCTCACCCCCCTCCCCCCACCTGTGTGCTTGGGGGGTGGTTAATGTGAGTGTGATGCCGCAGCCCCCCCCCCCCACCCCCCCACCAATATTTAAAAAAATACTGGCTTCTCACCCATAGAATCAGCCCCAGCCCCTGGTGAACAATCCATCGTGTGATGTCACAATGCCCAATGCTCAAAGACATTGTTGCCATAGAGGGAGTACAGAGAAGGTTCACCAGACTGATTCCTGGGATGTCAGGACTTTCATATGAAGAAAGACTGGATAGACTCCGCTTGTACTTGCTAGATTTTAGAAGTTTGAGGGGGTATCTTATAGAAACTTACAAAATTCTTAAGGGGTTGGACAGGCTAGATGCAGGAAGATTGTTCCAGATGTTGGGGAAGTCCAGAACAAGGAGTCACAGTTTAAGGATAAGGGGGAAATCTTTTAGGACCGAGATGAGAAAAACATTTTTCACACAGAGAGTGGTGAATCTCTGGAATTCACTGGCACAGAAGGTAGTTGAGGCCAGTTCATTGTCTATATTTAAGAGATAGTTAGATCTGGCCCTTGTGGCTAAAGGGATCAGGGGGTATGGAGAGAAGGCAGGTACAGGATACTGAGTTGGATGATCAGCCATGATCATATTGAATGGTGGTGCAGGCTCGTAGGGCCGAATGGCCTACTCCTGCACTTAATTTCTATGGCTCCCACTCCTCACCCCTCTCCCTCTCCCACCCCATCCTCTCTCTCCCACCCCCCCTTCCCTCTCTACCCACCCCCTTCCTCTCTCCCCCCCTGCCCCTTCCCCCATACCGCTCTGTCCCTCTTCCACCACTCCCCCTACCCCTCCCTCCCCACTCTTCCCACTTCTCTCCTCACCCTTACCCCACCCCCTCTCCTCCTCCCCCACCCCTCTATCTTCCCCTCCCTTCCCCCTCTCTCCCCCATCCCCTCCCCTACCCTTCCCTCTCTCCCCCCCGCCCCCCTATCCCTCTGTCCTCTTCCATCACTCCCCCTACCCCTCTCCTCCTCCCTCCCCACTCTTCCCTTCTCTCCCCCTTCCCCCTCCACTCTCTCCCCACTCCTTCCCCTTCTCCCCCACCCCTCTCCCCTCCTCCCTCTCCCTCCCTCCCCATCCCCCCTCCCCCACGTCTCTCTCCCCATCCCCCTCTCTCACCTCCTACCCCGCTCTCCTTTCCCTCCCAAATCTGTCCCGTTTCCTCCTCCTCCTCCTCTCCCCTCCCTCCCCACTTCTCACCTCCCCTCCCCCCACCTGTGTGTTTGGGGGGTGGTTAATGTTAGTGTGATGCCGCAGCCCCCCCCTCCCCCGCAAATGCCGTTGGGGAAACAGACCCAACGGGTCTGCACTTGGTCTAGTTATATATTAAAACTGTGTGCCTGCCGCCTGCCGTCCATCCGTCCGGCTGCCGGCTGCCTTTCTTCCTTTTGATTCGTTCCATCGTGTGATGTCACAATGCCCAATGTTCACATATGTCCAATCAGAATGGATCCATTTACCTATGCCTTTGCAGGAGCCCCAGCCCATGGCGAACGTTCCATTGTGTGATGTCACAATGCCCAATGCTCAAAGACATTCTTGCCATAGAGGGAGTACAGAGAAGGTTCACCAGACTGATTCCTGAGATGTCAGGACTTTCATATGAAGAAAGACTGGATAGACTCGGCTTGTACTCGCTAGATTTTAGAAGATTGAGGGGGGATCTTATAGAAACCGATGTTGGGGAAGTCCAGAACAAGGGGTCACAGTTTAAGGATAAGGGGGAAATGTTCTAGGACCGAGATGAGAAAAACATATTACACACATAAAGAGTGGTGAATCTCTGGAATTCACTGCCACAGAAGTTAGTTGAGGCCTGTTCATTGGCTATATTTAAGAGGGAGTTAGATGTGGCCCTTGTGGCTAAAGGGATCAGGGGGTGTGGAGAGAAGGCAGGTACAGGATACTGAGTTGGATGATCAGCCATGATCATATTGACTGGAGGTGCAGGCTCGAAGGGCCGAATGGCCTATTCCTGCACCTGATTTCTATGTTTCTAAGTTTCCCTCTTCTCACCCCACTCCCTCTCCCTCTCCCACCCATCCCTCTCTCCCCCACCCGCCTTCACTCTCTACCCTATCCCCTTCCCTCTCTCCCCCCGCCCCCTTCCCCCTACCCCTCTTCCACCACTCCCCCTACCCTTCCCTCCCCACTCTTCCACTTCTCTCCCTCACACCACCCCTTTCCCTCCCCACCCCTCTCTCTCCCCCTCCCTTCCCCCTCCCTCCCCTCTCCACCCCACCCCTTCCCCCTACCCCTCTGACCCTCCCCACTCTTCCACCTCTCCCCCCTCCCACTATCCCTCCCCACTCTTTCCCCCCTCTCCCCCCACCTCTCTCCCCCTCCCTCCCCACTCCTCCCCCTCCCTCCACACTCTTACCCCTCCCTCCTCCTCTCCGTCCCCATCCCTCCCCCCCACATCTCTCTCCCCTCCCCATCCCTCTCTCCTCCCCCTCTTCCACTTCACTTCTCTCCCCCCTTCCCCCTCCACTCTCCCTCCCCACTCTTTCCCCTCTCTCCACCCACCCCTCTCCCCTTCCCTCCCTCCTCCCCTCCCTCCCCCCCCCCCCCTCACCCACATCTCTCTCCCCATCCCCCTCTCTCACCCCTACCCCGCTCTCCTTTCCCTCCCAAATCTGTCCCGTTTCCTCCTCCTCCTCTCCCCTCCCTCCCCTCTTCTCACCCCCCCTCCCCCCACCTGTGTGTTTGGGGGGTGGTTAATGTGAGTGTGATGCCTCAGCCCCCCCCCGCAAACGCCGTTGGGGAAACAGACCCAACGGGTCTGCACTTGGTCTAGTAACTTGTAAACTTGTGACCCGCTGAGTTACTCCAGCAATTTGTGTCTATCTTTGACTTCCACATTCCTGATTTGATAAGCTGAAAATAGTTAAAAATTGAACAATTGTTACTATTTAAAACATATCATCCAACGATCATGAAATAGTGACACAAGGAACTGCAGATGCAAAAACCTTTAGTAAAACATAAAATAATAGAGAAACACAGTGGGCCAGGTAGCATCTGTGTGGGAAATGGACAGACAACGTTTTGGGTCAGGACCTTTCTTCAGAATCATAGCATTTCAATCTTAAAATGTTGTTCTGTGGACAAATGGAGAGCTGGATATAAGCATGGCAGCAACAAATAATCATGGCACTAATGTGTTCTTTTTGTCCTAATCAATGAGTTGGCAGTCATTCAGTCCCAATGGTTTCAACACTGACAACAGGTGAGGGTGCCACAGTGGCGCAGCGTTAGAGTCGCTGTCTGACAGCGCCAGAGACTTGCGCTCGATCCTGACTACATTCTACATTTCTACATTCTCCCTGTGTTCTGGTGGGTTTCCACCGGGAAGCTCCGGTTTCCTCCCACACTCCATAGATGCACTGGTTTGTAGTCTAATTGACAACTTTCATATAAATCAAGCGAAAAAAACCTTTGATAAACTAAAAGAGACAGGACAGATAAGTTAGCCACAGTAGATGTTCTTTACTATCTGCGGACAGAGGATAGAAGGGATTGGATCCCCACTGTTAGTTATTATGAGAAAGAAACGGTGCATGTAACAAACACCATTTTTCAACCTGAAGTTTGAAAAACACCAAAGTAACCATAAATAATTATTGACTCGACAGTTTTACCTTCAACCCCAGAGATATAATGACATTGATATTCAAGTGTAAATTTGAAGAAAATATTCAAATACTGTATTGTTAACTGGTAAACAACAATTAGTATGGATTCTGTAACACCAGATCCTGCCATTGGGATCTTCACAACTTCTCTGAAGAAATAAGTAACCTTGCATCTTCCCATAAACCGCCAATTGGTATCTGGTGTATCCTTTTAATTTTGGATTGTAATGTTATCCAGTCGCAATTTGAAGTCCACATGAATATAACAGATTTAAATATTTGTTAGTAATGATCGGCATTTATCTTGTCTATATGTTGATTAGCCGAGGCTTTATCTGGGTTGAAATCTAATTTAACTCATTTTTACAAAATACCTCTTTGGCTCATTTATGAGATTATTATCTAATAGTTAATCTTCCTAACTATTGAACTTCTACAGGTACACAGTAGAGAGCATGCTGACCAGTTGGATCGTGGCTTGGTTCGGCAATTTGAGTGCCCTGGAGAGGAAAAGACTACAAAAAGTAGTAAACACTGCCCAGTCCATCATCGGCTCTGACCTTCCTTCCATCGAGGGGATTTATCGCAGTCGCTGCCTCAAAAAGGCTGGCAGTATAATCAAAGACCCATACCATCCTGGCCACACACTCATCTCCCTGCTACCTTCAGGTAGAAGGTACAGGAGCCTGAAGACTGCGACAACCAGGTTCAGGAATAGCTACTTCCCCACAGCCATCAGGATATTAAACCTGACTCGGACAAAACTCTGATTATTAATAACCCATTATCTGTTATTTGCACTTTATCAGTTTATTTATTCATGTGTGTATACACTTATATTATGGTATATGGACACACTGATCTGTTTTGTAGTAAATGCCTACTATGTTCTGTGTGCTGAAGCAAAGCAAGAATGTCATTGTCCTATCCAGGGCCACATGACAATAAACTCACTTGAACTTGAACTTGAATAGTAACAACGCTTCCACAATTATCAATTAAATATATTCTTTTTAATTCTTTGATGTCAAATAGACAGCAACTTGATGTCAATCGGACAAACTTATCCAACGCTCATCTGACCTTTTATGTTCACAGCTAACATTGATTCCTTTGTAGGTACACAAAATTGCTGGAGAAACTCAGCGGGTGCAGCAGCATCTATGGAGCGAAGGAAATTTGTTCCTTTGTGTTGTTTTTAATCAATTAAGTATGGGTACCACTGATAGACAAAGCTAGCATATTACTATGGTTTGGAGGGTTTGAGGTTGTAGTGCATGCAATTTTGGTTGTGAACAATGATTGTTACTCCAGAATCTCCTTTAAAGCCTTTCATGTGTGAGACTGCTCTCTGGATTGCTGCAATGTTTTGTACAAGCTTCCAGTGAGGCAGTTTGTGAAAAGCCTTTGAAGAATTACACACATTTTGTTTGAACTTTGCATATTTTATCTTTGAAGTCGACCCCAGTTTACGTAGTCCAATTTAGGATGTCTGTAAAATCGGAACCTGGTCAGGGGCAGCTTATATTTCACAATGGGCTTAGCACACAGCGTATATACTTTCCATTGGCAATGAGAATAGTGAAGAATCTCACCTTTAAGAGCCACAAAGAGGACATTGATTGACTTTGTCGCTATATTTGTCATGAATCCGTGCATCTCAGGATTAATCACAAGTCTGAGGAGCAGGCTTGAGTAAAAGAAAGAGAGAAAGGTAGCACATGCAAAATTGAGTGCAGATAATAGAGTCAAGCAAATGGGAGGTAATTCTCAACTCAGAAATAGAGCAGAGGTTCAAAAATCATTTTCAGGTGTGAGATTAATGAGAATGCTCTGAGGCAGCATGGAACAAATGGCTTCTTCCTATGTTGTGAGAAATATGGGATCTGGTGATCTAATATTTTCCAATCAACATAAGATGATGCAAGAGATCCAGCATAGTTTGGATAATTTATTTGCAATTGCTGCGTAGGAAGAACATTCTTAGGTACTTGAGGAAGTGATTGAGCGATATCACCAATCTGCTAAACATTATTAAAGCAGCAGCATCTATGGAGCGAAGGAAATAGGCAACGTTTCGGGCCGAAACCCTTATTAAAGTTGGATTAGTTCTAGGTATGATCCAGTATTATGCTAGTTTTTCAATTTGACCACGTTACAATGTTTACACCACTTCATGATGGGATAAAGACCAACAAAAACTATAATTGGTGCAAAAGCCTCACGCGACTCATTATTAACTCTCCGTCTAATCCCACGTTGACCTGTCTGACCTCGGCCTCTCGATTGTTAAGGAGACCCGAAGCAGAAATCAGAAGAACAAAATCTCATATTCCGTTGGGGTAGCTACAACTCAATGTTAGAATCATTGAACTTCCCATTTTTAGTAACCCACAGCCTCGGTGTTCTCCACATGCGTTCTTCTTTTCAAGTAGGTTTCTTCTCCCTCTGTTCAGCCTTTCTATCCCCACACCTTCCCCATTTGGTTTTAACTGCCCACCATTTACGAACTTCCATCCCTCATCTGCTTCCTCCTATCACCTACCAGTCTCTGCCCCAACTGGCTATGTAATGGCAACCCTTCCTCTTCCCTATCAGTCCTGATACTGGAAACATTGACTGATTCCTTTTGCCTGCAGAGATGCTGCTTGACCTGCTGAGTTCTCCATTGCCCTTTTTTTTTTAACGTTACTGCAGATTAATTAGATCGAACATCAGCATGAAATGCCCAGTAGCAAAATTTTTGTTCAGATGTAGAACACTGCACTCCTAAACAGAATTGACTCCTGTTGAAATCCTAAGGATTAAACGTTTCACTAATTGTTTGAGACGAGTCCAACCAAATTTGGAAAAGTAGGAGAATGGATTACAACAGGGAATACAGTCTGAAGGAGGAGAGATCTGGCAGACCTTGTGTACTATAATCTCCTGATGGTTCAGATGTGGGACATTGACAAAATAGTAGAACTGTACCCATTAGGGAAATTGGAAAAAATGCTTGAAGCCCAGTTGATGATCTAATCCTGGCAAACAACGTCAGGAAGGATAGCAAAGACTGACGGAGTAAAACAATTGATGAAGAGACAACATGTGATGTTTCTGATGAGCACAAAGGAGAGACATTAGGTCCAGAGATGATACTCCAACAAAACTTGAAGAATCTAGAATCTCACCACGTAACACCAAAACTGTTATGAATTTTATAGAGAGTGGGGTAAAATATCAGGTTATAATTTTGTTTAAAAAAGGGAAAGCGGTTTGTACACATAATTGGTGGTAAATAATGATTGCTACTTTATAGTTACCATTTTAGGAAAAATATCATGTGACTAACTTGTCTGGATTGTAACAATATTTTCTGGAAGCTTCCACTGCCTGACTTGAAAAAACATGCACACTTTACATTCCATATGCCTTGTGTATAAAATGGAATAAATTAGAAGTTGAGAACCCACTGAACATACACTGAACGGAGGCCTGAGGGTTTTCTTTTTCAGAGGACGGAGAGTTGAATAGGATAAGTCACAGAATTGTGCATATTGTTGTACCTTAAACCCTTGTAATGTTAATTCATGCTCATCAAATCATTTCACCATTTTATTTAAGATCACTAACTTGCAGTCTGACAAAGACCAGAACAAAGTAATTTGTTTTATTTAACCTTTTGAAATCACATTTTTTACTCCCAGGCACCTAATCAGTTTGCTAATAATAACGTAAAAGCCATTTAAACCTCAATAGACACTTTATTCTTGCATTCCTAATTTTAATTTGCAAGCTTGAGGCTTCTCACCAGATAAACCTCTGCCAACTTCTTATCAATGAATGCAGAGGAGAAGATAATGTAGAGAATTTGATAAATCATTAATAATTGGGAAAAAAGGAACCATAAATGCTGGTATACACAGCATATCTGGAGAAAAGGAATAGGTGATTTCAGGTTGAGACTGAAGGGTTCTTATTCCTTCTCTCCAGAGATGCTGTCTGGTCCGCAGAGTTACTCCAGCTTTTTGTGTCTTTTATATCTTCAGTTTAAACCGGCATCTGCAGTTCCTTCCTACACATTCAGATTTCTAGAAATTATATAAAAATATGTTAAGTCTCTACCTCAAAATGAAAAGTGTTCACCGAAACTAAAATTGCAAAGCAGCAGAAAATCAAAATGCTTCTGAAATATTGCTTCATCAGGAAAGTTTTCGTTGCTGGGGTGACTCATCACAGGGGTTACTTTATGGTCCTTCTTAATGGATGTCTCAGAAACACTACAGCAAATCTTTTGGAATGCAATTTGACATCACTTTGTGAAATGTCAGGATACTATTTCTGAGGACTAATCAATTCCATCAGCTCTGGGACTAACAAAGATCTACAATGATCACTGCTGTAAAAACACATGAGGATTTTTCTCATTTTAGTTTTTGTATTTATTCTTTTATAATTGGTGATTTTATACCCAAATACTTGGAATAGTGTTTGTACCAAAACCATGTGTTATTTTTAGATTTTGTTTAGAATTTTTATAAAGTCCGAGAGCAAATTTAAATTAACTTAATTTAACAAAAAAAAATGTTAAAAGACATAAATATCCTGCAGGTCAATATTGACTTTTGAAATCTGTCCCACCAAATATAAATCAGACCCAAAATATTAACTCAGATAAGTTGCCCTGCAGTGGTAATATTTGTGGTGGTATTTAACTCTTTGTTCTATTTTCACTCTCAAAGTGGAGTCAAGCAAGCATGAAGTACTACCCTTGGCGAGTCTTCATCTGATCTCAGTTGATTCGTCTGATGCTCTTGGCAACCTTGACTGAGATTTGCATCCTGACAAGCATTTAGGTATGGAAAATTCCAAAGGAGGTATTTATTTAATTGATGCTGAATGGCTTTCTACAATTGGACCCAGATAAAAATTATAGTGAT
This sequence comes from Amblyraja radiata, assembly GCF_010909765.2. Taxonomy (NCBI): domain Eukaryota; kingdom Metazoa; phylum Chordata; class Chondrichthyes; order Rajiformes; family Rajidae; genus Amblyraja; species Amblyraja radiata. The sequence goes on along the minus strand of NC_045960.1, from coordinate 76,452,723 downwards.
ATTTTTTCATCAAATTTTAAATGTATTCAGTGCAAAGAGGAATCTGGATAGCAAATGATAACTCGTAGCTTGCTCTTAAAGAGAAGTAAGTTGTATCTCACACGCCCATCAGATTGAAGTATAATTTAAGTCACAGACACTAGTGATTGAAGTATAATTTAAGTCACAGACACTAGTGATTGAAGAAGTGCACTGTATACTAAGAATCAAGGAGCTTCACTAATCAAGCTTTGTGAAATTGCAATGCTTGTCTAATTAAAAGAAGAACGAGAAAATATAGTACACAAACAATCCTCTACCAACACGGTCCTACCATAGTCTTGTAGATGCAGTGGGATTTAATTGGCAATCATCTCCTGTAATTTTGTGTGGGCGAGTGCATATGTGTATGACTCACAAGTTAACACATCAACATGAGAAACCAGATTCACAATTTGTACATGGGCGTCAAAGGCTGATTGCGTGCCTTGGAATAGAAAAAGACTGTATTCTCAATGGTCGGAGTGTGCAGCCAGTCTAAGAGCTATGTGTGTGGTTGTAGAAAATATAAATGCAAGTGTACTTCTACAAACGACATATACCATGTGGTATGATTTTTTTAAATATCGTAATCCCTGTTGTTAGGTGAGTATTCACTTTCAAATAGTGATGTTTTGTTGGTAGTTCTGTCCTTGTTACTTGCCTTCGTGAGCAGCTGATAGACACAACAGTATGCAGCCGATGATTATCAGTAGTTTTGGAAATCGTATGGTTTGCAAATGTATTAGGCTGGAAGTTGCCAGCTAATCCCAGAGGTTGAGAGTGTAACCACTGCCATTTACCTGTTCAAGCAGGAACAGCCTCCTACATGCTGTCAATCATAAGTCTTGGATGGACTGATGGACAAAGAAGTTTGAATCCTTCAGTGCTAATACATGGAGTCCGATAACTGAAGATAGACACAAAAAGCTGAAGTAAATCAGCGGAACAGGCAGCATCTGGAGAGAAGGAACGGGTGATGTTTCGGATCGAGACCCTTCTTCAGACAGCAGATTCCAGCATTAAAATGTGGGTAATTGCTTCTCAGATCCTACTTGGGGTTAAAATATTTTTTTCCTTGCCGCTGAGGCTGAATAAAATCTGTCACTAACTTGGTCATCAACCTGAAATGTTCGTTTTGTTTTCCTCGCTACACTTGACAGCCAGACCCATTAATTATTTCCAGCTGTTTCTATTTCAAATTTTCGACAGCTGTAATATTTTTCTCTTTTGTTTTTAATTTTGTTGCTGAGCTTACAGCTGCAGGCACCCCCATGGCTCTCACTCCTACAGACATTGTTGCTTCTCTCTCTTTACCATCTCTCCTCATGACCTCACTGCCAATGGATCAACTAGTAGAGTTGCTGCCTCACAGCGCCAGAGACCTGTGTGGATCCTGTGGAGTTTGTATGTTTTACCCGTGTCTGTATATGTTCCTCCAGCTGTACTGGTTTACTCAAACATTCCAAAGACGTGTGGGTTTGTAGGTTAATAGGCTCTGTAAAATCTGCCGCTAACATGTAGAGATGAGAGAGTGGGATAAAAAAAGAACTAGTGTGAATGGGTGATCAATTATCATTGTGGACTCAGTGGGCCAAAGGGCCTGTTTGCATGCTGTATCTCTAAACTAAACTAAACTAAACTGCTTTACTCTTCTTTTGTGATTATCACCACCCTCTGAGCGTTGTTTGGTACTGTGGAGAATGTCAACGTGAATGCAGGCCTGAATCAACTTTAGAGCACAGCTCAATCCCTTGCTATTTATGATTTCTTCAACAAAAAATGCTTTGAAATTCATCCCTGATCCGTGGCTCTGTGATGGAATCAGCATATTGTACTCTGACTTTTAAATTAATTTCATGTTTAGCACCACTAAGTCTATTTCTTCCACCAGTTTACAATTGACTCAATTTGGCACTGAGCAGAATGTTTTTTAGCTATCCAATGTCTATTCAGCTATAAATTGTGAAATACGACTTATGTCCTCTGCACCAGACCGGAAGGAGGCTGAGATAAAGAAGCTCGCGATTACCTTAACAATTTCTGGCAGCGTTTTCCTGCCTTGCTGCAATTGTGCGTGTAACATCTGCCAGATCTCAGTCACCCCAGCTTAATGAAGCTGAGCTTTCCCAAACATTACTCTTTACTGACAGATACATAAGAGAGCTGCTTTCTGAATACAATAGTGGATATGAGCATGTGATGTGGCTCCTGAAGCACTCTTCCTCTTTAGTTGGCCTCTATCGTGTTGAGGGCTTAGTTTAGTTCAGTTTAGTTTAGTTTATTGTCACGTGTACTGAGGTACATTGAAAATAGACTCAAAAGGCTGGAGTAACTTAGCGAGTCAGATAGCATCACTGGGGAAAAGGAATAGGTGACGTATCAGGTCGAGACCCTTCTTCAGACTGCTAAAGCTTTTGTTGCATGCTGACCAGTCAACTAAAAGACAATACATGATAACAATCGAGCCATCCACAGTGCACATGATAAAGGGAATAACATGAATAGCGTTTAGTGCAAGATAAAGTCCAGTTAAGTCCTATAAAAGATAGTCTGAAGGTCTCCAATTAGGTAGATAGTAACTCAGAACTGCTCTCTAGTTGTTGGTAGGATGGTTCAGTTGCCTGATAACACGTGGGAAGAAACTGTCCCTGAATCTGGAAGTGTGCATTCTATAATGGTCTCAACTTCTATAGTTGAGACCATCACTGCTACCATATCAAACAACAGGATCACAGAGCTAAAGTTGCTAGTTAATTGTGAGATTAATCCTCACCTATGACACTCCCTGATGATTTTAGAAGACTAACATTTTTTTTGCAAGTGTTAACAAGTCTTCAGGCATTCCATTTTATTTCGAAGTCACGTGAGTGACTACGTGAAGAGCCCGCCTGCCCGCATGCGCGTCAATACGTCGACGCATGGCGCGGGAATCGGAGCAGTTTGAAACTGCTCAGACAGGTAAGGGGAAAAAATGTCTTTCAGGAACATGCCGCTGCTCCGAAAATTGGGGCAGCGGGCCCGGAGAAGCTGGCACAGCTTGTGCAGCTGCCGCCGTGGTGGCTCCGTGGAGCTGGCGGGATAAAAAATAGCAGCTGCCGGCACGGCCGGGACAGCGAATGCTGTGGAGGCTCCGCAGGAGCTGCCGTTTTTAAAAATAGCAGCTGCCGGCTAAAGCCGGGACAGCGAACACTGCAGAGGCTCAGTAGGAGCTGATGGCTATAAATAGCGGCTGCCGGCTAAGACCGGGACAGCGAACGCCGTGGCAGAATGGGGCTCCACTGGAGCAGGCGGCTGTTCGGAGCATCTGATGGGCAATGCCTGTATAGATTGGAGCTCCGAAAGGATTATGTTATAGCACAATTGACACTGCTTGTGCTGCTTTGTCATTCTCTATAGTACCATAAGTGAGACAATAAATGATTGGTTATTCACCCGCTGTTGACTAACGTTATGCAAGGTATCTTTTATATGACCGCTCTAAAAGCTTAGACTCATAGTAGTGTGGAATGTATATCAGTAAATTATTATGCAAATATTCATCTACTGTATTCCTAATGGGAGCAGTAGCTTTTAAGTTGGTTATGCTTTTAGCAACTGATTTCAGCACAAAGAACACAGTCTTTACTCAATCTCTGGCTCGCTCTGGGTCATAACTGACAAGAGGGTAGCTTGTTATGGGAATGATCTCATAAAGCAAAACGGGCATGGTTGCGTACATTTGGAGTTGACAGCATACCCACCAGATCGGAGATTGGGGGTGTTATTATGTATACAGGTACACTGAGCTTGCTAGTACATATGAGATGAAGGATAGTTTCTTCATTGTTATTTAATAGTTTTCTCAAGAGATTGCTTGTGGCTCATTAGCAGCCAATAGAATGGATATTCCCATTTGATCATCTTCTTGCAACAGCAGGAGGCTTACATAGTACGCTTTCAGAAGTTATAAAATTTGGTTGAATATGCCTGGATGATTGCAGATAGAATTCTGAACAGTGTAGCATGAGTTATTGTCTAACTCAAAGCCAATTGGTACTATGGTCCGATTAAGAGCAATGGCCATGTATGCAAGTTGGCATCATGTTGTTAATAACCCATGTCTTTTCTACCATTTATGGTTTATCTGTTTAAATGTTTCACACACAGATTGGATTACTGCATGAAACCACAGAGCTTTGAAGGCTTCATGTAGTCACTCACGTGACTTCGAAATAAAATAGAAAGATTAAACGAAAACTTACCGCTTGAAGTTTGATCTTTATTTTATGAGCAGTTGAAGTGAGGGATTATGTGCCCTCCACTCCCAACCCTGAATCTCATAATGATAATTCGATAACTCAACGGTTATTAATCTTTCTATAGTTTAAGTTTGTGCAAGTGGTCTGTGGTTCATACAGTTGCTCTGAAGAGCGACGCACATGCGGGCTGGCGGGCTCTTCACGTAATCCCTCACTTCAACTTCTCATAAAATAAAGATCAAACTTCAAACGGTAAGTTTTCGTTTAATCTTTCTATTAAATGTAATGGGTAGGAAAACGGCTTAAACCCAGCTTGATAGCATTTTGCAAAATCAGGTTTGGACAAGATCAGCCAACTCTCCACATTAGAAATGGTACATGTGTTGCCATCACAACCGATTTTTCAGATATAATGACCGATAAGCCAATCTGTTAAACGTTTCAATCATATTACGGTACATTTATTTTTTTAATAGAAATAAATAAATGCGACATAATATATCATGTGCACTCATTGTATTAAATGAGATTAGAATAGATGGCCACTTAATGGTGGGCCAAAGGGCCTGTTTCTGTGCTCAATGATTCTATGATTATTTGTTGGGATTCAAAGCTGCTAACATGGGAATTGCCAGTGTGTCTGAACTATATGCCAGAAGAAGTAGTTGAGGCAGATACTATAAAAGCATTTAAAAGACACTTGGACAAGTACATGGATAAGAAATGTTTGAGGGATATGGGCCAATTCATTCATCATCGTTGAAAACATTAGCGACGCAGTGTTGCTGATTTCTAACGGGAACGGTGACGGACGCACCACACATCTCTGTCCTCCAGTTCCTGTGGACATCCGCCGCTAGACTTTGGACTTTGGTGTGTGTGCTTTATCATCATTCCTTACAATGCTATGTACAACAACGATCGCGACTTCTACTGTATTGTGGATGGCCGTTGGCTCATTAGAAGCTCATCCGCCATTTGGCAGGTCTCGTTTTTGGTCCTGCTGGGGGTCCACAGCCCCCTCCTCACCTGGCAAACCTGGTGGGGGAGACGGTTTAGTCGCCGACTATCCGACCATGGAGCAGGTAGCACGGGATTACATGGTACCCGTGGCGGGGTGAACTCCCCCCGACCTGACCTGAGATGAGCCAAACGCAGCCAAATGGGACGATCTTATAGTTGGCATTTTAGTCAGCATGGATGAGTTGGGCCTAAGGGCCTGTTTTTATGCTGTGTGACTCTACCACTCTGTGACATTGGTTCAAAAATGACTGCTGGTTTTATTTTTCAGATTGATTTTGCTATTGACCTCAGAAATTTAACCATTCATTTCAAAGACAAGACTCAGATTAATTTTGAGACAGGATCTTGCTATGATCTTGTTCATAGTTCATGCACTCCGTATTTTTTATTTCCATCTGGCAATCTGTCAGAATGCATGCCTGGGTCGAGTTGTTAAATAAAAGTGAAGTGGCTAAAGTAATGTAATTGATTCCATGAGTGGAATTAGCTGAATTGGGTGCACATGCCAATTTACACAAGGAACCCATCTAACAGAACCACAGCTGTCAGTCAGAAACACTGAACAGCTGCAAGGCTTAGGAGAGCTGACTTTTACAACCCAGCAGTAGTTTTCATGTGCCTTGCGATCTCTGCAAGTCGAGGCAGAGAAAGATTTCAGAAGAACAAAGGAACACTCTTTGTCCACTACACCAAAGCCCACTGAATGCAGTTCTCAAGTGGACTTTGAAACCATGGCCCCCGATCCTGCCTGAAGCCTTATTTCAGTTTCAAGTTGGAGTACGACAAGGGCTTTAGGACTGAGGATATTTTCATGAACATTGGTGCCCTACCATGCTCTATGTCCTTAATCTCGTGGGTAAATACCCCCCTAAAAAACATCAAGTGCTTTGTGCAAACCCCTCTCATCTCTTCTCCTGCGTGCTGGAACCCTGGTTCTAACCTCTGCACTCACTGTTGCTGCTGCGCTCTGCAGGTTTAGTTTAGTTTAGAGATACAGCGCGGAAACAAGCCCTTCGGCCCACCGAGCCCGCGCCGACCAGCGATCCCTGCACACTAATGCAACCCTACACACACTAAGGACAATTTTACACTTATACCAAGCCAATTAACCTACATACCTGTACGTCTTTGGCGTCTTTGGTATGGAACCCTGACCGCACTTGCCCACATACAGCACAGTGGCCAGGGACCCGAGTTCGTTTGTGACCTCAAGTGTTGTCTTGTGGATCTTGCACGCTCTCTCTGTGACCTCGATGCTTTCCTCCAGGTGCTCTGGTTTCTTTGCACACTCAGGAGATGTGTGGGTTTATAGTTTAATTGGCCTCTGCAAATTGCCCATAGTGTGTAGGGAGTGGATGAACATAAAATCAGTGCAAACAGGCTGAGGGATTTGATGGGCCGAAGCACCTGTTTCCATGGTGTATCTTTAAATCAGTTCAATCAATCAACCCCCCCCCCCCCCCCTCCGCTGCCCTCCGCTGCTGACAAGGAATGCCCACGGCTTGATGGAGGGAGATGATCTGTGAAGTTTGGCTGGGGTGATTGGTACTTGGGACTGGACCCTGGCTGGCGTGGTGAAACCAGGCACTGCTGGAGACCCAGATGATTTAGGCTGGTGAAATTATTACTTATTGCCAAATTTCATACACACGTCAAAGGGGTGCTGTGGGTTTAAGCTCAGGTACTTGAGAGCAAGGGTCAGAGGGTCAACAAGATCTGCCCCACCATGATTGGCAAATGTTGGTGTTGGGAAATCCTTGATTGTGATGGTGGCATAATGAGTAAAGGAAGGGAAGGGACAATAGAAAGCAATGGACTATATTACGTGTGTTATAATGATCTTTACACTGACGATATATAATGGCGGATAATTTCAACTTTACTCATAGATTGATTACAGTTTCCAATATTTTTGGATCTGTAATACATAAAATAACTATTTATTCTCTGTCGCCCCAAATGGGCAGGAGGGTCCAAAAGGCAGGTCATAGTTCTTTATTTTATTCAATGCACTGTTGTCTCAGTCCTTTGAATAATTTCCAGCTTTCTGAAAAATCATTTTATAATGTTATTTAGTAAGACATGTAACAAGTTTGTAGTTTCCAACCAAACATTTTTATGAAGGGCGAACATGTCTCAACTAACAACAGTGGATAATAAAACTTTGTATCAAATGTCATAACATAGTGTACACACAGTTCTTAAAAGTTCATCCACTGTTAACATGTGGATAAACATTGAAGAGCTGGGTGTTTAATATATGCTTCCTTTTTATACATGACTTGCACCATTTGCTGCGGGATTTTGCAAGATAATGAAAATTCCCTTTTATACCTGGGTATGGTAACATTTTGGCGTGCTCATTACTCCTAAACTAATTAATGTAGGGATGAATAATTTAACACTAGATATAACATAATACAGAACATCTGATCGCATGCAAGGTGATTGACCTGAAATGTTAACTGTGCATTTTCCTCTTACCGCCTCCCTCTTCCCCCTCCCTCCCCCCCTCTCTATCCCCCCCTCTCTCTCCCTTCCCCTTTCTCTCTCCATCTCTCCTTTTTTGACTTTCATCTCCATTTTGGGTGGCACGGTGGTCGAGTTGGTGCCTTACAGCGCCAGAGACCTGGGATCGATCCTGAATACTGGCCCTGTCTGTACAGAGTTTGCAGGTTCTCCCTGTGACCACGTTGATTTTCTCCTACACTCCAAAAATTCAAAGTTTTGTCGGTTCATTGGCTTCTGTAAATTATAAATTGTCTCTTATGTTGGAAAAGTGTGAATGTACAGGGTGATTGCTGGTCGGCACGAACTTGGTGGGCCAAAGGCCTACTTCAATGCTGTATCTTTAATGTTTAAAGTTTAAAGTCTACATCTCAATGCTTTGTAGTTTCTTCATCAGTCCCATTACCATTCCCATTCCATCTTTCATCTAAGGTTGCCCATTGTCCACCCTCTCACAGAGCTTCTCGTTGGTGCTTTCCCCCTTTACCACCTCCTTTACTTTACTTGTTTAACGCCTGCTGTATCACAAATTTCTACTAACTCTGCTGAAAGGATATTAATGTGAAATGTTAGTTTTACTATCCTTTCTACAGATGACAGCCAAACCCATTGATCATTTCCAGCAGTTTGTGTTTGGATTTTCAGCAGCTGGAATATTTTCCTCTTTTTAATCTTGTTGCCGAGCAGTTGAACTTTACAGTAGGAGGTTCCCTGGTGGCTCTCATTCCAAGAGCCTTTGCTGCTTCTCCCCCTTTACCACCTCTGCCAGTGACCCCATCATTGCCCATGCTTTCCTCAGCTTTTGAGATTATCATCATTCTTTGGGATTTGTTTTGTGCAGTGCAATTGAGAGCCCACTTCAGAGCAAGGCTCAATATCATGCTATTTATGATTTCTTTAAAGAATATTGCCTTGAAATTAATTCCCAGTTGGTAGCTAAGTCGTGGAATCAGCATATTATATTCTGACTCTGAAATTCATTTCATGAATAACACACTTAGTGCCACCAAGAGAGTTTAATTTCTGGGAAAAATCTTTTCTTCTGGCTATATACAGTACATGTGACCTAACTTTGAGCAAGAGGGATGAACCATGAATATCTTTTCACAGACTGAATTGAATTGAAAAGAGAGTCAAGAGCAAAGAGTATTTAATTGTCATGTACCAGGACCGGAACAATGACACTTTTACCTGCTACAGCTTTAACACATTTGGCACAACAACACAACCAATAAATATACAATAAATTACCAGTTCTCCTGGATAAACCTCACCATGAAGGGCCTGTCTCACGAGCATGCGATTGCATGCGGCAAGCGCGACTTAACGTGGTCGCTTGAACCGTACAGCCTCGCGGGGCCGGTCCCACTTCGATCGCCGGAGCCGTATGGAGTAGTGCGTAGCTGGTCCCGACATCGTGCGGGGCTCTGAAAAACTGACACTGTCCAAAAATTCCGCGCGGCAACGGCCTGCCGGCCCGCAGCCGTATTGAGGCCGTACGCACCGCCTCGACGGGCGTGCGCAGCATCTCGACGCCGTATGCAGCGTCTTGACGCCATACGCAGCGTCTTGACAGCGTACGCCTTTGCTCGAACTTCACGTCAACGGGATCACTCGACATCCGCGCGGCCCCTGCTTCCGGTTTGGTCGCGCTCACCGCATGCAGTCGCATGCTCATGGGACAGGCCCTGTACAGGGATCACTCGACCTCCGCGCGGCCCCCGCTTCTGGTTTGGTCGCACTTGCCGCATGCAGGTCGCATGCTCGTGGTACAGGCCCTTAATAGTGCAAAAACCAAAGTACTTAGTGCAACCTTAGTCGTGCAAAGTTCTTTGTAGTTCGGTGCTGAAGTAGGGTTGTAGTGAAGGTTGTGCTGGGTAGTTCAAGAGCCAGATAGTTATTAGGAATATGATGTTCTTATATCCGGAGGCAACAATTCTTGGACTCTTGTATCACCTTCCCAATGGTAGCAGTGGGATGAGAGTATGCTCCGAGTGGTGTAGGTCTTTGATAATATTAACTGCCTTTCTGAGGCAGCGTTTCTTGCAGATCCCTTCGATGGTGAAGGGGTGAATACATAGAGTCATAGAGTCTTACAGCATGGAAACAGGCCCTTCAGCCCAACTTGCCCACACATGTGACAGACTGGGCAATATCCACTAATTTCTGCAGCCTTCTTCATTCCTGAGCATTCAACTTTCCAAAACCAAGCCATGATGCAACAGGTCAGTATGCTCTGCACCATACACCTGCAGAAGTCGAAGGACAAAGGACAAAGGACAACGGACGCAATTGGTGCAGTGAAATTTGAGTTGCCATTGCAGCACACAAATAAAATAAACACAACATTATAGAATTTAACATTAAATATAAAAAACATCCCCCCACAGCAGGATCAACGTTTCCCATTGTGAGGGAAGGCAGCAAAGTTCAGAGTACCACTGTTTAAGAGCAGCTTGTCAACAGTAATAAAAGTGAAGAGCAAGGTAAAATAGGGAACTGCAGAATGTCTATCTTCATACCGCTGAGTTACTCCAGCTTTTTGTCTCTATCTTCGTATGACTTCCGTTTTCCAAGCCCCGGCTCCCTCTTATTTACTCCTTCAGTCACGCTACACCTCCATCCCCCACCAGGAAGGCCTTAAAGTTCCCTCCATTTCTTCCTTGACCGTAGAACCATCCAATTTGCCTCTACTAACACTTTACTCCACCTAGCGGAGCTGGTCCTCACCCTCAACAACTTCTCATTTGACTCCTCCCACTTCCTCCAAATCCAAGGCATACCTATGGGCACCCGCATGGGCCCCAGCTATGCCTGCCTCTTTGTAGGGTGCATTGAACAATCCCTGTTCCAGGCATACACTGGCCCTATTCCCAAACTCTATCTCAGTTACATTGATGACTGCATCGGTGCTAACTCCTGCACCCATGCAGAACTCATGGACTTCATCAACTTCCCCACCAATTTTCATCCTGCACTCAAATTTACATGGACCATCTCTGACACCTCCCTCCCCTATCTCGATCTCACAGTCTCCATCACAGGAAATAGACAATTGACTGACGTCTATTACAAACCCACTGACTCCCACAACTATCTCAACTATACTTCTTCCCACCCTGCTTCCTGCAAAGACTCTATCCCCTACTCCTAATTTCTCTGTCAACGCCACATCTGCGCCCAAGATGAGGTGTTCCATATTAGAACATCCGAGATGTCCTCATTCTTTAGGGAACGGGGGTTCCCCTCTCCCATCATAGATGAGGCCCTCACTCATGTCTCCTTGGTAGCCAGTAGCTCCGCCCTTGCTCCCCCTCCCCAACAGGGACAGACTCAACCTACTTCTTAACTTCCACCCCATCAGCCATCGCTTACAACAGATAATCCTCCACAAAATTTCCGCCGACTACAACGGGATCCCACCACTAGTTACATTTTCCCATCTCCACCTCTTTCCACCTCCTGCAGAAACCGTTCCCTCCGCAACTCCATGGTTAACTCATCCCTTCCCACCCAAACCACCCCCTCCCCTGGTACCTTCAGCTGCATCCGCAGAAGATGTAACACCTGTCGCTATACCTCCTCCCACGATTCTGTCCAGGGACCCCGACAGTCCTTTCAGGTTAGGCAGAGGTTCACCTGCACCTCCTGCAACCTCATCTACTGTATCCGTTGTTCAAGATGTGGACTGTTATACATCGGCGAGACCAAACGCAGACTGGACGATCGTTTTGCGGAACACCTTCGCTCAGCCCGCCAGAACCTACCCGATCTCCCGGTTGCTGGACACTTTAATTCTCCTTCCTATTCCTATACTGACCTCTCTGTCCTCGGTCTCCTCCATTGTCGGAGTGAGGCTAAACGCAAATTGGAGGAACAGAATCTCATATTTCGCTTGGGCAGCTTTCAGCCCAGTGTTATGAATATTGATTTATCTCACTTCAGGTAGACCCGGCATTCCCTCTCTCTCTATCCCTCCTGCACCCAAGTCGTACTAACTTCTCATTTTCAACCTACAAACAGCTTACAATGGCCTGTTTACTTTATCATCGTTACATTGTTGTATATCTTTCATTCATTGTTCTTTATCTCTCCACATCGCCGTCCACATCTCTTGTTTCCCTCATCCCCAAACCAGTCTGAAGAAGGGTCTCGACCCAAAATGTCACCCATTCCTTCTCTCCAGAGTTGCTGCCTGTCCCGCTTACTCCAGCTTTTTGTGTCCATCTAAAGTAAAATAGGGGCTTGGTTCCAGAAATAAAAATGTAAAATGCGAGAAATACACGTCTTGCAGGATTTGTGGAGAGTGGGTCAGTTTACATTGAAGATCCTCTACCTGCTAAATCTTTGTAAGGTGTCCTTGAGACTCTTGAAAGGCGCCCATAAATAAAATGTATTATTATTATTATTATTAAGATCAATAATCTTTCATCAGAACAATTACATTTTATCATTAACATTGGTTACCTTTATCTCCCCTCAGTTCTTACCCGAAACATTAACCGTGTTTTCTCCACAACTGTTCCCTGATCCACTGATCTTTATCCAACATTTTTTGTTCCTTTTGCATATATCCATCATTTAGAGTATTTTGCTTTCTTATTAAAAGTTACAGATTAGACTGAAAATAATGATAGGGGCAAGAAGATGGATTGTAATCTTCAGGTAGATTGTGATGATAATGGTGAATGGAAGGTGAATGTCAAGGATCCCATGTCCGGGGGATTACCTGCTTTCACATAAATGCAAGACATTTCTCTCCACGGCCTTGTTCACTGATTTTACTAGAGTGGTGTCTGGCTATTGGGGTTGTGGAAAAGAGGGAGGAGGGAACATTGAAGGTTGTGGGGAAAAGGGAGGGAAAGTTACGGAATATCTCCCATCACCACTTAGAGGCAAGTGGTACCATCCCTTTAAGGGAGGCAAGCCTGGCTTTAATTATCAATAGATAATTTGAACTGCTACTATCCACAGCCAAAATAGAGCTCCACGTGATCCCAGCCAGAGCAAAGTTACCTAGCAACTGTGATCACATTAATCAGATCGCAGCAACAATTGTATGTGCTGTGTCAGTGGCTGGGATTAATCAAACATCACAATTCTGGAGGCAGTTTTTCAGCACCATCCAATATTAGTCTCTGGTGCATTTCAGTGCATTTCAATTTACGTTGTGTGGCAAAGTCCCTGCCCCACTCCCTGTTCCAGCTCCTTCCTTCACTCTGATTTTGTCATCTGAAGTGTAAAAGATCTGCAATACTGAAACCAGAAATATGCCTCGACTCAAAAAAATCTGGCAAAAATTCTGACAAATAATTGAGCAGAAAGCATGAATATTGACTTCTGGAGTATGCAGGTGCACGGTCCTGTTCCTCAGGACGCTGGTCCACTACTTTGTTGTTCTATCTCTCACACCCATGGACAAATTATATTGATGAGTAGATCCCTCTTTCCTTCACTGTCGCCTGTCATTAAGCTCTTTGTTATATTCACCATTTCTGTTAAATTCCCTCCCTTGTTCCGAATAAGTTCCAGTTATAACAGTTTGCACAGCCTTGTCCTGAAATCCCCACACTGCCAACATTGCGACATTCCTAAACAGTCAAGGATGGATTTAGGGTCCGAGGTGATGGTTTAGTTCTCTGTGGCTCAGTATCAAATGGGAGGCAGTCAACCACACTTGTCTTGGCTGCATATAACTGCAGAAGCAGTTTAATTCCCAAAGCTGGTTCCCCATCCTGTGCAGAGTGGGGCTGTTTATGCAAGCCGTGCGCCTAGATTTACTTTAACATCCAGTAAAACTATGCCCTCAGGTTTAATGGCCATCAAAATATTTTGGATATTTGCGAATTACAAATTTCCCAAGTTTAAAAAAATGAATCATATGAATTTTTTTTTTAATTGCACTATTGGCAAATTAAAAACATTTCAAACAATTAAAATATCTAAAATAATTTTGAATACCTAGAAAATACTTTGAAATTATATATATTTACGTTAACACTTAAATGCATTTAAATAATTTTCTCTCAGAGACTGTATATTAATAATAATAATACATTTTACTTGTGGGCACCTTTCAAAAGTCTCAAGGACACCTTACAGAATTTAACAAGAGTAAAAAACATATAATCGGAGTAAAATAAATAATAAAGACATCACCAATACACAAATTAAAGACAGAATTCGATCCAAAGACAAAAAAATAAAAAACACAATGTGAAGAGAGAGCAGCGGCAGCGGCAGCCAAACCGCGCTAGCGTACACTCTCCCTTCCGACAGCCATCTTGGATACAAACTAAAATAATCACTTACACACAAAAATCATCCCCCCACAATGGTTACCACTGTGGGGGAAGGCAGAATGTCCAGTCCCCATCCCCAGTTCTCCCAAAGTCAGGCCTATTGAGGCCTCCACAGTTGCCTCTACGGAGGCCCGATGTTCCTGGCCGTTCTCGCCAGGTGCTGTTGCCCCGGCGTCGGGAGAGTCCTCTCAGTGGCTGGACCACCTGGAACGGCCGCTTCCTTACCGGAGACCGCGGCTTCCGAAGCCGACAAGGCCGCGCCGGTTTGGAGCTCCCAGGCTCCCGATGTTGAAGTCTATTGTATATTGCTTGAAACCTAACCATCTCTCCTGGAACTCTTCCTCTCTATCAACATTCATGGAGCTTCTGAAACTGATTCTCATGATACCAGCTGGGAAATGACAGAAACTTGACATTTACTGCTTGAATCAATAAGGATTCCAATGTCAGAGTGTGGTGGGAACGACAGTGGGGAGGGCAATTAAATAGGTGCAGGGTGTCTGTGTTCATGCGGGCGACCCTTAGGATTGCCAATCTGACCTTTAGACTTTACTTTAGACTTTAGAGGTACAGCATGGAAACATGCCCATGGGCCCACCAAGTCCACGTCAACCAGCGATCATCCCATTCACCAGCACTATTCTACACACGAGGGACAATCTACAACTTACAGAAGCCAATTAACTTACAAAACTGTATGTCTTTGGAGTATGGGAGGAAACCGGAGCACCAGGAGATAATTCACGCAGTCACAGGGAGAATGTACAAACTCCGTACAGACAGCACCTGTAGTCAAGATCAAACCCAGGTCTATGGGGCTGTAAGGCAGCAACTCTACTGTTGTGCCACTGTGCTGCCCTCACTGTATCTATTCCTCAATAAACCTGTGCATCACTAACACAATATCTTTCAACTTTTACAATCTTACGTAACATAATCTTGGCTTACATTGAGATCAAGATTCCAGAATAATTTCAGTGCAAAAGCAGGATGCAGGAGGAACTCAGAGGATCACACCGCATCTGTAGAGGCAAAAAGTATATTTCCTAGCTTGGGGGGGGGGGGGGGGGGGGAAGGGTCAGAGGTTTGTAGGTAGGGATGATAAGCAGATGGAATTAGGTGGGGAAGGGGATGGGAAAGATAAACAAATGGAGAAAAAAACTAGTGGACAGGTTAGTGTGTTGGGAGGAGAACATCAGTGGCCATGGTTACCTGAAACTGGAAAATTTAATGTTCACACCATTGGTTTGTAAGCTACCCAAGTGGAACATGAGAGGTTAATTTCAGTACAATTTTGTAAAGGCATTGTCTTGACTTCATTTGTGGAAAATAGGTTGAGAGAAGAGCAAAGTTGTATAATTCAAGTAAAAAATATCAGGGACATTTATTTGAATGCTATGTCTAAGATTAAGGATCCATTTTCGGTACTGCAGGCTATGTTACACAGAACTCTAACTTCTTTAATTATGTTTCAATGTATAGTAGCATCATATTAAAATGGTGGAATGGATGTAAATAGAGTTAAGGGGCTGTCCCACTTGGGCAACCTAATCCACGAGTTCTGGCGAGTTTGCCCTCGAGTCATACTCGCAGCATGGTCGACACGAGGTCCTAGGAGGTCTAACTCTCATTCATGCTCGAGAGTAGTCCCCACATACTCGAGGCCTCAGCTAGGTTGCGGCGTATTTTTCAACGTTGAAAAATGCCCGCGAGTAAAGAAAGGTCGCTGTGGAAAAGAATCGATACTTTTTTTACTCATAGGTTTAGTCGTAGTAGGTCGTAGTAGTAGAAGAAGGTAAAACGGCTGCACAGTGACGGTAAATCCTTTAGAGAGTGCGGGTGGGGGGGGGGGGAGAGAAGGGAAGGGAAGAGGGGAGAGAGGGGGAGAAGAAGGGGAAGAGAAGTGAGAGAGAAGGGGAGAGAAGGGGGGGGGGGGAGGGGTGGAGAAGGAGTGGAGACACTTTTAAGAAGTTTTATAAAGTTTAGCGGGCATTTTAGTCCTGAAAACTCCAATGAGCCAATCAAAATGTCAGCAAATGAGATTGCCTACGGCTGCCCTCGACTGCCTGTAACCAAATAGCGGCCCCACTACACCGCACTATGAGTTAAAAAGAGTCATGCCGACCAAATGTTACCCAAGGAAAGTTTTTCAACATGCTGAAAATTTTTCTGCGACCCTTAACTCACTGAACCCTCAACTCACTGTACCCTTAACCTGAAAGCAGAAATGCAAACCTGGGGTTGCTCCCAATCAGCTGCTTCCTCTGGTCCGCTTCCACCAATCAGCGGCTTCCACCAGACCACTTCCCTAGAAGTGAGATGGAACGCTGCAGAGTGGGTACTCCTCCTCTCGCCCCAATGGCTGCCGGGCCTCTGTGAAAGCAAGCCCCGCGCTCGATTTATAACTCACCGCCCAGGAAATTCCTCCTCTCGCTCCAACCGCACACACACACACACTAACACATCGCAACGGCGGGGGCCAGGAAAGCGGGGGAGCGCTGTCTGAAATTCACACCCATGATGTGGCAAGTTCAACAGTCTGCAAAAAGCTCTGATTCCAGATTATGTGGACCAACTCCATTGTCCCTTTTCAGGCCAATATTGACGGCTCTAAAACCATTTTTACCCTCTGTCATGCCATTAGTGAGGGCTCCATTTGACATGCTCCCAACTAGTCTCCCAAAACAGCTACACGACTCCAAGCTCTGTCATAGCAAGGGTACTAACAGAGGGACAGAGGATAAGATAGCTACATAGGATCATTCTGAATGTCTACCTCTTAGTTGCTTTGCTGTCCGTGACATGAGACAAGCGGTGGTTGTAGGTATGATCAAGGCAGTTACTAAGAAAGAACTTAATGTAAATACCACCAAGACTGCCAGTAAAATAATAAAAAAGAAATTAATATTACCACCAGCCACTAAGATCCAGCAAAGCCTGAGACTGACACCAACAAAATGTTTTCCAAGTTTCTTTGAGCAAGTGTAGCACCAATTATTTCTCCACAGATTACCTTGTTGCTATGGTTGTTTCTATGGTGCTACTGCAGGTTGTGCTGCATGTGAATGCTACGGCAAAGGATAAAGCAGGTCAGTGAAGACACTAGAGAGTGGAGAATCGCTCATTACATGTTCTTCAGCCCCTGAGAATCTACAGGAAACCACAAAACCTCCAACCTTCCAAATGGCAGAGGCTAGATTTTCAAAGTCCGTGACCAAGATTAACAATCCTGTGCAGGTAAGACTGACTATAATTCATGCTTGGGCGACACTTCCTTGAAGCCCACTTTCATATTGGGCTGTTTAGTCTCCAGCACATTCCAGGTGACTACAGCAGATCTGTGCCACGCTGTAGGTTATTGGTGCACTCATGCTATTGCTAAGGTTCTCCACATAGGAAAAGAGCACTTTGTCATTTTCCTTAATAGAGACCTTCAGTCGCAGAAGGTACCTGGTTTTCCAAGCTTAGTGACTTCCCAAAGATCCAGGAAATGATAGCCCACATACACATAGTGCTCCAAGCTGCTGGTGATCATGGCCTTCTATAAATCATAAGGTCCGACACTCCCTGAATGTCCAGCTCACTGCAGTGTACCCAGGTGTATGGTGACTTATTACTGACAGTTTCCTCTTAGAATATCTCCTCCCACTGGCCTTCACGTTCTGTTGGGGGTTGGGTGGGGGGGCAGGGAATGGGTTGGACTGGTTCTACTTTCTCCATGGGTATGAAGACAATCCAGCCCCCCCCCTCCCAAAGTCATCTACTGTGAAATTGATGTTGCTACTAATAAATCTGGGAGCTTGCTCCCTGTTCAGATGAAGCTTCCATGTATCTATGGTGCTCCAGTTCCGGCTATGGTGCACTTTACTATCCAGATCCCCTTTAAGGGTTGGAGCCCTTTCATCAATGAGTTCAGGAATAATTTCACAAGGATGTTCCATTAATAAATCTTTGTTGTAAAACACATATTGATTCTGAAATCACAGGTGCAAAGGGACTTGGAAGTGCTGGTGCAGGATTCCCAAAGGTTAACTTGTAGGTTGAGTTGGTGGTAGGAAGACAAAAGAAATGCTAGCAATCATTTCAAGGGAACCAGAATATAAAAACAAGGATATAATGCTGAGGCTGTGTAAGTGCATGTTTGAGGTCAGATTTTGAATATTGTGAGCAATTTTTGCCCCTATACCTGAGGAGGAAGGATGTGCCTTCAGATGAAGAAAGGGTCCAAAGGAGACTTACAATAATTTTACGAGAAAAGTTTGCAATGAGTACTCCCTGAGATTATAGAGCAAATATCCATAATGCTGATCTCTTTACCTTTTTCCTATTGACTTTCAGTGACAAGATTCACATAACGAGCACATGGTCCATACTATTAATTGATATCAGTCCAATGCTGTGGCCTCACAGCAATACTGAGCTTTGGTTGTTTCCGTAAATGTTTTATAATACAACTGCTCTAACAGTGACTAGTTTCACCTGATTGTGTACCTGTAATTTACAGTGCCAGACAAACTTCCAGTGAGCTTTCAAAGAACAGTTGGAAGCATTACTCCAAATGATGGTGGAGGAATTGTCTGCTGAAATTGAGTTCAACAGAGCAGTGTCAACTACCTGCACCATCTCATCTTTAAGTTTAGATTTATTATTGTCATGTGTACTTAAGTGCTGTGAAAAGTTTTGTTTTGCATGCTATCCAAACGGATGAAATATACTATACCAAAATACAATCAGAAATCAGAGGTGCAATGGGACTTGAGTGCTGGTGCAGAATTCACAAAAAATAAATAAAAAATTACAAGTTGAATCGGTAGTAAGGAAGGCAAATGCAAGGTTCAGAAGACCTTGCATTTATTTTGAGAAGACTAGAAATTAAAAACAATGATTTAATGCTGATGCTTTATAAGGCACTGGTCAGACCACATTTGGAGTATGTGAGCAGTTTTGGGCCCCATATCTGAGGAAGGATGTGCTGGCATTGGAGAGTGTCCAGATGATGATTGTGTTAACGTATGATAAGCATTTGAAGGCACTGTCCCTGTGCTTGCTGGAGTTTAGAAGGATGAGGGGACACATCATTGAAACTTACCGAACATGAAAGGCCTGGATCGAATGAACGCGGAGAGGATGCTTCCACTAGTGTGAGAGTCCAGGACCAGAGGTCATAGCCTCAGAATAAAAGGACATACTTTTAGAAAGGAGATGTGGAGGAATTTATTTCATCAGAGGATGCTGAATCTGTGGAATTCATTGCCATTATTGGGTATTTGGAGGCCATTGTTGGGTATTTTTAAGACGTAGATTGAAAGATTCTTGATTAGTAAGGATTTCAAGCATTATGGGGAAATGACAAGTGAATGGGGTTGAGAGGAAAAGATAGATCAGCTATGATTGAATGACAGAGTCGACTGGATGGGCCAAATGGCCTAATTCTTCTACTATGATTTATGAACCTACGATGTTAAACTCAAGTACAATAGATAGAGCAAAGTGGAAGATCCAGAGTGCAGAATATAGTTCTCAGCATTGTAGTGCACCACTTCCATAGACCAAGTCCACTGTCCACAATGGGATTGGGGTGAATCAGAGAGTACCCAAGTTTATGGTAGGATCATTCAAAAGTTGTATGAGCAGCAGTAGTGATGCTGCAACTGAGATTCAGATGCTTTGGGAATGCTGGGGTGGAGTGTTCTTTACCTCGATCAAATTCCCTGCCATAATCTTTCAGGGGTCAGGAAAAGGCTATCCTCTGGAATTCAAATAAAATTTGAAATAAGTGGGCATAAGATTCTTTGCAGCTGCCACAGTATAATCTGCATGAGCCTCTTGTTGGAGTTTAACCAGTCCCCCAATAAATAATACACAAAAAGCACCACAAATGACCTGCCACGATGAGAAAGCATAAATCACATAATTGATGGGAACCAGTTCTAAAACCTAAACTAAGTTCCTTATATACTGAGTTAAATCAAACTAAGCTGCCTTGAAGTCGTTTTCAAATTTTTTTAAATGGTATAAATATGCATTTGCTTCTGTTAGAGGCAGATATTTCTTGGGTAGCTTACAATACAACAGTATGAACATTGCAATCAAGTTTCAAGTAATGCCCCCCACCCCAGTGCACACCCATTTCTCCCAACTCTCTCCAGTCACCCTGCACCTTTCCCGTCTTTCATACATTCATCTCCCATCATGGCGTCTCCCCATCTCCCTTTTATCATCCCTCTTTACCACCCCCCCCCCCCCATGTCCCCCACCCCCCCATCACCCCTTGCCTCATATCACTTACCAGGCTTTGTCCCATTCCCACCTCTCTTTTCCAGCTTTCTTACCCCTGCCCTACTGCTGTCAGTCTAAAGGAGGTTTATGACCCACAATGTTGTCTGCTTATTCCCTCCCCAAATGTTGCCTGACTCGATAAATTCAACCAGCACGTTGTGTTCTGCTCAGGATTCCAGTATATATTGTTTATTGTGTCTGCACATAAATCTTAGTTATGTTTCTAAAGTTTCAGCAAAAATTGTTATATTTGTATTGAAATAAAAGGAATCCTGGAGAAGGTGATTCTGAAAAGACAGTTTGAGCTCAAACAATTAATGTTGCAAAGATTGGGCTCATGGCTTTTAATTCTACATTTATACACCATGCTGAGTATTGCTCATCGAGTAACAAGTAACCAGCAGATGGCACTCACTACCAGATGAAAAGATGATCTGAGAGGAGAATGTCAGAGATTGAGAAATTCTCCTTTCATTACAGCCTGCAATCTGTGGTGTGGGAATAGTGGATTCATTCAATATGAGAGAAGAATTTTTTATTTTGACGGCTGGGAAGATTTGCATTTATTTCTGATGTCAGGAAAAAGCAATTTGAATGTTTTGCAATCCGTATTACTATAGTGTAATTGAAAGTTGCAAATTGATTGTGATTTATGGAAAAAGCAAAAAAATGGTTAATTCTTTCAAGGAACGTCCAAAATCCATGTTCTGTGGAGCCTGATTTTGGGGATTGAATGAAAAATGAAGGCAGCTTCATGGGTATGACAGAAATCCAGTTTTGATGTGTGAAAGACCTGCGGCAGTGAAAGACCTACAGCAGTGAAGCCAGTGCACTCCATTGTACCAACTGAGTTTGGCTTCAGGGTTTAGAGTCTCTAGGCTAAGTGATAGAGTCTGATTTCCACACAAATGGCACTATCTTTTTTGATAATTTACTTTATTATCTCGTGTTCTGAGGTACAGTGAAGGGCATTTGTTCCATGCTAACCAGTCAGCGGAAAGACTATACATGATTACAATCGAGCCATCAGCAGTGTACAGATACATGATAGGGGGAATAATATGTAAAGGGACAGTGCACAAATGGAAATGCAGTGAGATGAAGAGCAATTTCCTGATTCACCAAAGCATCACTGGCTCTGACTCTAGATCAAGAGAGGCCATTGCGGGGGTGGGGGGGTCATCCCATCCCAAATGCAAATGCATTACCGGGTTTATTACTAAATGCAGAGGAGCACGAGGAACATATTGTTCCCAACTATGAGAGGAGAAAGCTGAGTTAGTATGTTGGGAGATGAGGAAGTGAGCAGGTCTTTGATGCAACATAAGAAATTATTTAAGGTCCGACAAGAACAAGTAAAGTGAGTGTATTTGATGATTCAATAACACTCTGTGGTGTAAATTGTTGACTGCCCCTCTGTAATTTTTATTAACTCTTTTCTCTGTCATATCACTCCTCCCATCCACTCAGTTCTCACACCTGTTTAACTCCTAAGCTTTAATTTCTATACGTCGTCATTTATGCAAACAGTGTTGACACTGTCCCTGTGCAGTGCCAATGCATTTGTGTTGTTCTTACTCTTGCTGCATGCACTGCTTCTGGCACATGAACATGTCACTTTCTCCCACTCACAGGAGCCGTGTAGGAGAAGATATCATAAATAAGGAAGAGGACAAGGCAAGGCTACAGATGCAGAGGAGGATGCTCAAGAAATACGTATCAATTATACATCCTTAGAATTATATATAGGTGAGGTGTGGGAAGACTGGAGGGTGGCAAATGATGAAACGTTGACAACTTTATTTTCATTATATAAAATGTAATCACATACAGTATTTCCCTTTTCATTCAGAATTTGATGTATAGCAGTTTATATAAAACAGTACCTTGCACCAATTATAAAGATTAATCAATTATATTGTTACATTTAAATTTAACAAAATCAACATATTTTGTGTTTTTCTCAATATCCTCTGGGTTTAATATGATGATGTAAAGGTGTTTTTTTTATCTTTACACAAACTGTTAGTATAGCATTACCCACACTGCATGAATGGTGAGATATAGTAAATGTACAGATTAATGCGTGTTGACTAACATTCCATTTAAACAAATGACTGCAGAACAAATTGACATTATTAGAGCAATTTAAAACAATATTCAGATTATATCGCCAGACATTTTGATGAATGATCAATAAATTAATCAATTTCATTGCATCCAATTTAAAAATGCAAAAGTTACTATATGATAGGCAATTTGTATCACAAGTGCAGTTTCAGACATGATCCAGTTACAAGGTCAATCATCCTTTTATAATTTTTTATAATTCTAAAATCAGTACTTAATATACATGTATTTTGGATACGGAGCTTCGAGCAAGTGATTTAGCAGAGTTCTTACTTCTATTCTTTGAAAGCATATTAATAACACAGGTAAAATTTATGATCATCTTTTTAATGGTGCGCTAACGGCAATTCAAGTTTTGATTGTTTGATCTTTGTACATGCTTTTATTATTATATTTTATATACCACATTCCAATTTAAAATCACTTAATTAGATTCTGAATATATATCATCCTGATACAATGAAAATATTAATCGCATTTGTCCTTTTGGTAAATATCATATTGAGATAATTTGTCAGTGTGGGCTTAAAGCAGGAGTACCAAGGCAACAACATAATTTTATCTGGTAGTAAATTAATTTCAGTCTCTTGTATTTAGATTCCCTGTCTATGATTGTTACTAGATTAAACTTAATAACAAGTCTTTTCAGTGGAAAATGAAATGCTTTTCAATGCTGTCCTGTTTCGGTGTACAATAGGTAGCACAATAGCCTACGGCAAACAACATTCTGAATGTGCTTCTGAAGCTTTACATTTCATTGTCAACGAGCTTATTTAATTATTTTGTGAAAATATTTATCTTTGTACTCTGAAAGAGGCGGCATCATCTGGGAAAAGTAGATCGACTTTTATTTTTGTCTGCATGTGAATTGATCACTTTTATTACAATACCACATTTGATGCAGGTATAATAGTGACACTTAAAAGACATTCGGACAGGTAGGTGGATAGGAAAGGTTCAAAGGTATATGGGGCAAACATGGATGGGGCTAGCTTAGATGGGGCTAGCATGGGTGAGTTGGGCTGAATGCCCTGTATGTTTGGAAGCTAAGGAAAATTTGTTTGCTGAATCTTTTCACAAATTGTGTGACACAAAAATGCACAACAGTAAACATTCATCATGATATTGCCATTTCCACTTAGCTAATTCAAAATGAATGAACTTGTTTTTCTTTCCTATCATAGGGAAATAATTCACGCAATAGTAAAAAGGCAATATGGAACTTAACACTCAAGCAAATTACAGTTTTTTTATATAGTACCAGTGCCAGCAATGCTAGCAAACTGCTGCTTACATCCCAACGTTGACGCAGGTTGTTGTGTGTGATTCCCCACATTACAATGACTGTAAATGATCTCTACTGTGCTTGGGATGTGAGCTGCTAAGGGGAGTCTCGCTGATTTCTGACATGAAAGAGGGAGATAAAGAAGAGAATTGTTTGTAAGATATATATGGTAACACATCAAGCCTCACGAGCCTCAAAACTTCAAATGTCACATTGCAATGATAGCTACAATGCTGCCTTCAAATGATAATGCATAGTGTTTATATTTGGCTATCTTTAACTTAGGAAGTAGAATATAGATGCAATTTGCCCTATCAATTGGGAAATTGCTCCTGTTGTGAGCCATCCACAAGACTGACTCACAACAAGAGCAAGTGGTCGGATTCTGCATCAGGAACAATGGAATTATTCCATTCCCCATACAATGTTCCCTTATAGAGAAATGCAAGGGAACTTGGGTCACAATGTTCTGGGAGTACTTGTCATAAGATACTTCTGGGATAACATGGACTTATGTCTGTAAAGCTGATTCGGTAGCCCTGCAGGAATGTGAAAAACATGTTAATTCTCGGGCCTGCCCGAGAGTACATGCCCCAATCAGCATCAATGGTGCCAAAGTAGAAATGTTTGGGAGTTTCAAGTTCCTTGGCTTAAATATCGCTAATTTGTCCTAGACCAACCACAAAATAGCACAACAACCTCTCTACTTTCTTAGGCTATGGAGGAAGCTTGGTATGTTTCCAACAACTCTTACTAACTTCTGCAGATGCACCATAGAAACTATGACCTAGTTTCATCACAGCATGATTTGGCTACAGGTCTGCCCAAGAAATTGCAAAGAGTTATGCATGTAACCCAGTCCATCATACAGGCCAGCCTCCCCACCGTTGCCTCCATCTACACTTCACACTGCCTTGGGACCTTTTATCCCCTCGTCATCCCCTCTTCTCCTCTCTCATTGGGCAGAAGATACAAACCAGAAGATACGTACCATCAGATTCCGGAACAACTTCTTCCCCGCTGTTATCAAACTATTGAATAGTCCTCAGATGAATTAAGATCTAGTTCCAATCTTAACTCATTGAGAACTTTGGACCTATACTCTAGAGTGTGTAACAATATAATGCTGAAAAACTATATTCAGAACTCTGGTCGTTTTCTCTTTACATTACCTGTTGTACTTGTGTATAGTTTGATTATACTCATGTATTATAAGATTTGTTTTGACTGGATGGCAGCCAAAGAAAAGGTTTTCACTGTATCTTGGTACATTCAACAATAATAAAGTAATACCAATACCAATGGCAGGCCAATGTTCTCTTATCCTCCTCACTGTAAACACAGAACTATTTATCCCTCCATCCCCAGTTCTAAAAGACGGCGGCGGATGAAACCAGAACTGTCATTCCTGGTTAGCACATGAAAGGCCAGCCCAATACTACCCAGCTCTTAAGTAAAGACCCACACAAGTTCACAGCTGACTTCCCAATCCCAGTTTTAGACACAATGTAGCGTCATATTTTCAATCACAGGAATGTGCATCACACAGTAACTACAACGAATGGGCCTGTCCCACTTAAGCGTTTTTTTAGTATATTGCCGACGACTGTCAAGTCGCCTGAAAAACCGACAACTGGAACAGCGACTGTCAGAGAGAGAGAGAGAGACACACACACACGCACAAACGCACACACACACACACACACACACACACACACACACACACACACACACACACACACACACACACACACACACACACACACACATCTCTTCCTTCACCAGCCCGTTATGCAGGTGGGGGACAGGGCAAGCGGGGGGGGGGGAGCGCTGTCTAAAATATTCACACTGTGCAAAGCCAAGGTGATACAGACACACAACGCGATGAACAGGAAGGTTGGTGCTGTAATTAAGACGGCTAAAGCACAGTGTACGTTAAGTCCTTTAAAAGAGGGGGGGCGGGGGAGAGAAGGAGTGGAGACAACATTTAAGAAACCAGAGATACACGGCTGTGAAGCTCGGCGGACATTTAACATTATTGGTCGGTTATCCTTGGTTCTGAAAACTACTGCTTACCTTTTTTTCCCAATGAGCCAATGAAATTCACTGGTTAGTACTGGCTACAACCTACGAGAACCTCTGACCTCCTGGAAACCCGTTAGGACCACCTGGCGACCCACCTACGGCACGAGAATTCTTGCTACTGTCCATGGCGGCTTCATTCTAGTCACTGCTAATTTTTAAACATGATGAAAAATTTGCGGTGACCAAAATGAGGCTGTGACTAGTTCCCAGAATGCGGGAACTCCTCACAACCATGAAGGCTACTCCCCGGCATCTACTTGCGAACGTGGCGACCATGTGGCAACTGCATAGTCTCCTGCAGTCGCCTAAAAAGTCGCCTAAGTGGGACAGGCCCATTACGATTGCTTTTCCATTGCATTATTGGCCATACTGGTGCAATGTGTCCAGATGGATTGTGACGTGATGGTGTTACGAGGGAACAGGTTCAAGGATCTGACTAGTAAAACAGAACAAGGCTTACTCGTTTGTTAGTTACAAATCAGTTTTATTGGCAAGAGAGAACAAAAACAATAATTGTCTCAGTCAGCGTGGGGTCCAGTTATACAGCAGCACACACCTCTCTCTCTCTGTCTCTCTCTTTCTCTGCCTCCATCCACGGTGCTGATCGTGACTCAGCCCGTCGGTGAACCCCTCTCGTACATGAGCTTGAACTACCTTCTGGCTTACTGGCACCTAAGAATTCAGGTGTTGAAATAACTGCCGGTTAGTCCTGGTCATTAGCGTTGCTCCCAAATTTAAACTGCACATAATGGCAGGGGACTGCATCCCAGCAAGCTCCCCCCCCCCCCCCCCCCCCCCTCCCTTTGGAAACAAAGTGCTATCAGTTGCAGACTGGCACATATAGCAATACATACATCAATACAGACTTTGGTAAAGGCAATATACACAGTGCTACAGACTTGGCTCATAAACGAATACACACAACAATACAGACGGGGTAAAGGTGATATACACAGCTCTACCGGTTTATCGTGCAATGGTTTAAACAGAGCGCTGTTGGCTTAGTGTGTGGGAATTTAAACAAAGCGCTACTGGCCACAGTGCTATGGGCTTGGCCAAGTTGGCCACCCGTTAGTCACGGCGCCAGGCGGAAGAGGGCTTTGCCCGAGCCAGATGCTTGCCCCGGTACCGGGGTTGTATAGTAGTTATTAGAATATTTGTAAAATTGTTTGATGATTTTGTAACATGGGGTTGGGTATGTCACCACAGTTTTGTTTTGTTTTGGTTTTTGTATCATGTTGAAATTAAATAAATAATTTTTTGATAAAATATCTTAAATAAAAATAAATAAATAAATAAACAAATAAATAAAGACTGTGCTATGGGCTTTAAACATAGCGCTATGACAACAGCGCTATGTCACAGACTGTTTGGACAATATTCTCGTAACAGATGGGGAATTTGATTCATGAATGCCAAACCATTTTTAACATGGTATGTGCAGTCCTATATACGTTACCAGTGCCCATCAGTGAAAAGCAATAATGATCCTGAAAAAAAAGATTAATTCTCAAAATAATTATGAAAGACACAGTGAAGTCAAAAATGAAATGAACATGGTGTCAGGGTAGAAACATAGAAACATAGAAAATAGGTGCGGGAGGAGGCCATTCGGCCCTTCAAGGGTGCGCCTGAAGGACAATTGACTGCATGACAGAGCATGCTATTTTGCCCTTGTTAAAACTTCATGTAGAATACTGCACATGTTTCTGTGTCCTCACAATGTGGATGGCATTAACGTGTCAGAATGGATGCAGACTAGCCCAGACCATACAACTCCCAGAAATAAAATATTCTTAATAATCAATATAGTTTGAAAGTTGTGAGTCTCCATATTTTAGAGAAGCACAGAGAGGAACAATCTGATCAAGGCTTGGATATGTTCAAGATGATAAAGGAAGAGATGGTGTTCCAGTTGTCAGTGTTGTTCTAAGGGTAAGAAGAGCCAGGTAATATATAAATATATAGGACCACAACTGAATGCCAAGTGATGGTTAATATGGATACTATGGATCACTATGGATATCAAACTGGCTCAGCTGTGGTTCACAATCTGTTAAATGATTTCAAATAAGAACTGCAAATTTTCCAGTACCAGCACAGATAGAACCAGACAAAAGTTTGTCACACTTGGATTAGATTTCATGGAACAGAGGTATTCTGCAAAGTTTTCACCAATCTGCATTTGGCTTCTACGATGTGGAGCAAAACACAAGGAGCCCTGAATGCATTTAACTGAACAGGAAGGTGTGTTCGGGTCCCTGTATGATGGGAGGGAAGAGCAGATGATGTATCTTCAGAGGTTTTATTGGAAGGTGTTGTGAGAGGAATGGTCATTATTGATGAAGATGGTAAAGTGAATCATAGTGTCCTGGGGGAATGAGTCACTCTGGAATGTTGAAAGTGGAGGTAGGGAGATGGTAAATCTTGCAGAGGCATATTGGAAACTGGAAATTATGGACGATGGTCTGTCGAATGAGGAAGCTGGTGGTGTAAACAATGAGGATGAGGGGAATTACCCTGATCTTTAAAATGCTAGATACAGTAAATGCATGTGCTTGCAGTTGCTGAGGTGAACACAGAAGCACATAAATAAACCATGTGGAGCCAAGGAACTGCAGATGCTGGTTTACAAAAAAAGACGCAAAGTGCTGGATTCACTCAGTTGGTTCATCAGCATCTCTGGAGAACATGAATAGGTGAAGTTTTGCGTCGGGTCCCTTCCTCAGACTGCTTGTAAAGACCGAGAGGAAAGCTGGCAGAGAGGAGAGGCAGGCAAAGCCTGGCAGATAATAGGTTATACAAGTGAGGTGGGACCATGTGGACCCACCAAGGGTGATGCTGAGAAGGAGTGAAGAGGGATGTGAGGTTATGAAGAAGCTATGGGAATAGAAATACTGACAGACTAAATGGGCCAAATGCACTAGAGCTCTGTGCAACGTGATTATCATAACTATAACAGTGTTCAACAAGATCGGTGACAGGTAATAATTAAACTATTTTTTTATTTGAGCCGCAACTCTTATTTTGTTGACATGCTGCAGTTTGTGTGCTTGGCTAATTGCCAGCAGTGGCAGTAGATTGTAATGGGCCATCGAACATCTCTGCATATATCTCTGGAAACATATCCACCTGCATGTTGGTGAGGTTTTTTTTACCAAGTTGACTTGATGTTTTGAGGGTAGTTTTGCTGAGTCACAATTGCATGCTTCAGTCTAGAACAGGGACTTCCAACCCTTTGGGCTTGGAGAGCCACTTTTAATCAGGCTGAAGTTGTTGCCGTGCACACAAAGCCAACTTAGGTCACTGCATCATGAGTCTGGTATAACCACTGGTTTCCTGTACCACCACTTTTAAAAGTGCATGAAAAGTTTAGGGGAGTCCGATCAGTATTAATCAAACAAAAAACTACAGAGGCAGAAAATCTGAACAAAAATAAAAAAAATGCTGGAAGCACTCAGCAGGTTAGACAGCCTCTGTAGGAGAGAGAAACAAGGGTTAATAAGAGGTTGAAGACCCTTCATCAGAACTAGGAAAGAGAGGAAACAAGTTACTTTTATATGATGTAATACATTTAATATAATTACCAATCAAAGAATATACAAAAAGACATTGTGAACAAGTGATAACAGTATACCCTGCGCAATTAATTTGAAAATAATGACCACGATGCTTGTCCAAAGAGAGAAAGATCAAGCGGGCTGAATAATTTTCTTTCCTTCCTTGCAGCTGGCTTACAATATTGGTAGAAGGTAAAATCAATCCCACATTAAAATGATCCCACCCCACATATCTTTCCAACAGTGGATTACAGTGGATTGGGTTTTCTCCATGTTATAGATTAGCTGTCGACAGAGATACCTGTAATGAATAATGAATGAGCTAGTCGCATCAATCAGATTAATTTGATCAGAGATTATTAGCTGGTCTGGCTCCATCAATGCTCAGGACATTTCTGCTCATACACAGCCTCAACGTTACCTGCTGTCTAATCAGTCTGATTTCACTCTGGTTCTTCGTGCTTTTGGATCCATTTAAAGACATAATAAGAGAGGTTAGCCAAGTCACTTGAAACTGAAAACCCCCCCAAAAAAACTGTAGATGATAGAAAGCACAAGTAAAAATAAAATGTAGGAAACATTCAGCAGGTCAGGCAACATTTGTGGAAAAGAAACGAAGACTGATCGGCTGAATATGTTCTGTTTTTCTTGTGGCTCCTTGAAATTGTCCTGCCATTGAACCTGTAACCTATCTTCATCCTGCTGTTGCTCAATGCTCCTTGGCTTGCATGAATCTACCAATCTGTCACTATTTAAATTATTGTCCTCTTTGTACTTGCAAGTCCCAAGTCTCTCGTACTTATCCCATGAACGTAGTTCCATGAACGCAGTTAACCTTTTGCAGTTGCAATAGGCTCGAAAGCCCTCTGAGGCTGGTCATGTCAGGAGACAGAGCAGTCCCAGAGTGCTAACTGGTCATCAGGGAAAATTCGAAACAGATGAAATGAAAGACAAAAAAAAAGTTACATTGAAAACGATCAAGAGTAAATAATAAATGTAGCTAAATTCTATTAAACTATTCAGAGTTAATTAAAAACATGAATACGTCATGGGAAAAAAAAGAAACAATCAAACAATTTATTTGTTTATCTTTCTAAATAATGGTTTATGACCCAGTAGGAGCTGCACTAGATGTGCCAGTTGTGAGGTGAAAGGTGAGTTCAAATGGAACTCTTTATATAACCATATAACAATTACAGCACGGAAACAGGCCATCTCGGCCCTTCTAGTCCGTGCCGAACACTTACTCTCACCTAGTCCCATCTACCTGCACTCAGACCATAACCCTCCATTCCTTTCCCGTCCATATACCTATGCAATTTATTTTTTAATGATAAAATCGAACCTGCCTCCACCACTTCCACTGGAAGCTCATTCCACACAGCTACCACTCTGAGTAAAGAAGTTCCCCCTCATGTTACCGCTAAACTTTTGTCCCTTAATTCTGAAGTCATGTCCTCTTGTTTGAATCTTCCCTACTCTCAATGGAAAAAGCTTATCCACGTCAACTCTGTCTATCCCTCTCATAATTTTAAAGACCTCTATCAAGTTCCCCCTTAACCTTCTGCGCTACAAAGAATAAAGACCTAACTTGTTCAACCTCTCTCTGTAACTTAGGTGCTGAAACCCAGGCAACATTCTAGTAAAACTCCTCTGTACTCTCTCTATTTGTTGACATCTTTCCTATAATTTGGCGATCAAAATTGTACACCATATTCCACTAATTGGCCTCACCAATGCCTTGTGCAATTTTAACATTACATCCCAACTACTATACTCAATGCTCTGATTTATAAAGGCCAGCTTTCTTTACCACCCTATCTACATGAGATTCCACCTTCAGGGAACTATGCACAGTTATTCCTAGATCCCTCTGTTCAACTGCATTCCTCAATTCGCTACCAATTACCATATACGTCCTATTTTGATTTGTCCTGCCAAGATGTAGCACCTCACACTTATCAGCAGTAAACTCTATCTGCCAACTTTCAGCCCACTCTTCCAAATGGCCTAAATCTCTCTGTAGACTTTGAAAATCTCCTTCATTATCCACAACACCACCTATCTTAGTATCATCTGCATATTTACTAA
This sequence comes from Amblyraja radiata, assembly GCF_010909765.2. Classification (NCBI taxonomy): domain Eukaryota; kingdom Metazoa; phylum Chordata; class Chondrichthyes; order Rajiformes; family Rajidae; genus Amblyraja; species Amblyraja radiata. Next base: position 76,421,201 of record NC_045960.1, on the reverse strand, counting down.
TCCAAATTACCGCACCATCATCCAGATCATTGATGTATATGACAAACAACAGTGGACCCAACACAGATCCCTGAGGCGCCCCACTAGTCGCCGGCCTCCAACCTGACAAACAGTTATCCACCATTACACTCTGGTATCTCCCATTCAGCCACTGTTGAATCCATCTTGCTACTCCACTATTAATACCCAACAATTGAACCTTCTTAGCCAACCTTCCATATAGAACCTTGTCAAAGGCCTTACTGAAGTCCATATAGATAACATCCACCACTTTACCCTCATCAATTTCCCTAGTAACCTCTTCAAAAAATTCAAGAAGATTAGCCAAACATGACCTTCCAGGCACAAATCCATGTTGACTGTTCCTAATCAGACTCTGTTTATCCAGATGATTAATATATTATCTCTAAGTATCCTTTCCATTAATTTGCCCACCACTGACGTCAAACTAACAGGTCTATAATTGCTAGGTTTACTCTTAGAACCCTTTTTAAACAATGGAACAACATGCGTAGTACACCAATCCTCGGCTCCATTCCCGTTTATAATGACATTTGAAATATTTCCGTCATAGCCCCTGCTATTTCTACACTAACTTCCCTCAATGTCCTAGGGAATATCCTGTCAGGACCTGGAGACATCCACTTTCAAAATGTCCTCCATTTCTCTTCTACATCCTTCCCATAAAACAAAATGTCCCAATTCACTCCTTTTAAATCCTTTCACATCTCCTCAAAGTTAGCCTTTCTCCAATCAAAAATCTCAACCCTTGGTCCAGTTCTGACCTTCTCCATAATTATATTGAAACTAATGGTATTGTGATCACTGGACTCGAAGTGCTCCCCAACACATACCTCCGCAACCTGACCTGTCTCATTTCCTAACAGGAGGTCCAGCACTGCCCCTTCTCTAGTAGATACCTCTATGTATTGCTGCAAAAAACTATCCTGCACACATTTTACAAACTCCAAACCATCCAGCCCTTTTACATAATGTGTTTCCCAGTCTATGTGTGGATAATTGAAATCTCCCACAATCATTACCTTGTGCTTACTACTAATAGCTGCTATCTCCTTACATATTTGCTTTTCCAATTCTCGCTCCCCATTAGGCAGTTTATAATACACCCCTATAAGTGTTGCTACACCTTTCCCCATTCTCAGTTCCACCCAAATAGCCTCCGTAGACGAGCCCTCCAATCTATCCTGCCAAAGCACTACTGTAATATCTTCCCTGACAAGCAATGCAACACCTCCACCTCTTGCTCCTCCAATTCTATCACACCTGAAGCAACGAAATCCTGGAATATTTAGTTTCCAATCACAGCCATCCTGCAACCATGTTTCACTAATCGCCACAACATCATACTTCCAGGTGTCAATCCAGGCTCTAAGTTCATCCACCTTTCTTACAATGCTCCTAGCATTAAAATATACACATTTAAGAAACCCACCACCTCTTATTCTCTGTTTATTATCTTTTTCTTCTTTCTCCCCTACATGTTGGGTCTGAGTGCTTCCCTTCTCTGCCTCCTGCCTCACACACGGTCTACTAGCTTTCGCTATTTGAGTCCCTCCCCCCAACCGTTCTAGTTCAAAGTCTCTCCAGTAGCCTTTGCAAATCTCCCCGCCAGGATATTGGTCCCCCTCTGGTTCAAGTGTAACCCATCCTTTTTGTACAGGTCCCATCTTCCCCAAAAGAGGTCCCAATGATCCAGAAACTTGAATCCCTGCCCTCTGCACCAGTCCCTCAGTCACGCATTTATCCTTTCTCTGCTCTGGGTGGAAGAAGAATAGGTGAGAACAGAACTGTGGGAAATGCAGTATTCACAGTTGAGACATGGACTGTGTATTATCTCTAGCGAGGAGGAGCCATCTTGGGGAACGGCTGCTAACCAGCAGCCGTCCGTTTAATTCACTTTTTTTTTGTAGTTTTAGTGAGTCCTGTGCTTTGTTGGAGAAATAGACTTTTTAATGTGGGGGGAAGGGGGTAACAATATTTCTAGGTCCCTACCTGGTCGGTGAGGCAACTTTTTCTCCGGGCTGCCCCGTCGACCCGTCCTCGTGGCCTACCAGCGGGCGTGGAGCGCCGTTTCCTGGCGGGGACCGCCCAGCACCTCGGCTTCGGTGGCGGCACTGCACTGGAGCGCTATTGCGGACCGGAGCCGGCGATGCCTTGCCTAGGTCGCCGCGCTGGATCGACGCGCTGGAGCTCCGGTGAGCTGTGACCGCCGAGTTCATCATCTCCGGGCTGCGGGTCTGCGGAGCGGAGCGGGCGGCGCCGACTTCGTCATCGGGAGCCTGGGAGCTCCAAACCGGCGCGACCTTGTCGGCTTCGGAAGCCGCGGTCTCCAGTTAGGAAGCGGCTGTTCCAGGTGGCCCAGCCGCTGAGAGGACTCTCCCGACGCCGGGGCAACAGCACCCGGCCAGAACGGCCAGGAACATCGGGCCTCCGTAGAGGCAATAGCGGAGGCCTCAATAGGCCTGACTTTGGGAGAACTGGGAATGGGGACTGGACATTGTGCCTTCCCCCACAGTGGTAACCATTGTGGGGGGATGATTTTGGTGTGTAAGTGAATATTTTAGTTTGTGGCCAAGATGGATGTCGGAAGGGAGAGTGTACGCTGGCGCAGTTTGGCTGCGCTGCTCTCTCTTCACATTGCGTTTTTTGATTTTTTGTCTTTGGATCGAATGCTGTCTTTAATTTGTGTATTGGTGATGTCTTTATTATTTATTTTATTCCGATTATATGTTTTTTTACTTTTGTTAATTTCTGTAAGGTGTCCTTGAGACTTTTGAAAGGCGCGCACAAATAAAATGTATTATTATTATTATTATTATTATTATTATCTATATAACTAAAAGTCTCATCTTGACCACTTCCTGTCTGTGCTGCATAATGATTTTAGAAAAAATGCTGCCCTATATAGCTATGCTTTTTGGCCATCTTACTCACAGTCCTCCACCACTGAGGCAGCCGTGAGGATTTTTCCGATCAATGAAAAAAAAAGTTATGAGTGTTTAAAAAATCTTGAGATCAGCTGATTGGTCCTCAAGCCTGTCAATCATGATGATGAAGGCAATGCCCCTTCCGGGGGGGTCAGGACTATAAAACCCCGGATGGCTGGATGTGATTCAGTCACTCTGGACTAGCGCGAGGGAGAGGCCACAACTCTGATTCTAAGCTGTGAATCAACTGAACTGTGAGTCTGCAATGTACTTGCAATAAATGATTTGTTAGCCATTAATGAAAATGCAATGAGCTGTTTGGCCTGCCCTGTGCCTGAAACTGCAAAGAAATGGAAATGAAATGAAAATGCAATAAGCTGTTTGGCCTGTCCTGTGCCTGAAACTGCAATGAAAATGGAAATGAAATGAAAATGCAATGAGCTGTTTAGCCTGCCCTGTGCCTGATACTGCAATGGAAATGGAAATCAAATGAAAATGCAATGAGCTGTTTGGCCTGCCCTGTGCCTGAAATTGTAATGGAAATGCAAATGAAATGTAAATGCAATGAGCTGTTTGGCCTGCCCTGTGCCTGAAACTGCAATGGAAATGCAAATGAAATGAAAATGCAATGAGCTGTTTGGCCTGTCCTGTGCCTGAAACTGCAATGGAAATGGAAATGAAATGAAAATGCAATGAGCTGTTTGGCCTACCCTGTGCCTGAAACTGCCATGGAAATGGGAATTAAATGAAATTAGTTGTTTGGCCATTTTGCCCCACAAGGCCCCTATTAGCAGAGAAACCAGTCCCATTTGCCCAAAATACCCGCATTTGACCAGGAGGAGCATTTTGGCCCAAAATGCCCGTACCATGCCCTGATAAGTCCAGAAAAAGTGCCTTTCACTGAGATTTCTGATTTTTTTTTTAAGAGCCCCTATGGCCCATCAGGCCTGTGCTAGCCCAGGAGGAGTCCCTTCGGCCCTTCAGTAAGTATTCCCCCTGCAAGTATTAATCCTCACCCCAGTATTTTTCTCCCTTCATTCATTGGCTCCCTGTGAGATCCAGGCCAGGATAGACTTTCCTCCTCCATTGCTGTGATTTTCAGAAAAAGATGAAAAATTTCTAAAATTGATTCTCCACCCTCTCCCCTCACTGAGTCTCTCACTTGTTTTGGGCAGAATTTCTGTCAGTTTCTGAGCTGCCAGCCCACCAGCCCTGAGTGGCTGAGCTGCCAGCCCACCAGGCCTGAGTGACTGAGCCTCCCCTCCCCCTCCCCCCCCACCCCCCCCACTGGCCACCAATATTGGAATTGGTGGAGAGGTGGGATATTGCGTTGGGGGATCAGCCCTTACAACGGGTCCCACTTAGTCTAGTTCTGAATATTACTTTCATTTAAGTCAATGGAGTGGAGGATTGCACATGCAATGGCTGGTAAAAGATATGTTCAGTCATCAGCTCTTAATAGATTTAGCCCCTCAGTTTCTTAATAATAAATAAAGTTAAAGTATACATGTTAATAAAGGGTTGCATTAATCTTTGACATTTTATAACTTTTGGAAAGTGATTGCAATTTTAGCAGGCATTTGGTTAGTATTATGTTACTTTTGAGCTTGTATAACATCTATGACTGAAAAATGTTCTACATCACCACTTATGTGTTTTGTATCTCAGTTGATGGATTGATTAAGAGGTCTGTATGGGATTCACACAGTAAAAGCAATTTTTTTTACTCGAATGATTCTCGTTTTTGTAATCAAACATCACGTGAGAAGGGATCAGAAACACAATCATTGAACCTTTTAGTTTACCATAACATGTGTTGCGAGAACATTGAGTTTGATAGCTTTTTATCAACTAATGGATCATAAATCTGTTGAAATAATTTAATTGCAATCCCAGGCAAAGTTTCCCCATAGATAGTGAATTACCATCGTACTACAGAATGTTTATATTCTGATTCTTCTAATCACATGGCTTGTTTATTTAGATTCTGTGCTTTATTTTCTTGATGCATGTTAAAAACAGAGTTGACAGAGAAACAATTTCACTTTGAAGTGAGATCTGAAAGAGTTTGTTCAAATCTTGTAGCTTCAAAGAGATAGGAAAATAAGCCAAACTTTTAAAAACGTGACAGACACCATTAATCAGAGCTAGTTTCAGAGAGCTCTCGTGTCTATCAGAGACCAGGGGAGATCTTGACTACAATGAATCCCACACTTGTGGCCTTATTTTTTAACTAAACATCAATAAAAGTGACCTGAAGAAATCCTGGAAATTCAGGGAAAGCCTTTTTCATATTTTGCTAACCTATATGGAGAATTCAAAATAACATCAGTATTCAAATTTATAAGAATTAATAGAAAATGATATAATCAGACAAAATACCAAGTTCTGGATGAACTTAATGAATGAGTCTCTGTGGAGGGAAAAGACTAGTGCTATTTTGGGTTGGGACCCTTTTTCACACTGTCTTTCTCTACCACTTTGTGTTTTACTCAAGATTCCAGCACCTGCATTTCCTTGTGTATCCTGATAACATTGGATAGAATGCTTTGGAAGAATATATACATTTTGGAGCAGGAAGGCTTAGAGTTGATCTTGTGCTCCATTAACTTTATTTGTTACATTAATTTTTGTTCACATGTTCCCTTTCTCATTGTGCCTTTTAAAGAGACTCAACCAAGTGATATTATTTCTTAAAACGAATAGCTTGCATCTTGCTGAAGAGGAGACTCAATGTAATTATGAATTAGATTTTACTTTGCAGCATTTCGGGAAGGATTGGGTGGGAAGTTGATGGAAGGAGAAGAGCCAAATGGGGGCCTATGGGACTAATCTAGAAGGGACACCAGGTTGGCCATGGACGAGAAGGGCTGAAGGGCTTGTTTCCAAACTGTACAAAACTATGACACTATTTTGCTGGAATTGCAAACGTCTAATGGTGGAGGGTGGATATGGAAATGTTACATTCAACAGATATGCTTATTTGCTTGACAGGTTGTGAGATTAGGAAGAGAATTAAAATGATTCCCTTCTCTTCATGCCAAATTAAGGCATATAATTCTATTAAATAAAATATGTTACCGCATTGTAGAATTCCCAATGTAATGTATGTTATGTTTGCTGCCTTTGCCTAATATGGAGATCATACTGTTTTTGTCAGTGCATGGTGCAGATATCAGTTCTAGAAATATTTTCAACATTACTCATCATTTGGCATGTTTTTTGATTTCATTTAATATTTTGCTCTCCAAGATCTAGTTACCAACTGCTGATCACCACACATTAAACCTGTAGTGGCAAAAAAAATAACTGGTAAAAGTGTAAAGCTGGTTGTTAAGTTATGGCAGAACAACAATAATCATGAATAATTTAACATGAACATAGACACAAAATGCGAGTCAGACAGCATCTCTGGAATGAAGGAATGGGTGATGTTTCGTGTCGAGACCCTTCTTCAGACATAATCGTACAAAGGTTGTCAGTTCGCTGGTAAATGTTTCTGTAGCTTTGCTCACTGGAGACTGAAAATTAACTTGTCCAGATTAATTAGTGACAAGAGATTTTTCATTCGCTTAAGACATATACAGTAAACGTACATCATTGATTAATCATAGTCATATAAGATGGCGCAGAAATGTTCAACAGAATTTAAGCTAATGTCATTGCAAATAATGAGATGCTGTTGAGGATGTGACAGAGTCAATTTTCACATACCTGATTAAGTCAGTTTCAATGTAAGAGAAATCTTTCCAGAAATAAATGTGCTGCTGGCACATAATTCTTTTGATTAAATGCCCATGCGTTATTATGCACAACTCCCTGGCAACAAGAATAAATATTTCTGTGTTGCTGAAACAGAGCTGTGGACGGTTCAATGGAAAATGGCAGCGTGAGAAGGCAATTTCTTTTACTCAATATGCAGTTCAATCCTTTGACAATTCTTTCCATTCTGGCATGCTAAGATCGGAATGTTAGAAATTTGGGTAAAACACCTCAGTTGCTGGAAATCCAAACAAATAGGGAAAGCATTCAGCAGGTCATGAGAGCTCAGCAGGTAGTACCACTCGCCTACTTCTCCTGGACTGACTCAGCCCTATTCTCCAGTGCAACCTGTGTGGAGTGAGACACACTGAAGCTCGATGCTGCCAGTGGAAGGCTCTGTGGGGGAGAACCACAGTTTAGTTCCTTCTGCTGCTGGACGTTGAGAGGATGAGTCCAGTGTAGTCACCCCTCAAACAAGGGGAGGGATATCACTTCAGGGGAGGCATGCGAACATTACTGGGTATGGCTCTATTGAATGTTTAGACACTGAGAAAGTATGAAGAGTTTTTGCACGGTTTTTGTTTTGTACAGTTTATTTATTCTGAATTAATTTCATTTTGAAAACAAAGTATGTTTTCCTTGATGCCCGATGGGTTTTGCCTGGGACTCCAATGTCCTAAAGGTGTGTTGGCTAGTAGGTTACTTGACTACTAAATTATCCTTGGATAAAGAATCAGGTTATGGTTGATGGACCTGTGATAGAGATAGGTCACCAGTACACGTGGGTGGATGGGATGTCTCTGTGAGACGTCTTGGACTCGATGGACAGAGTGGCCTCTTTCTATGCTCTATAAGAATACGAGATCAAACATCATCTAAGGGGAAGGAAACAGTTGACATTCTAAGACCAACGACCCTTCATCAGAGCGGTGAAATTAAGATACAGACATGTATTGAGTTACAGAAAAGGGGAGGTGGGAGAGAATAGGGGCAATATCTGTGAGCGGGTGGGAGAGAATAGGGGCAATATCTGTGAGAGGGTGGGAGCGAAGTTGTCAAGAACGCAATTATTTTACAAACATGTTCTTTATATTCCCGCCACAGATAAGATTGTAGCTTCTAGTTTCAGTTTAGTTCTTGTGTTTCTCTTCTGCCTCTAAAATGATTGTTACCTTGTCAACTTCACTCTCTAACCCATCACAGATATTGCGTCATTTCTTTCCACACCCATGTTATCTCAGAAAGTTCCAACATACTCACTATTCAGGTGTGATGAAAAGTCTGCGATCTAGCCATTTTTCTCTTTTTCTCCACTGCCCCCCACCCCTCCTGTTTATTGACCTGAGTGCTCCTAGAATGTTCTGCTTTAATCAGTAATTTGATCTGATACTTTGCTAAACATTGATTGTAGTAGGTGTGTGCTGTGCAGTATCTTTCCCTTGTGAAATTCAATTTCATTGACAATTCAGGTGATGGCGACCATTAATCACATTGGCCTGCTGTTTCCAAAATAGTGCTGCCAAAAACATAAAATAAGGAAAATGCATTTATTTATTCCAACATCATGCATGGCTGGTCAGGTTTAAGTTAGTTTAGTTTAGATATACAGCACAGAAACAGGCCTTTCGTCCCAACGAGTCTGCACCGACCAGTGATCCCCGCACATTAACACAATCTAACACGCACTAGGGAAAATGTACACTTATACCAAGCCACTTAACCTACAAACCTGTACATCTTTGGAGTGTGGGAGGAAACCGAAGATATCTAAGAAAACCCACGCAGTCACGGGGAAAATGTCCAAACTCCGTACAGACAGCACCCATAGTCAGGATCTAACCTGGATCTCTGGCGTTGCAAGTGCTGTGAGGCAGCAACTCTACAGCTGTGCCACTGTGCCACCGGTAATTCCAAATAGGAAGCAAAACACAACATGCTGGAGGAACTCAGCGGTCAGGTCGCTTCTGCAGAGGGAATGGACAGTTACATTTCGGGTCAGGAGACTTCTTCAGACTTTGAAAATGAAATAGGGTGCTGACCTGAAACAATGTCTGCCTATTCCCTCCACAGAAGTTGCATGACCCACTATGAGTGAGTTCCTCCAGTAATTTGTGTTTTGCTTAAGAATCCAGCACCTGCAGCTCCTTGTGTATCCAAATAGGAAGGTTATTTGTGTGACAGTTCTTCTCCCTCGAGTTTCATTGAGATCGAGCCCCCTTCCTGCATCATTCTGTCAAAGTGAGACAGCTTTGTCATCGTGGTGGATGGGATGGGTAGATGCAAAGTGTGAATTATTATCATCAATCTTGACAATCTTGAAAAGACAAAAGTGTGTCAGATAAGGAGAGAAGAGGAAGATACAAATGTAAGGCGAGTGGGAAGGATATAGGTGGAATGTGACAAGGTGTTCCTGACCTTCAGTGTTCCCAACCACCAATCTCTGGTTGCATAACCAGGTGGCATTCTCGACATCAGGCCCGCCCTCCAGATAGCCAGCGCACTCTTCGGACTAATGAGTGTGCACGATGCCAATCCACTGGGATTGCTGAATGATGAAGGGTCTTGACCCGAAACGTCCCCTATTCCTTTCCCCCAGAGATGCTGCCTGACCTGCTGAGTTACTCCTGCATTTTGTCTATCTTTGGGATTGTTGTATAACCATGTGACGGCATGTTAGAATTTCGCTGCAATAAAAAAATTACCTCTCAAGTACCTTCCCACTGGGGGATAATGACAATGATAAGCTTGACTGGTGAATAGATTTGAGGGGGCATTTTAATTCAATAGAAGCTCAGTCTTTGAACAAAAAAATGTATTGAAATTACAAGAACCAGTAATTCAGTTTGTTCAGTATTGACTGATCTTGGTATTGAGTTCATCTCTGGATTCCATGAAGCATGAATAATTCATTCTCACCTCAGTATTAATACCATAATCATAGGGAAGTCTTTGTGGGATGATTAATTTATTTAATTGCCAGCTTTATGGGCCCATTTTGCTTTGAGGAACTGATGTTGCGTAAATTAAATGGCTAGAATGTAACCAGTTTCAAACACAAGCCATTGCAGACTGAAGAAAGCAAATGCAGTCCATGCATTTTTGGAAAGATACATAGATTGTTGCATATTTGGTTTTCATGTTAAATCAATTGAAACCTAAGAATGCACTATACTTTATTATTATATAAAAAAATCAAACCATCTATTTCCAATATAAAAATAAATGACGTATTCTTTCATTTTTTTTAAATTTAAACCCATAAACAGCTTTGTAAAGGATAAATCATCAACAATTGTAAACGGTTTCACTAGTAGTCAGTAAAAGCTAATCTTAATTAAAAAAAATTAAGTAATCAGTTTTATTAAGTTTATAAAATATGACCTTGAATTTCAATTAGGTGGTTGTACCCAAGAATGGTAGGTGGGAGCATTTTCCTCTGAGAACATGCTTTTCACTTGATTGGAGCAGGCAAATAAAATGTGGCCTGTACCCAACTCTGAAGCAGACATTAGGTGTGAAAAAAAAATCCTTGAATTCTTACCCGAGGAAAAGCATTGGATGGTTTAGTTTCGAAATACAACATGAAAACAGGCCTTTCAGCCAACCATTGATCATTCTCTAACCATTGATCATTCATTCGTTCTATATCATCCCACATTCTCATTCACACAATTGTAGGAACAATTTTATAGAGGCCAATTAACCTAAACATCTGCATATCTTTGGCATGTGGGAGGAACCCTACGTGGCGACTGAGAGAACTCCTCACAGACAGCACCCGAGGTCAGCTCCACCAACTGCGCCTCTTGTGCTGTCATTGTCAAGTCAAGTGAAGAGAGTTTATTGTCATATGTCCCAAATAGGACAATGAAATTCTTGCTTGCTGCAGCACAACATGGATAATTTAGTTTACACAACATGGTGCAATGGATAATTTGCTTTACAGATGCAATGTGGAAGCAGGCTATTCAGCCCATCAAATCCAGGCTGATCATTGATTTCCCATTCACATTGACTTAGACTTAGACTTAGATCCTTTATTTGTCATTCAGACCTTTCGGTCTGAACGAAATGTCGACATTGGTTCTGCATCCCTACAAAAACCTTCCGAGTGTTTCCCAATCAGAAACCTTGGATGAACTTTGAGATCCGCACTCTCCTGAAGTCCAGACACAGGGCATTCACCTCCAATGATACAGTGACCTACATGAAAACCAGATACGACCTTGGTAAGGCCATCAAAAAGGCCAAAGGGGACTTCTGCTCCAAACTGGAGGACGAGACAGATGTTCGGCAGCTGTGGCAGGGTCTGAATGCAATCACCTCCTACAAGGCAAAACCAGGAGGCAGCTCGAATGCCGGTGTAATATCACTCCCTGACGAGCTCAATGCGTTTTACGCACGCTTTGACAGGGAGAATACTGATGTGCCTTCCCGATCCCCCATTCGCTGCGATGGCATTTCAGTCTCAGTCACAGAGGCCGATGTCAGGAAATCCTTCAGAGGGGTGAACCCCCGAAAAGCACCTGGTCCTGATGGTATACCCGGCCGTGTTCTAAAAACCTGTGCGGACCAACTGGCGGGAGTTTTTACGGACATTTTCAACCTCTCACTTCTGAGGTCTGAGGTCCCCACCTGCTTTAAAAGGGCATCAATTATACCGGTGCCCAAGAAGAGTAAGGTGACATGCCTCAATGACTATCGACCAGTGGCACTAACGCCGGTGGTGAAGAAGTGCTTTGAGAGGTTGATCATGGAGCAAATCAACTCCTACATCGACAAAAACCTGGACCCACTGCAGTTCGCGTACCGCCACAACAGATCAACGGTGGATGCGATCTCGCTGGCCCTCCACTCCGCACTGGACCACTTGGACAACAAAAACTCATATGTCAGGCTGTTATTCATTGATTACAGCTCGGCATTTAACACAATCATCCCCTCCAAACTGGTTACCAAACTCGCAGAACTGGGTCTCTGCGCATCCCTCTGCAACTGGATCCTCGACTTCCTCGTCCACAGACCACAGTCTGTTCGTATTGGTAGAAATGTGTCAGCCTCAATAACAATCAGCACGGGAGCACCTCAAGGCTGCGTGCTCTGCCCCCTGCTGTACTCACTCTATACCCATGACTGCGTAGCGAACCACAGTGCGAACTCCATCATCAAGTTCGCTGATGACACCACTATTGTGGGGCGTATCACTGATGGGGATGAGTCAGAGTACAGAAGAGAGATCGAGCAACTGTCCATATGGTGCCAGCGCAATAACCTGGCCCTCAACACCAGCAAAACCAAGGAACTGATTGTGGACTTTGGAAGGAGTAGGAGGGGGACCCACAGCCCCATTTATATCAACGGGTCGATGGTTGAAAGGGTCAAGAACTTCAAATTCCTGGGCGTGCACATCTCTGAAGATCTTTCCTGGTCCGAGAACACTAACGCAATTATCAAAAAAGCTCATCAGCGCCTCTACTTCCTGAGAAGATTACGGAGAGTCGGATTGTCAAGGAAGACTCTCTCTAACTTCTACAGGTGCACAGTCAAGAGCATGCTGACCGGTTGCATCGTGGCTTGGTTCGGCAATTTGAGCGCCCTGGAGAGGAAAAGACTACAAAAAGTAGTAAACACTGCCCAGTCCATCATCGGCTCTGACCTTCCTTCCATCGAGGGGATTTATCGCAGTCGCTGCCTCAAAAAGGCTGGCAGTATCATCAAAGACCCACACCATCCTGGCCACACACTCATCTCCCTGCTACCTTCAGGTAGAAGGTACAGGAGCCTGAAGACTGCAACAACCAGGTTCAGGAATAGCTACTTCCCCTCAGCCATCAGGCTATTAAACCTGGCTCGGACAAAACTCTGATTATTAGCAACCACTTTCTGTTATTTGCACTACCAGTTTATTTATTCATGTGTGTATATATTTATATCATGCTATATGGACACATTTATCTGTTTTGTAGTAAATGCCTACTATTTTCTGTGTGCTTAAGCAAAGCAAGAATTTCATTGTCCTATACAGGGACACATGACAATAAACTCACTTGAACTTGAACTTGTATTCCATTTTCCCATCAACTCCTTATATATTAGGGGCAATTTACTGAGGCCAATTAACCTGCAAACCTATACATCTTTGGCATGTGGTAGGAAACCAGGAGGAATCCCACGTAATCACAGGGTAAATGTACAAGCTCCACACATATAGCATGCAAGCTGAGGATTCCAACCGGTTCTCTGGCACTGAGAGGCAGCAGCTCTACCAGTTGTACCTTGGTGCCACTGACTGATAGTATGCATCACAATTGGCCAGAGCCATCTGATGCCCATTTAAATCTGAAAACATTCAGGGCCCATGCTCAATATCATGATTTCAGACTCGCACACCCATAAACCTATGCCCTTAATCCAATACCAATTAGTCATACAGTCATAGTGTCTTCCAGTCATAGTGGAAATAGGTCCTTCAGCCCAACTTGCCCACACCGGCCAACATGCCCCAGCTACACTAGTCCCACGTACCTGTGTTTGGACCATATCCCTCCAAACCTGTCCTGTCCATGTACCTATCTAACTGTTTCTTAAATGTTAGGATAATCCCTGGCTCAAATACCTCCTCTGGCAGATCGTTCCACGCACCCACCACCCTTTGTGTGAAAAAGTTACCCCTCAGATTCCTATGGAATCTTTTTTCCCTTTCACCTAAATTCCAAGTCCGTCTCTAATTATGACCCACCAGTCCTGAGTTGCCTTCTTTACAATAGGATCCTTGATCCATTCAATGGGGGCTGTAAACCATGGACTCAAGTTATTCACTCTTCTCTCCAATCCACCCATCAAAGGTCCTGCAGGAGAGTTCACACAATAAAAATGGTATGCTATACCAACAGTGAAAGCCATTCACTGGGTAAATGAGAAACGAGAACATCAGTACACGTGACTTTAAACTTAATTCAAACTCAATTCAAATCATTTTTAAGAAACAGCACGAGCAAATCAGATAAATTGAAGCTATATACACTAGCTACAATGGTGGCAAAGTCCAGCAGCTCTATTTCCATAAGTAGAATAGGTACAATTAAAGTAAGCATTTGTGAGACGAGGCAGATTAATATTTTCAATTAACATGCCTAAATTGGAAGGATAAACGAGCAAGGCCACACTGTAATTAAGGAATTCTGCTCAATTTTCCAAGGTTCCAACATCTGACTATGCATTCACAATAGTCCCAGGGACATTATTCACTGATTTTATTAAAATATAATAACTCCTTGTTTGGGGAATATAAAGTCATTGTAAGATTGCATGGATTGATTATAAAACAATGATTCCCATTTCAGCCTGGAGCAAAATCAAACATTTATATCGAGGAAGTCACAGAGATACTGACAGTATAAACAATATTTTATAGATTTGGTCCTAAGAATGTCACTACAGACACTGAATACTGATGTGGGAGAGGCATGTGGGAGGACTTGGATTACTGCACTGTGGAGCTGGAACCTGAAGGCTTTTGAATAAGTGCCCATCCTTCACACTAAGCTGCATTGTGCATTGGTGAATGAAGGAAGGAAGGCTGAATCAAGGAAAGTAAAAAGTGGATGTCATAAATTGTGAAAATGTCAGAGAAACCTTTTTCGAAACCTGAAGGGCAATTTAGAACAATTTGCATAGTTCACCCGAGGCAGGTGCTTAGCATTTTGTGAAATGGGTGCAATGACAATGTGATGTGGTGGGGAAGCCAGTCTGATTTCAAACTGCACTCAGGTCTCTCAGCAGCTTCGATATCGTCTTAAAATAAAACTTTTAACTACTTCTGTTAATAAAGATTCTTGCAGATTTTGCTTAAAATGTGTGCACATATAAACAAGACTTGATTCATTGTATCTGGCTCTTTCTCAGAACTGATTGAAGGTGGTTACATTTTGTGTCACTGATTCGTAGCAGTCTGTGCCTCTGTAAGTAGGGCTGCCAATATGAATAACAGAGGGGTTTGTTTTTCTGAGTTCACTTGATACATGGACACAACATGGAACCAAAATTGGAACTTTGTCAACCTACAAACTTCATTGCTGCTACTGATTGGCAGCTGGTCAATGGGAGATCGGGAATAGTACAGAAATATTTAAGCTGCTTGTCCTAAGGAATGCGAGCAGCAGAAGCTCCCGGCGAGCCAAGGCCTCAACAGCAGGACAGGCTCATCCACTGTGGAACAACGAGAGGGAACCTGCCAAGCCCAGCCCCTACTCACTCCCTGGAGAGGAGGTGGAGGGAGTCGGCGACAGCGGAGGATGCTGAAGAAGAACTGGGGGTTCCGCACCATCCAGGTCGACTGTAGGGGACGCCCCCGGAGCACGAAGGTTGAGGATGGCTGGGCAAAGAGAGGGACAATGGTTCTCAGGACGACCAGATGGAGGCGATGGCTGCAACAGATTTTTATGGCCAGCTGCAGTAAAATGGCACCAAAACCTGGTGACTTTTTCAAGTAGACTCAGTGGGCTGCTTCTATACAATATATACTTAACCAGGGATTGTACTTACGTATGGCAATAATCGTTATGATCTATATACAATAAAATAATCTCACTGTACCTGATACAAATGACAATAAAGGAATCATTGAACCATTCTAGCAAAAGCTGCACTTTGAAGAAACAAGGAACTGGCTTTGACTCCAGTGCAGCAGGGAGAGGGAGGAGAGGGGATCAGAAAAGGCTCTAATCATCACCTTTCGAACAAACCCGGCAATACCTTGCTGCATTGATCCAAATGTCATACCTGGCTCCCGATATTCCCCTCACTAGTCCAAATACTAGACTGTGCTCCTGATTCGTCCTAATGCCAGATTATGCTCTGAATCTCTCTTCATCCTCACTGGTCATAATTGGTTAGAATTGGTAGCCATCAGTTAGCATGGGTAGACAGAAAGAGTGAAAGTGTTTGAAACAAGTAACTCATAAGAGAGAGCAAAGAATAACATTTTCCAGCTTCTATCCATGAGTGACACCTTTCAGATCAAAAACTGTATGACACAAAGTGTTACAGGAAGGCATGATATTGGTCTTTATTAGCATTGAGTGCTGCATTGGGAATCTGCTCTCTTTTCACTTTCATTTCATGGAGGGAAACCAATCTCCCACAGTGGATTTACAGTGATTTGGAGGTTGCACAGATCATTTGCTTACGAAGCTATCTTCTAGAAAATAGATATTACATATCACATGCAGACTACCTCGCTGTGCATTAATTTATTATAAAGGCTACTCTTCAGACAAAGTAAGACATCCTTATTAAGTTCTCATAGGATTGCTTGCCTCCCACTGTTGTATCTTCTTAAATTTCAAATGCAACAGCTTTGAATCACCAGAATACTTATTTTTATTGAACCTCAACATAATTCTTCTTATTCTGAAAACAATCTTCAATTAATATCTTGCTGACATAATTAAATAGGTCTATCTGTGTTATTGGTGCTTGTGTTGTTCCAGCTTTTGCAGACATCTATCTTCAACCATTAACCACTGTTAGAACATAGCAGAGTACAGCACAAGAACAGGCCCTTCAGCCCACGATGTCTGTGCCGAAAATAATGCCAAGACCACCCCTTATCTACCAATTGTCGAACAGCTAATGGGAATATCATGGTTATCAATGGTTAATCATTAATTTTCCATTCATTTAATCCTTTTGCCTCTTTTTATTCATATAATTGCTAATGCTAATGGAATGTTGGCCTTCATAACAGCTAATGGAATGTTGGCCTTCATAACAAGAGGATTTCAGTATCGGAGTAAAGGGGTTCTTCTGCAGTTGTATAGGGCTCTGGTGAGACCACATCTAGAGTATTGTGTACAGTTTTGATCTCTTAATTTGAGGAAGGACATCCTTGTGATTGAGGCAGTGCAGCGTAGGTTGATCCCTGGGATGGCGGGACTGTCATACGAGGAAAGATTGAAAAGACTAGGCTTGTATTCACTGGAGTTTAGAAGGATGAGGGGGATCTTATAGAAACATATAAAATTGTAAAATGACTGGACAAGCTAGATGCAGGAAAAATGTTCCCAATGTTGGGCGAGTCCAGAACCAGGGGCCACAGTCTTAGAATAAAGGGGAGGTCATTGAAGGCTGAGGTGAGAAAATACTTTTTCACCCAGAGAGTTGTAAATTTATGGAATTCCCTGCCACAGAGGGCAGTGGAGGCCAAGTCACTGGATGGATTTAAGAGAGAGTTAGATAGAGCTCTAGGGGCTAGTGGAGTCAAGGGATATGGGGAGAAGGCAGGCACAGGTTATTGATAGGGGACGATCAGCCATGATCACAATGAATGGCGGTGCTGGCTCGAAGGGCCGAATGGCCTCCTCCTGCACCTGTTTTCTATGTTTCTATGTTTCTAATTGGGCAATATTTTGAAATTAAAACTTTCTTTCTCTTTCATGCTTTAAACTTACCTCCTTTCCATGTGTGACTCCAGCTGGATGGATCAGTTCATTATGGTCAGTGGATCCTCAGTGAGCCGTACATTTCCATTACTTCACGCAAGTGACCACTCTTCCCATGAAAGCTTAGGCAGTGAGCATCAAGATGTTGTTTCACATTGATGAGTCTCACGTCCTGTCTGCAGCACGCCAGAAGCACTTGAATAATTTTTCACTGAGAACCTTTCCTGGAATCGTTTCTCTTCCCTCGTCTTGGCTGGGATTCACAAACTCAGTGAAAATTCAAGTCTGAAGTTGGGATCTGCAAAGTGTCATGAAGCACAGAAACAGACCCTTCAGCCCACCAAATCCACACCGGCCATCTACTTTTATTCATCCTCCACACATTCTCACCAACTCTGCCACATTCTACTACTCACCTAAATGCACGGGGGATTTTACAGTGGCCGGTTGACCTACCACCCACATCCCTTTGGCACATGGGGAGACTTGAAATACCCATGTGGTCACAGGCAGAACTGATACACTGAACACTGGCCACAAGAACTGTGATATAGCACTACGACTATCTGTGCCACACAATGTAAGAGTACAATGTATAAATCAATGGCAGATTCCATTGGGGGTTTGCTGTTTAAATCAACAGTTGCTTGCAGATTGCTTTTTTCCAACTACATCATATTCTGCACAGACATTGTGAGCTGATGGGCTTGTTCCTGTGATGTATTGTTCTATGTTCTATGCACTTATCATATTTGAATTGGCAAGTTTAGATCATCTGCTCTCTACTGCACTGCATATTTAGTTTGGTGACATTGATGTGTTTGCGTCCCTATCAATGAGTGGCAAGTGGCTTTATTGGAATGAAGGAGGAGATGTATGTGGCGGGAAATGTTCTCCCTGGAGCAGAAAGTCTAAGGAGAGAAGTTTCAATAGATGAGAATGTAAGCAGGGTCATTGATTGAATATAATTACAAGGGAGGAGATGAGATTATTAATTTATTGCAGTGAATTGTTATGATCTGGAATCCCTTGCTGAGAAAATGAGTGGAAGCATATTCAATTATAACTTAAATTAGGAAATTGGAGAGATATTTCAAAAGGGAAGAAACTATGTGTAATTATAGGGGCTGAACAGGATACTGGGACATTCGGTAATATCTTTTAAAGAACAGACACAGGTAAAATGACCTGAACGGGTTTCTTCTTCATGTAAGTGTTAAATGTAAAGTTTCATAATGTTTTAATTGTCTTATTGACTCCTGCATTTGTCTTCCTCACCATTGTGGGAATGTACTTTGGGCATATTTTCTTAGGCTTCCTAAAAATGTTCCATGAGCAACAAATATATCATAGAGATAGGAAGGTTAAATCAACATATGAAAACCAACTCAAATCAATATACAATCTATCTACAAACTCCTTCACTCATGCTAATGCACACTTTACCAGAAAAACCTCAGTGTGCGGATTTTGAAAGCACAGATAGATATTAAAAGTAATCATGAATCTGGAGGAAATTGAAATAGAAAAATAATTTCATACAGATATATTGAATGTGTGCATTAATTTTATGTCAGTATAGATTGAAGTTTAATTGATAAATGTACTTCGTCTTTAATACAAAAGTGTTTAAAGGCATGAAGAGACAATGCAAGCTTTTATTTTAACTACAGTTTAAAAAAATCCTGGCTTTTAGTCAGATCAGACTGAATGGGAAAATATAATATTTGGATGAAAAGTATAAAGAGTTGAATACTTTGAGGTACAAACCATTTCATTAAAATAAAATTTTGATCAGGTAGAATTCCACACACTATTAAGCTTTGACTTGAAAAAGCAATAATGGTAACTAATAAGGAATGGAAGAAGTGCCAAGGTCCAAAGAGATTTTAGTTCAAGTTCGCATAAATCGGCAGATGACGGCTGGGGATAATTTTCTAACTCCACAGGAAATATTAAAATAAGATTGCTTTCCTGGCCTACTATTAAACTGAAGAAATAAGGAATTGCTGTGTCACCAATTCAATTACCGAAGCTTGATAAATGTGGCACTGATTGTCATCGGACCACAGGATAGGTCAGTAATGCTACGATTGTTGCCATGGTTTACTGTAATGAGAAGGTCTCGTGAAGGAGAGAATTAATTACGTGAAGATGAGAGATAGTTCCTCTTTTGGCCAAATAATAAAATAATTCTACAGTGTAAACTAACTTGATATTAGCATGATATTGTGCTAACAATACTGATTAAACCTCTACACATGTTTTTATAATAATTACTCAAAACAAATGATTAAAGGTAGGAACATTTTATTTGTAAAATGTTTTTTCAGGTTAGAAACCTCCTTTATTTTTTAATGAACCATAAAGTAGCAGCAAATCCTGATTTAAATAAATTGGTCAGTATTTTCTACTACATTAAACCCGATACAAGGTTTTATTAGAGCGATATACATTTTTCAATGTATCCCAAACCAAATCCTGAAAATATCAGCAGCTTTATAGGTTTTCATTAAATTCGTAATTTGTGAGATTTAGCATCCGAAAACTATGTGAGCTGGTTTCCAGTAGTTTAATGTTCATGTATAAGCATTATGACTCAAAGCGAGTACTAATATTTCTAAACGATTAAGTTACAGATATTCAGTGGCTTTCATTAACTCTAATCACTTTTGCAGACACATTCATCAAGAGATGCCCTGTGAGGTACTATTACACATTATATCCTGTGCGCTAAAGTGAGTGTCTGGGTGTTAATTTAACGAAGGCGGCATGATGTGTGAAATGGCAATGAAGATTAGTTCCTCTGGCAGTCTTTGTGCAATGTTAACCCGATATGTGTTGAACAAGCAATGGCAAGACAGGCTTGAGAAATTGTAACAGCAGAGATATCCTTTGTGCCAGGCCAGTCTCAGAAGTCGACTGGTCCATGCAATGCATTAATTTAATTCCAGTAATAGCATCAGGAATAAAATCCAGAAATAAATAACAGTTACTTTTATTCTTTATCAAACACCTTAAGCATTAATATCACTTCCTCAGTCTAATCAAAATTGCTTTGGACAGCAGTAAATAATTTATTTTTCTGGGGAACTGCCAAGTTCTAGATAAATAATTAGAGTACCATTACATGAAGTACTTTATTTCTTTCAGATATTGTTTTTAATGTTAATACAGCTGGTTAATCAGCTCAGTTTGAAATTTTAACACAACAGCATATGCAGGCTCACAAAATAACAGTACTACTTGTTCCATATCCTACAATAATATTATACACTATTAGAAAATCGAAACATAGAAAAATAGGTGCAGGAGTAGGCCATTCAGCCCTTTGAGCCAGCACCGTCATTCAATATGATTATGGCCGACCATCTAATATCAGTACTCCGTTCCTGCTTTTTCCCCCATATCCCTTGATTCCTTTAGCCCAAGAGCTAAATCTAACTCCCTCTTGAAAACATCCAGTGAATTGGCCCCCACTGCCTTCTGTGGCAGACAATTGCACAGATTCACAACTCACTGGGTGAAGATGTTTTTCCTCATCTCAGTCCTAAATAGCCTACCCCTTATATTTAAACTGTGACCCCCTGGTTCTGGACTCCCCTAACATCAGGAATTTTTTTCCTGCATCTAGGCTGTCCAATCATTTAAGAATTTTGTATGTTTCTATAAGATATCCTCTCATCCTTCTAAATTTCAGTGAATACAAGCCCAGTCCACCCATTCTTTCATCATGTCAGTTCTGCCATCCCGGGAATTAACCTGGTGAACCTACACTGCACTTCCTCAATAGCAAGAATGTCCTTTCTTAAATTAGGGGACCAAAATTGCACACAGTACTACAGGTGCGGTCTCACTAGGGCCCTGTACAACTGCAGTAGGACCTCCTTGCTCCTAAACTCAAATCTCTTGCAATGAAAGCCAACATGCCATTAGCTTTCTTCATTGCCTGCTGTACCTGCATGCTTACTTTCAGTGATTGATGTACAAGCACACCCAGGTCTCGTTGCATCTCCCCTTTTCCTAATCTGACACCATTCAGATAATAATCTGCCTTCCTGTTCTTGCCACTAAAGTGAATAACCTCATATTTATCCACATTAGACTGCATCTGCCATGCATCTGCCCACTCACACAACCTATCTAACTCACCCTGCAGCCTCATAGCATCCTCATTGCAGCTCACACTGCCACCCAGCTTTGTGTCATCCGCAAACTTGGAGATGTCACATTTAATTCCCTCCTCTAAATCGTTGATATATATTGTAAATAACTGGGGTCCCAGCACCCAGCCTTGTGGCACCCCACTAGTCACTACCTGCCATTCTGAAAAGGACCCATTAATTCTGCCAAACAGTTCTCTATCCATGTCAATACCCTACCCCCAATACCATGTGTTCTAATTTTGCACACTAATCTCTTGTGTGGGACCTTGTCAAAGGTTTTTGAAAGTCCAGATACACCACATCCACTGGCTCTCCCTTATCCATACTATTTGTTACATCCTCAAAAAATTCCAGAAGATTAGTCAAGCATGATTTCCCCTTCGTAAATCCATGCTGACTCGGACTGATCCTGTCACTGCTTTCCAAATGCGCTGCTATAACATCTTTAACAATCGACTCGGACATCTTCCCCACCACCGATGTAAGGCTAACGGATCTATAATTCCCTGGTTTCACTCTACCTCATTTCTTAAAAAGTGGAGTTACATTGGCTACCCTCCAGTCCACAGGAACGGATCCAGAGTCGCGAGAACATTGGAAAATAATCACCAATGCATCCACAATTTCTTGGGCCACCTCCTTGAGTACTCTGGGATGCAGACCATATGCCCCGAGGATTTATCTGCCTTCAGTCCCCACAGTTTACCTAACACCATTTCCTGACTAACGTGGATTCCCTTCAATTCCTCCCTCCCACTAAATCCTCCGTCCCTTAGTATTTCTGGGAGATTGTTTCTGTCTTCCTTAGTGAAGACAGCACCAAAGTACTTGTTTAACTGTTCTGCCATTTCCTTGTTTCCCATTATAAATTCACCTGTCTCCGATTGTAAAGGACTTACATTTGTCTGCACTACTCGTTTCCTTTTTACATATCAAAAGAAGCTTTTAGAGTCAGTTTTTATATTCCCCGTATGTTTTCTTTCATGCTCTTTTTGCCACGTCTTAATTAACTCCTTTGTCCTCCTCTGTTGAGTTACAAATTTCTCCCAGTCCTCTCCTTTGCTGCTTCCTCTGGCCAACTTATATGCCTTTGCCTTGGATTTAACACTGTCCTTGATTTCCCCCATTAGTCAATGTTGAGCTGCCTTCCCAGTTTTATTTTTTCACCAGACAGGGATGAACAAATTTAGTAGTTAATCTATACAGTCCTTAAATCTTTTCCAAAGCGTCTCCACTGTCAACA
The DNA here is from genome assembly GCF_010909765.2 of Amblyraja radiata. Lineage (NCBI taxonomy): Eukaryota > Metazoa > Chordata > Chondrichthyes > Rajiformes > Rajidae > Amblyraja > Amblyraja radiata. The sequence goes on along the minus strand of NC_045960.1, from coordinate 76,398,640 downwards.
CTTTAAGTATAATTTGCCCGTCTATCCTAGCCAATTCCCATCTCATCCCTTCAATGTCTCCTTTCTTTAAGTTCAGGACCTTAATCTCTGAATTAGCCATGTCACTTTCCATCTTAATGCAGAATTCCACCATATTATGGTCACTGTTGGCCAAGGGGCTTAACACAGCAAGATCTCTAACTAATCCTTCCTCATTATACAATACCCTGTCTATGATGGCCTGTCCTCTAGTCGATTCTTCTACATTAAAAAACCATCCCGTATACATTCCAGGAAATCCTCCGCCTCAGCGTTGCTACCAATTGGGTTGGCCCAATCTATATGTAGATGAAAGTCACCCATGATAACTGCTGTACCTTTGCTAAATGCACCGCTAATTTCTTGCTTGATGCTATCCCCAACCTCCCTAATGTTGCTTGGTGTAGTGTATACAACTCCAACAAGCGTTTTCTGCCCTTGGATATTTCACAGTTCTACCCATACCGATTCTACAGAATCCAAGCTAATGTCTCTCCTTGCTATTGCATTAATCTCCTCTTTAACCAGTAATTCCACCCCACTTCCTCTTCCTATCTGTCTACCATTCCTGAATATCAAATACCCCTGCATGTTTAGTTCCCAGCCTTGGTTACCCTGGAACCATGTCTCCATAATACCAACTATATCATATTCCTTAATTACTAACTGCACATTCAATTCATCCATCTTATTACAAATGCTCCTCGCATTAAGGCACAAAGATTTCAGGTTGTTTTTCTTATCTTCGTTCTACCTTTTGCTTTTGTCCTCCTTTTATGTCCCTGTCTCCTTGCATTGGTTCCCATCCCCCTGCTCTGCTAGTTTAAACGTGACCTTTCCTACACTCTATTTACCGTTAACTGCACGCATACGCTTCCAAGTTGTTGACTCCACCACCCCACACCGTTTAGTTTAGTTTTGTTTAGAGATACAGTGAGGAAACAGACCCTTTGTCCCACCGGGTTCGCGCCTGCCAGCGATCCTCGCATATTAACTAGGGACAATATTTTCATTTACCAAGCCAATTAACCTACAAACCTGTACGTCTTTGGAGTGTGGGAGGAAACCGAAGATCTCGGAGAAAACCCACGCAGGTCACGGGGCGAAAGTACAAACTCTGTACAGACAGCACCCATCTCCGGCACTGCATTCACTGTAAGGCAGCAACTCTACCTCTGTGCCACTGTGACCGCCCTAAACATGATTGCTACATGGGTGAGTTTAGTTTAAACCCACCCATGTAGCACTAGCAAACCTGCCTGCCAGAATGTCGGTCCCTCTCCAATTAAGGTGCAACCCATCCCTTTTGTACAGGTCACCCCTGCCCCAGAAACGATCCCAATGATCCAGAGATTTATATTGCTGCCCCCTGCACTAACTCCTCAGCCACACATTCAGATCCCATATCTCCCTGTTCCTACCCTCACTAGCATGAGGCACTGGAAGCAAACCAGAGATAACCACCCTAGAAGTCCTGCTTTTCAGCCTCCTACCTAGAATAGAATAGAATGCCTTTTATTGTCATTCAAACAGCTTGGTTTGAACAAAATTGCATTTTGTACAGTCTTAACAATTACAAAAAAAAACTTAACACAATTTACACAAACATCCATCACAGTGAATCTCCAACACCTCCTCACTGCACTCACCTCCTCTCTATACTCATGTTGCAGAACCTCCTTACCCACGTCATTTGTGCCTACATGTACCAATACTTCCGGCAGTTCACCTTCCCTCACGAGGATGTCCTTAAGTCGGTCTGAGACATCTTGGACCATGGCACCAGGGAGGCAACACACCTTCCTCCAGTCTCACATGTTACCACAGAATCTCCTGTCCACACCTGTGACATTGGAGTCACCCACCACTATATCTCTGCCCGATGTCGGTCTTGCCGGTCGAGCCTCAGCAGCAGGTTGAGTCACAGACCTGTCCATCGCTCGGACTGGAAGCATCATCTGCTCCGACAGCTCCCAAGAGGGTGCCATATTTCAAAAGGTACCATATTTCCCGGCCATGAAGATATTATTTTTTACCCTAAAATAAGGCCCGTAAATTTACCTGCGTTTTGGAGGCCGAAGGTTAGATTGTTAGTACATAGAAACATAGAAATTAGGTGCAGGAGTAGGCCATTCGGCCCTTCGAGTCTGCACCGCCATTCAATATGATCATGGCTGATCATCCAACTCAGTATCCTGTACCTGCCTTCTCTCCATACCCCCTGATCCCTTTAGCCACAAGGGCCACATCTAACCCTCTTAAATATAGCCAATGAACTGGCCTCAACTACCCTCTGTGGCAGAGAGTTCCAGAGATTCACCACTCTCTGTGTGAAAAAGGACAGCACTGCTGGGGGGGGGGTGAGAGGGAGTCTGGCCCAGGTTAGCACAGCTGGGCCGCCAGGGGTAAAGTTGTAGGGAGGGCAGGAGCGTTGAGAAGGAGGGGGTCGGGGATCATGCCAGCAACTCACGCACTAGCTCGGGTGTCTGCGACCAGCCGCCGGGACCGGAAAGCAAAACTGCAGCTAGACTCGGGTACGCGAGGGATCTGGGAACTGCAGCTAATCCCGGGGCTTGCCGGCACCCTGGGCGCTACAGCCAGTCCCAGGGCAGGCAACCTTGGAACTGCTGCTAGACCCAGGGCACGCAGGCAACCTGTGAACTACAGCTAGTCCCAGGAATGCTAGTGATCTGGGAACAGCAGCCAGTCCCGGGGACGCGAGGGTTCTGGGAACAGCAGCCAGTCCCGGGGCACACAGGCAATCTGGAAACTGCAGATCACCATCCGCTCACAAACATGGGCCCTGGCCCCTACGCAAAAAAAGGTTGCTGACCTCTGGATTAAACCAAACCCTTGATCCTGGCCCACCAGCCTTTTTTCAAAATTTAGTAACTCAAAATGGGGGTGCGTCTTCAACACAGGTGTGTCATCATTGCTTGGAAATACGGTACTTCCACCAAGGTCTCCTGCACCAGTTTCATCCCCTTCCTTTCCATCTCTAGCCATCACCACTCTTGTACTTTTGGAGTGACGATCTGATTGTAGGTCCTGTCCAGGAAGTGTCATTTGGGACGACAGATGGCACAATGGGCTAAGTGTTCGGCTGGCAACCGGAAGGTAGCCGGTTCGAATCCCGCTTGGAGTGCATACTGTCGTTGTGTCCTTGGGCAAGACACTTCACCCACCTTTGCCTGTGTGTGAATGATTGGTGGTGGTCGGAGGGGCCGTAGGCGCAGATTGGCAGCCACGCTTCCGTCAGTCTGCCCCAGGGCAGCTGTGGCTACAGAAGTAGCATACCACCACCGAGTGTGACTGAGGAGTGAATGAATAATGCGATGTAAAGCGCCTTGAGTATTAGAAAGGCGCTATATAAATCCCATCCATTATTATTATTATTATTATTATTATCTTCCCAGATGGACCACAGGTCATCCAGTTGCTGCTCCAGTTCTCTAACTCAGTCCTTGAGGAGCTGCATCTGGATACAGTTCCCACAGGTGTAGTGGTCAGTGACACCAGTGGTGCCCCTGACTTCCCACATCCTGCAACAAATGCACTGCAGTAATATTCCTGTCATTACGCCAATAAGTTAAAATATTTAAATTAAATACGCAACCGAATAAAAGTAGCTCCCTCGCCAAAGACTTACACATTACTTCCCAAGGCACTGCACCTCAACAAGGCAACTCCCCAAACCCGAGCCCTACTTTATTTGCTAATCAATTAACTAATTTACTAATTAACTAACCAATTAGCTAATTTAGATTCTGTAGCCATTCCCTGTACTTGCTCCTTCAACTGCCGCTCCTCTGCCGACATTGAAGTTAAGTTATTAAACTTAAAAAACCAAGAGAAAGCTGTCTAATCCACAATCTCCTGCTTCTCGTTGAGGGTATTAGGTTAACATGGTAAATTCAAGGGCTGCCTCCTTAATATTTTTGTTTGTACTCTTTTAGTACAACTTTTCCGATGTATCCTCTCAAATAATTTCATTGGAGCTAATACAATTTAAGGAGTGTTTGTTAAAACCCAAAGGTACAGAGCAGATTCCAAGTTAAATCATTACCTCAGACTTAAAATACATTAACTTACTCCCAATCTGCAGTGTGCAAGTTGCATGCATCACTGATAGATAAAAAGTTACCAGCATGAAATGCGACCTGTGTTTCTCTCTTCATAGTAATCTGACCTGCTGAATATTTCCACCATTTTCTGTTCTTATCATAGGCGGTTCTTATTTTTAAGCAGATTTGGAAGCAAACAGTTGCTCATGTAATTCTAAGAGCCAGCAACTATCTGAAAGCGCATTACTGTATAGAAGTGCCAAATCTGTACCTCACACCTTCAGGCAACAGCAATCAATGCAAAAGGCAGAAGAGCCAGATATGGGAAGTGTTTTTATTTTCAATGTCGTGATTCCTTATAATCTGGAAAGCAGTGCATAAAAGGTTAGCGGAAGCCAGTTCAATAATAACTTACAAAGGAGAACAAGATGAGTACTTGAAAGAGTAAAATGGCAGAACTGGGTGAAGTGGTTGGGAGTGGGAATATGTGGATAGCTCTTTTGCAGAGCAGACACTTTCGATGCATCATATATGCAAGACTGATCCATATGCTGATGACACAGAGACTAGGGTGGTGGGAACTGATGTATGAGATGGGGTAATGATTCAGCGATACACATCCTCCCGACACTGGTACACTGCACCATCAAAGGCAGCATCAGGAAATACAGTTTCATTATTTGCATATAAGCCACCAGCGATTATATTAAAATCAACTATTTTAGAACGTACATTTTACAGTGGGTTAAATCCAAATGTGTTTACTTAACATGCTCCATTGGTGTTTTCTGGATGACTTGTGTGGTGGGCAAGAAGAAGTACCCTGTGAAGTGATAATGTGTATCCAGTGGGACATTGGTGGAGTGGACTGGCAGATCTTCCCAATGATTGGATGTTATTTTCTATTAATACCCAAACATACTTCTAATTAATTTTATTTTAGATGCACATAAATATCTCAGTGAACCATGTTCAAAGGTAGTGTGGGAACCTCGGGCCGGGTGAGTGGGAAGGGAACATGGTAAACATTATCAGGTGAGTAGAACCATTGGGATTTCCCAACAGCCAGAGAGTGGATTGCCGGAGTTTCATGTAGTTTCACTCTACTAAGGTGCCACCTTTGGTGAGTTATGAACTTGGACGCCAATATCCTTCTGTTCATAAATTCTGTTAAGGGTCTTGTCATTAACTGTATACTCTCACCTTACATTCAACCTATCAAAGTGCAACATCTTGCACTTGCTCGGGTTAAACTCCATCTGCCATTTCTTGCACATTTCTGCAGCTGATCTATATCTTGTTTCTGACAGCCTGCCTCACTGTAACCCAACCAATTTTGGTGTTGTCTTACTCACCAACCCATCTAATTCATTGATATATATCACAAACACCAGAGGTCCCAGCACAGATCCCTGAGGAACTCCACTGGTCCTAGATCTCCAGCCAGTATATCTATTGTCCACCACAACCCTCTTGTCTTCTATGACAATGCCAGTTGACAAATGGCAATGCCAATGACAAAAGTAGTAAACACTGCCCAGTCCATCATCGGCTCTGACCTTCCTTCCATCGACGGGATTTATCGAAGTCGCTGCCTCAAAAAGGCTGGCAGTATGATCAAAGACCCACACCATCCTGGCCACACACTCATCTCCCTGCTACCTTCAGGTAGAAGGTACAGGAGCCTGAAGACTGCAACAACCTAGTTACTTCCCCACAGCCATCAGGCTATTAAACCTGGCTCGGACAAAACTCTGATTATTAATAACCCATTATCTGTTATTTGCACTTTATCAGTTTATTTATTCATGTGTGTATATATATATATATTATGGTATATGGACACACTTATCTGTTTTGTAGTAAATGCCTACTATGTTCTGTGTGCTGAAGCAAAGCAAGAATTCCATTGTCCTATACAGGGACACATGACAATAAACTCACGAACTTGAACTTGAACTTCTGAATCCGTATGACAAAGACAGTGTATCCCATTCATCTGCATCTTCTGAATCGGGCTACCATAAGGGACCTTATCAAAAGCCTTACTAAAATCGATATATACAATGTCCACCACCCTACCCTCATTAATCTCCTTTATCACCTCCTCAAAACCTCCTCAAACATTGTGGGTCAAAGGTGTCTGATCTTATGCTGTACTATGTTTAAATTGCGTGCAACTTAATACCTTCACTCATTAGGCTTGATGGAAAGGGGACAAGGAACCTTGAAGATAATATATAAATGATTTGTGCAGACAGTCCCCTGTGCTTCCCCAGCATCTTATTGGAATGAAGTCTACTCTTCACAATACGACTAATTTCATCCTCCATCGAGCTATGTACCACAGAATACTTGTAATGTTGTGCACACGTGATGCTGCAAATTTCACTCTGGTCTCATAAACATGGGCCAATACTTGGTTGGAGAAATTCACTGGGTGCCTCGGAAACTAGCAGATCTCTTTTTGTGTCTTAAAAAATTGGAGCCTTCGACTGCCATTTTACTCTTTGTATGTTTGCAGAAGGCTACTGAACCTTTTTATGTTCATTGCTGTGGATTCTCATAACCTCCCTCACTGCTATTGTTCCCTTTTGCAATCTCTGTACTTTTAATGCTCATTTGGAAGTGTCATGCATTTAGACTTACGAGAGTCACTTATCATAATCATTATTGTCAGTAAAACCCAATGACATTAAAGGGAATTGTAGCTACTGAAATGGCATAATGTAAATGCATTAGTTTAGTGAAGAACAAAAAGGATATAGTTATGATGGGAGCTTTGCGTTCACTAGGGGATAAAAGGATTGAAGCAATAGCAAGCTCATATTTACAAAAGATTTGAGAACATAAATCACAATTTTTTTTCCAATGACTGTCAGATCTCACTAGGGCCCTAATGTTATCCCACTTTTTAAGAAAGGAAGGGGAGATAAAACTGAATTATAGACCAGTTATGCTGACATCGGTGGTGGAGAAGATACTGGAGTCAATTTTAAAAGATGAAATAGCGGCGCATTTGGATAGCAGTAACAAGATCGGCCCGAGTCAGCATGGATTTACGAAGGGAAAATAATGCTTGACTAATCTTCTGGAATTTTTTGAGGATGTAACTAGGAAAATGGACAATGGAGAACCAGTGGATGTAGTGTATCTGGACTTTCAGAAAGCTTTTGATAAGGTCCCACATAGGAGATTAGTGGGCAAAATTAGAGCACATGGTATTGGGGGTAGAGTACTGACATGGATAGAAAACAAAGAGTAGGGATTAACGGGTCCCTTTCACAATGGCAGGCAGTGACTAGTGGGGAACCGCAAGGCTCAGTGCTGGGACCGCAGCTATTTACAATATACATTAATGATTTAGATGAAGGGATTAAAAGTAACACTAGAACATTTTCAGATGACACAAAGCTGGGAGGTAGTGTGAAAATATTTGGCACAGACATCATGGGCATTATAAATTAATATTCTGGCTGAATAACATTTTGTGATCTGAAAAAATGTATTTCTGTTGTAACCACGGCAACAGTCACCAGATCTCGCCTGATGTCCGTTAACATGGATAAGATTCTTATAGATTTTGCAGTTTAGCAGATAGGATCAATGAAGGATTTATAGTTATTTAAAGTTAACATTCATGGTTAGCACTTATGTTCTAATCCAAAAGTCATTTAAAAAAAAGACTCCCCAAAAAAGTAAGAATATATAGCCTTGGCAAAGTCTGCACTGCATTTCTGGCATTAAAGCAGTTTTGTCAATCTTTTTAATGCTATTTCAATGAGCTAAAAACAGAAGATTTAATGTCATTCTGCTTCAGGACCAGATTGCCTTTGAAGTCCAATATCTTGTGTTAAGGGCCTGTCCCACTTACGTGTCCTTGGCACGCAAATTACATGACCTCGTGGTCGTGTTGAGCCGCGACGGTCCCGCAAAGGTCGGGCGCGATTACATGCGTACGCACAGCCGTCTAGAGCGCGTGACGTCATTTGAAGATGGGCACAAAGCTGGAGTAACTCAGCGGGACCGGCAGCATCTCTGGAGAGAAGCAATGGATGACGTTTCGTGTCGAGACTCTTCTTCAGTCTGAAAAGAAGGGTCTTGACCCGAAACGTCACCCATTGTTTCTCTCCAGAGATGCTGCCGGTCCCGCTGAGTAACTCCGGCATTTTGTGTCTATCTTCAATTTACTTGGCCCCACTCTGGGAGTAGGTGGGGGCGGATCCGGACCACAACGGCCGTGAGCCCCAGGCTGAGTTTGGCGATCGATTGCCTGCTTCTGCTGCTGTTGAAGGTGAGACGTTGTGTCGCGCCAGGGTCTTGGGCCTGTCCCACTTTGGCCGTCAGTTCTGCGACAGGCCGTTGGTGCGGGAAGATTATGTTCACTACAAAACCTTCGGAGCCCCGCGCGATGTCGCGCACAACTACATACCCCTCCGCGCTTCTAAGTGGGACCGGCCTTGCGTGGCCATACGATGCCCGTACGCCTCAACGCGACCACGAGGTCGCGTAATTTGTGTGCCAAGGACACATAAGTGGGACAGGCCCTTTAGTAACACATTCCCAAACAATTCTGACCGCACTTATTGTACATTCCACTGTATAGCTCATGAACCTCTGGGACCAGATCTATCATGCAACATGCAGATAAATCCCTGGGAAATAGGACTTGTCTTTTAATCTTCCCATTCTTCCATTTTATTTCTTGTTCAAGTTTGGTTACTGGAAGATAATGGCACTATGACATAAGTATCACACATATGAGATTTTCCTCTGTGTTATGGACGCCTCACACTTATAGTTTATAATGTTATTAAATATTGTGCTTCGGACAGTGTGACAGTTATCTGAATGATTGATTCTTCTGTTTCCGTTCACGATAAACTGCTGAATCTGGTATTCTTTTTAATGCTTACTTTCTGAGGAACAGCACCAGAATTCTACATCTAAGGAAGGGTGTGTGTTGGCTCTCTGGCTAGATGTTTCCTGATCCTTTTCTACAACCATCTTCGTTGAACTTTCCAGTTTATACGTGCTCTGTGGTCCAACAGTGCAGTCTTCTCCATCTGCTTGTATCCATTGGTAAATTTATGCAAGGTACACAAAAATGCTGGAGAAACTCAGCGGGTGCAGCAGCATCTATGGAGCGAAGGGGATAGGCAACGTTTCGGGCCGAAACCCTTCTTCAGACATCCAGGTTGCCATATTTTTGGTCCACAGTGGTAGGGTGGCACAATGGCACGGCTGGTAGAGTTGCTGCCTTGTAGCGCCGAGACCCAGTTTCAATCCTAAATCATAGAGTGCTGTCTATGTGGAGTTTCTATATTCTCTCTGTAACTGCATGGGTTTCATCTGCATGCTCTGGTTTCCTCCCCCATCCCAATGACATGTAGGTTTGTAGGTTAATTGGTTTCTGTAAATTGCCCCTAGAGTGCCGGGAATGGATGAAAAAGTGGGAACATAGATCTACTGTGAGTGGGTGATCGATGGTCGGCGTGGACTCTATAGGTTGAAGAGCCTTGTTTCCATGCTATATCTTTCAATCTTTCGATTAAAAAACCTGGGCACATTATGTTTGTATTTGGAGGGCTAACAAACGATATTATCGATACATTTTTGAACAATGACAACAGGTTGAAAGGTATTTCTATAATCTACAAAATACTATTTTCAGACAATTAAAACAATGAATGTAGTGGAAATATATTTATCTGGCATAAATAAGACAAAAACTTTGCAGGTGACCCTGGTGTTACAGTGGGGTTGCATTTATAGAAAAACTGTCCATGTTGTGATTTTCCGTAATGCAAAACCGTATTTCCCGTGGGATTCCATTATATAAGCATTGTGACGGCGTAGTTTTCTCTTAACAGTGCTGCAGTTGCTGGCTCACAGTGGGGATTGCCTTGTCAGTTTCCAAGTCAAATCTCTTAATGGGCAGCGACTGTGTTTGGAGACACAAACAACTTCAAATGTTGTTTACTGGGGCAGAAAACTATCTGAAGATTGGAAAGTGATATGCCCAGATAGATGAGGAGAGAAGAATAAAGAAGGAAAATTGAGTCAGGTGGAAGGGAGGAGATGCTTGGGGTAGGTGGTAGTCTCTTGTGTCTTGTTTGAATAGAGACAGGGCAGCACAGTGGCACAGCAGTAGAGTTGCTGCCTTACAACGCTTACAGCACCGGAGATCCGGGTTCGATCCCAACTACGGTTACTGTCGGTACGGAGTATGTATGTCTCCCCCGTGACTCTGTGGGTTTTCTCCGAGATCTTCGGTTTCCTCATACACTCTAAAGATGTACAGTTTTGTGGGTTAATTACATGGTATAAAATTGTCCCTAGTGTGTGTAGAATAGTATTAATATGCGGGGATCACTGGTTGGTGCGGACTCAGACATCCGAAATGTATCTCTAAACTAAACTAAACTTAATTCACTTTTAACTTGTACCTGTGCTTAACATCTCTGGTAAGACTTATATTTGTTGCCCATCCCTAATAGTCCTTGAGAAAGTAATGGTGGGTCACCTTTCTGACTTGCTGATGAAGGTTCTCCTATAGTGCAATGAGGCAAGGAGATCCAGGATTTAGAATCATTGATAAATCTGAAGGTCATGATAGTGTATGTGTGAGAAGCAGTCTACATTAAGCTGCATTTGACCTTCTTGACTGGAAGTTACAGTTTCCACAGTCGCTGAAATTGGCTATATTTAAGAGGGAGTTAGATGTGGCCCTTGTGGCTAAGGGGACCAGAGGGTATGGAGAGAAGGCAGGTACGGGATACTGAGTTGGATGATCAGCCATGATCATATTGAATGGCGGTGCAGGCTCGAAGGGCCGAATGGCCTACTCCTGCACCTAATTTCTATGTTTCTATGTTTCTATGTTTGGGTTGTGCTGCAGAAATGCAGATAAATAACTGTAATAAATATTGTAGCTGGCACACTGTGAAGTGGTGAAGGAAATTAATGTTTAAAGTGATTAATGGACTACAAATCAAGCTGTCAATAGTGACACAAGGAACTGCAGATACTGGTTTACAAAAACAAAAGTCAGGCAGCATCTCTGGAGGACATGGGCAGGTGATATTTTGGGTCAGGTCGGAGTCTGAACAAGGGTCCCAACCCAAAATGTCACCTATCCTTGTCCTCCAGAGGTGCTGCCTGACCTGCTAAATTACTCCAGCACATTGTGTCCTTTTGTTTGTTCTGATGGTGTTGGCTTTTTGAGAGTTGCTGGAAGTGCACATGCAGGCAATCGGAAAATTGCATGAAGCTCCTGAATTGTGCCTTGTGGAAAGATTTTGGGATGTTAAGAGATAGAAACATAGAAACATAGAAATTAGGTGCAGGAGTAGGCCATTCGGCCCTTCGAGCCTGCACCGCCATTCAATATGATCATGGCTGATCATCCAACTCAGTATCCCGTACCTGCCTTCTCTCCATACCCTCTGATCCCCTTAGCCACAAGGGCCACATCTAACTCCCTCTTAAATATAGCCAATGAACTGGCCTCGACTACCCTCTGTGGCAGGGAGTTCAGAGATTCACCACTCTCTGTGTGAAAAAAGTTCTTCTCATCTCGGTTTTAAAGGATTTCCCCCTTATCCTTAAGCTGTGACCCCTTGTCCTGGACTTCCCCAACATCGGGAGCAATCTTCCTGCATCTAGCCTGTCCAACCCCTTAAGAATTTTGTAAGTTTCTATAAGATCCCCTCTCAATCTCCTAAATTCTAGAGAGTATAAACCAAGTCTATCCAGTCTTTCTTCATAAGACAGTCCTGACATCCCAGGAATCAGTCTGGTGAACCTTCTCTGCACTCCCTCTATGGCAATAATGTCCTTCCTCAGATTTGGAGACCAAAACTGTACGCAATACTCCAGGTGTGGTCTCACCAAGACCCTGTACAACTGCAGTAGAACCTCCCTGCTCCTATACTCAAATCCTTTTGCTATGAAAGCTAACATACCATTCGCTTTCTTCACTGCCTGCTGCACCTGCATGCCCACTTTCAATGACTGGTGTACCATGACACCCAGGTCTCGCTGCATCTCCCCTTTTCCTAGTCGGCCACCATTTAGATAATAGTCTGCTTTCATGTTTTTGCCACCAAAATGGATAACCTCACATTTATCCACATTATACTGCATCTGCCAAACATTTGCCCACTCACCCAGCCTATCCAAGTCACCTTGCAGTCTCCTAGCATCCTCCTCACAGCTAACACTGCCCCCCAGCTTAGTGTCATCCGCAAACTTGGAGATATTGCCTTCAATTCCCTCATCCAGATCATTAATATATATTGTAAATAGCTGGGGTCCCAGCACTGAGCCTTGCGGTACCCCACTAGTCACTGCCTGCCATTGTGAAAAGGACCCGTTTACTCCTACTCTTTGCTTCCTGTTTGCCAGCCAGTTCTCTATCCACATCAATACTGAACCCCCAATGCCGTGTGCTTTAAGTTTGTAAACTAATCTCTTATGTGGGACCTTGTCGAAAGCCTTCTGGAAGTCCAGATACACCAAATCCACTGCTTCTCCCCTATCCACGCTACTAGTTACATACTCGAAAAATTCTATAAGATTCGTCAGACATGATTTACCTTTTGTAAATCCATGCTGACTTTGTCCAATGATTTCAGCACTTTCCAAATGTGCTGCTATCCCATCTTTAATAATTGACTCTAGCAGTTTCCCCACTACCGATGTTAGACTAACTGGTCTGTAATTCCCCGTTTTCTCTCTCCCTCCCTTCTTAAAAAGTGGGGTTACGTTTGCTACCCGCCAATCCTCAGGAACTAATCCAGAATCTAAAGAGTTTTGAAAGATTATTACTAATGCATCCACTATTTCTGGAGCTACTTCCTTAAGTACTCTGGGATGCAGCCTATCTGGCCCTGGGGATTTATCAGCCTTTAATCCATTTAATTTACCCAACACCACTTCCCGGCTAACCTGGATTTCACTCAATTCCTCCAACTCCTTTGACCCGCGGTCCCCTGCTATTTCCGGCAGATTAATTATGTCTTCCTTAGTGAAGACGGAACCAAAGTAGTTATTCAATTGGTCCGCCATATCCTTGTTCCCCATGATCAACTCACCCGTTTCTGACTGCAAGGGACCTACATTTGTTTTAACTAATCACCTGCAACCTCTGAGCTGTTCCTGCAGCCATGGCATTGATCTGACTGATAGACAATAGACAATAGACAATAGACAATAGGTACAGGAGTAGGTCATTCAGCACTTCGAGCCAACACCGCCATTCAATGTGATCATGGCTGATCATCCCCAATCAGTACCCCGTACCTGCCTTCTCCCCATATCCCCTGACTCCACTATCTTTAAGAGCCCTATCTAGCTCTCTCTTGAAAGCATCAAGAGAACCTGCCTCCACCATCCTCTGAGGCAGAGAATTCCACAGACTCACAACTCTCTGTGAGAAAAAGTGTTTCCTCATCTCTGTTCTAAATGGCTTACCCCTTATTCATAAACTGCGGCCCTTGGTTCTGGACTCCCCCAACATCGGGAACATGTTTCCTGCCTCTAGCATGTCCAAACCCTTAACAATCTTATATGTTTCAATAAGATCTCGTTCAGCTCTTGGTCATTGGTGACCCCAGAAATTTCATGGTGGGGAACTCATTTAGAGTACTGCCATTGATTAACAAGGATAGATGGCCATTACCTTGGTATGAATCTTACATCCCAGAGATCAGCCCATTCAATCATGCCATATGCAGTAGGTATGTTGCAAAGCCTACCTGAAGCGTCGCTGAAAATCTGCCGCTGCGGGTGTGCGCGATTTTGGCGCCGTTTAGAGGGGGGCGGGTTTAAAACGCGATTTTCTCTAGGCTGTTCAAATCGAAGATAATAATAATAATAATAATAATAATATATCTTTTATTGTCATTGCACGTCAGTGCAACGAGATTTAGTGTGCAGCTCCACTGATGTCCAAGAAAGGTAAATAAATACAATACATAAATAAGCAAGCTGAATTGATTGACGTGACCATCTGAGGGAGACTGTCCAAAGGGGGTGGGTGGGGGGCACTCATTAGGGCCGGTTCAGAGCCGCTATAGCTCTTGGGATGAAACTGTTCCTGAGTCTGGAGGTTCGGGCGTAGAAGGCCTTGTAACGTCTGCCGGAGGGAAGAAGTTGAAACAGACCGTGGCAGGGGTGTGATGAGTCCTTATGGATGCTGAGGGCCTTCCTGAGCCTAGTTAATTATTAACGAAAAATCGCTGGAAGATTCCGTCGCAAAAGCTATTATTAGTTTTAAAGGCCTCGTATGATAGTTATAGTAGTTTAAAAATCAATCTCTAAACCCGCGACCGCCAGCAACCGCAGGGTCTCATAGCGCAAATAATTGAAGGTAGGCTGTATATTTTTACATTAAAAAGGGCTTCTTAAGATCCCTTTATACAAAGTTTAATATTGCGAGTAGCTCATTTTGGGCCCATTATATCCCGCAGCATTTTTCTGGGCATTTGGGGCACAAATCTACCGCAATGTGAACGTTCTAAACCAGCGCGTTCCACAGGGACCCACTGGAAAGCTGATTTAAATGGGCATTTATTTACAGCAATTGAACACTAAATTCCTTCCATTTGGCCTATAAATTAATGTAAATGAGATTTAAAAATCATGTTTTATTGTGAATTATTTGTGAATATTATTTGGACATTTAGGCTATTTAAAAATGTTAATCATTTATTAAGAAATGGATAGATGTTTAGATCTAGTAATTGAAGTCTGAAATTAGCTACAATTAGGTAACTAACTAATTATATGCTTTAATTTCAGGTCATCCAAGTAAGATTATTTTATATTTGTTTCAGAATGCTTCAATCTATGATAACTGAAAATTTCATTCAGTTCTCTTAATTTTTAAGAAAGTTATGGGCTTTTGACTGTTCATGATCACAGCTTTTTTGTTATGTCCATAGAAAATCAATAGGGAACAAGATGCTCATTTCCGAGTATGAAAATGGCCATAACTTTTTAAATACTTGAGATATGAAAGTGAATTAGGTGTCAAATTAAACTTATTTTTATGCTTTATCTGATGGGATAAATTACAGACTTGATTTTTAAAATCTCAAAATTTTGTAACATTGCTATATGCAGGCAAGGACTCTATTGTCTTCTGCGGTGCAGTGGATGGTATTGGACATTGTGTAAACATCAGTCGCTGAAATTGGTTTGGCCCAAAACACTGATTCTGAAGAATTAGAGCTGCAATGTCCCATAGATTATTAATTTCATTTCTGTGTGGAATGTGACCTTCCTCCCTCACCCCAATCAATATTTAATGACATTTGGTTTGGTTTACCATGTGTACCAAGACTACATTCCATTGCATTTTGGCATGAAGCTAAATACATTTGTTTGGCCTAGAAATACAGCTGTGTGGTATTTGGGTGCTTTCAGATGTGTGTAAATGGGGAGTAGCATCCTTATATTATGTACTACTTTGCTTTCCCCTCTATTCCAACATACTGCTATTTTGTTACAGGTGCTACCATGTGTTATTTTGAAATTAATTTGTTTCATAAGGGAAATCAATTATTGATAAATTAATTGGGACTGACAAACATGGTATGTTACAGCAATTGCAGCTACTAAAATGTGGAGCATGTGCTGTGCACACTCTGTGTATCAGGTATTGTTGATCCTTGCAATGTTCCTTCAGGAGATGGGTGAAAGACATCTTTAGTAAATCAATTTGTTTTTCAACACACCTGATTGTAGCAGGGCAAAGAAAGTTGGCAAAGAGATGGAGGCAGCACAAAGCCTGACAAGTGATAGGTGGAAGATAGACACAGTTTGAAGAAGGGTCCCGACCCGAAATGTCACCTGTCCTTTTCTCCAGAGATGCTGCCTGACCTGCTGAGTCCACCACTTACATACCAGCATCTGCAGTTACTTTGTACACAAGTGATAGGTGGATGCAAATGAGGGCAGGTTGGATGGATAAAGGCAGGACATGAAAAGGGGACAATTGGCAAATGGGTGGAGTAAGTGACAAAGGCGAGAAATGAAAAAGAGATAAGAGTATGAGATAAGGAGAGAGTGTAGTGAAATGTAAAGCTGGAGGGAGGGATGTAGGTGGAAGAGGAATGGGAGTGGGAAAAGAGTATTGGGAGAAATGGGTACTGTAGTGAGGGTGTGGGGACGGGGGGGGGGGGGGGGGTGAAGACAAAAAAGAGAATGAGGAATGAGGGGGGGTTACTTAGATTTGGAGCATTCAATGTCCAATGACTCAACCCATTTGCAGCGATTAAAATAGCAACCCACTTTAATGTGTTAACTACTTCATTTAAATGGTCTGAATATTATGAGTCATAAGGAAAGGATCAGTGCATTGAAATTTCTTTCAATTAATTGGGGTTCAGTGCACTGCCATCCCATGTTGTGACAAGCAGAGTTGCAATTAGAAAACGGTGAGAACAGTGTTCAACTTGATATTAACCACACTTCCATACTCTCCCACCAGGAATGGGACTAGGGCCAGGCATTAAAATTACAGGATTGGGTAATCTCCATTATTTAAAATGTTAACGTTAAAGGGATTGGCTACAGATGATGGTATGTCAGAAAGCACAGAGGGCATAATTAACATAGCAAATAGTGATATCTTTGGCACTGTGATTTAAAATTAATAGCAGTTGAAGAGGCTGCCCACGCAATGGGAATCCTAGCAGCTGGTCCAAGAATGAGCAGTCTGCCAAGTAAGTGCCTCTTTCGCCACTCCTACACCAGCAGGAACCAAGCTCCTCAAAGAAACATATGGCCACCGAGGCTCTATCATCAGTTGATCTCTCTCCTGATCACTTTATTCCTTGGAACCTCTCCATTATTATCCTCATGAGAGCTTTCTGATCATCTTTTCCCCTTTCACCATGCCATCTCCAACTAGATCATTACCTTTTTCCCCCAAGCATCATCCCTCAACAACAATTCTCTCAGCCCCTCTCCATTACTATCTTATAACAGAATCACTAATTACAAGTAAACACCACCCCCACAAGTGGCTTCTTGAATGGTTGTAATACTGAGGCGCTGGCCAGAGAGTTTGGCAGTATTACTATACTCATCTCTGGAATATGTACATAACAACATGTATACCAGACTCCCATTTTTTCACTACAGCTCCATCTTTAACACCGTACTCCCATCAAGCTCATCTACCAACTCTTGGACCCAGGAGTCAGAACCCCCCTCAGTCACTGGATCCTTGACCATCTGACCCACAGACCGTAATCTGTAGGGTTGGAGACAGTACATCTTCCATAATAATTCTTAACATCGGTGTCTTGCAAAGATGTCTTCTCAGCCCCTTACTATACTCCTTATACACTTATGACTTTGCAGCCAAATTTGGATGTAACTACATCTACAAGTTTGCAGATGACTAGATGTGTCATCTGCAATGGGCCAAATATCAAACAATGATGCGACGGAGTACAGGAAAGGGAAGGAGAATTGAGTAACGTTGTGTCAGGACAACAACCTCTCCCTCAGTGTCAGCAAGACAAAAAAATTAGTTATTGATTTCAGGAAGCTTGATGGATACCCAATCAACTTATCTGTGGTGTTGAAGAAGAAATGGGGGAATGCTTCAAGTTCCTTGGCGTAAATGTCACCAACAATCTATCCTGGACCAACTACATTGAAGCTATGGCCAAAAAAACACAGCACACCTCTACTTCCTCAGGAGATTAAAGGAATTTGGCATTTCTCCAACAAACCTTACAAACTTCTACAGATGCACCATAGAAATCATATTATTAAGTTGCATGGTTTGGGAACACAGCTGTGCGCAAGACTGTACGACAATGCAGAGAGTTGTGGATATAGCCCAGTCCATCACACAAACAAAACTCCCAAACATTGACTCCATCTACATTGCCTCAGAGGGCAGCCAACATAGTGAAGGGCTGAAGAAACAAATGCTGAACAGATTCAGGAACAGCCGCTTCCTCTCTGTTAACAAAATTCTGAATGGTTCTCCCATAAACTAGGGTGCAGTCCCAATCCTTCAACCTATCTCATTGTGGACATTGGACGTTTTTTTTGGAACTGTAACACTTCAATGCTAAAAACTAAATTCTGTACTCTGGTATTTTTCTCTCAGCACTACCTGTTGTAATTGTGTATGGCTTGATTTTATTCATGTATAGTATTATTTGATTTAATTCAAAGGTATCAAAGGTATCAAAGGTATTTTATTAGTCACATTCACATACACCTAGGTGCAGTGAAGTGAAATGCTTTTTGCCATTTTGCAGCACACAAATAAAGAATACAGACATAACACCAATGAGAGTCTTAAACATAGAACATCCCCCCATAATGGCTCCCACCATGAGGGAAGGTACAAAGTCCAGTCCCCAACCCCAGTTCACCCATAGTCGGGCCCATTGAGGCCTCCACAGTTGCCTCTACGGAGGCCCGATGTTCCTGGCCGTTCTCGCCGGGTGATGTTGCTCCGGCGTCGGGAGAGTCCTCCCAGCGGCCTGGGAACCCTGGAACGGCCGCTTTCGCAATGGAGGCCGCGGCTTCCGAAGCCGACAAGGCCGCGCCGGTTGAAGCTCCACAACTGGCGATCTCGTCGCGAGATCCCAGGCTCCCGGTGTAAAGTTCAGCGCCGCCACCCGCAGCTGGCCGCTCCTCAGACCCGCAGCTCCGCGATGTTGTTCCCGGCGGTCTCAGCTCACCGGAGCTCCAGCGCGGCGATCCGGGCAAGGCACCGCCCGCTCGGCTCCGCGATAGTGCTCCAGCGCTGTACAGACGTCGAAAGCCGTGGTTCTGCGCGGTCCCCGACAGGAAACGCCGCTCCAGGCCCGCTGGTAGGCCGCGAGGACGGGTCAAAGCTGCAGCCCGGAGAAAAGCCGCCTCTCTGACCAGGTAGGGACCCTGAAAGGTAGTTTCCCCCTTCCCCCCCCCCCACCCCCCACATAAAAAAAGTCTAGACCTCCAACAAAACACTTTAACTAACTTAAAATAAAAATAAAAAGATGAAGGGACAGACAGCTGCTGGCTGGGCAGCCGTGCACAGGACAGCGCCCCTTGATTGAATAGCACACCAACAAAAGATTTTTGCTATATCTTGGTACATGTTGAAAAAATAATAAACCAATACAAAATCAAATATAATATATTAATATCTCATTGATGTAGTTTTTTCTAACAAATTCAATATCCTAACTTTAATAAAGATGGATTTTATTATGCCAGTGTTTCTAAAATAATTTGAGCATCTTCAGAAAGCTTGAAATATTAATGTTGTATCAATCCTGTGATTGGAACTAGATGTGCAAGAAATATTGAATCAGCTTATCATTGTGATACAATAAAGGGAAGTATTGATGTATGCTGCAAATATGAGCATAACATTCATTAGATAATATTTCATTTTATGAAATGATCAGGTCATTGATTTGTTGGTTGAGAAGTTATTGTGACCTTAAGAATAAAGAATGAGCCAGATGGCCCATGGAGCCTGTCGTGCCATTTGAAAATATCACACCATTACAACTTATTTTCATGTCCAACCCCATGGTCATTGCTTTAGATTGGTAGAGTTATATAGTACAGAAACAGGCCCTTCAGCCCAACTCATCCATGCCGACCAAGTTGTCTCTCTGGGCTTTCCTATCCATTAACCTGTCCTGTCTAAATGTCATTTTAAAGTCGTAATTGTAGATGCCTCTACCACTTCCTCTGGCAGCTCATTCCATAACACCATGCTCTGTGTGAAAAATGTGCCCCTCATGTCTCTTTTAAATCTTCCTCCTTTCAACTTGAGGTTATGTCCTCGAAAGTTTTAGATTTCTTGAATCTGGTGAATAAACAGTGACCGTCCGCATTTCCTATCCCCTAACTGAACTCTAAACAACAACAACTGAGAAACTGGAGCTTTGGGATAGATGATTCCTAAGATTCATAAGCTCCAAATGAAGAAATTCCATCTGACCTCAATCTTCAATATCTAACCCGTGTCCTAAAGTGAAATTCCTCAGTTTAAATTGTTATGCAAATGGGAATAATGATTGAGCATCAACCCCATCATGCATCCTCAAACTTTTCTCTGTCAAATAAATAACTTCTCTTTTTTTTGAACTCCAGTCAATATAGGCTTATTCCACAATCTTTCTTCAAAGGACAGTCCTTGTGATTCTAAGAATCAATTTAGTACATTTTGTCCATCTAGTGCATCTAGTAAATTCAGTAGAATCAATTGGTCTGAAGAAGGGACTTAACCTGAAAAATCACCTATCCGCTCCCTCCCCAAATGTTGCCTCACCTGCTGAGTTACTCCAGCACTTTGGTAAATTATTGTTGTACATTGTTTCATGAGGATAACCTCTTGAACATCCTAGGCATGGTAGACTTCAAACCAAGTGCTGGTAAATGGGATTAGCGTAGATAGGTACTTGGTGGCGGGATGAAGGGCTTATTTTAATGCTGCATTCTTATTGTAGTGACTGTCTCCAAGATGCAGATATCCTTCCTGAGATAAGGAGACATTACAGTGAGAAAGGTGCAATGTGTAATTGCAAGGGTAGTAAGTTTCTATCTGCAAATCTTTCTTTCTTCTTACATTATGGGTTCTGCTATACTTCGGATCAATTGAAGTTCGCAATTCCATGTGAGTAAAAGCCCATTGTTAATGCTGTATGATTGTGAGCAGTGTAAATGCTGGGGAAGGGACTGGGAATGCAAGCACAATCATGAATCAAGAAATACCAAGGTTTCCATTCAATGATTGGAACAGCACTCCAATCTCTCCAACATTTAAAATAATAAAACCTATTTGTCTTGGCCGCTTCTCCTCTGTCCAAGTTCTTGGAAGCTTTGCCCTGATAGAGACCCCATCTCTGCTCCTTTGTTGAAAGTCTTGAGTTAAACAAAAGGAGGGCAGATCAGTCCCTAATCTGCTTTTTTTAAGTGGGCTTCATTGATCTGAATATTTAAAGAGCGACCCATTGGATCGGATGTATATATTTTGTTTTTTGTTGCTGTATTGTTTATTACATTATTCACAAAAATTATTGGGGCGGCATGGTCATGCAGCTGGTAGAGTTGCTGACTCACAGCGCCAGAGACCTGGGTTCGACCCTGACCTCGGATGCTGTCTGTGCAGAGTTTGCACCTTCTCCCTGTGACCTCCTTTTCTCCAGATGCTTTGGTTTCCTCTCATGAGAGGGAGAGAGAGGGAGAGGGAGAGGGAGAGGGAGAGGGAGAGGGAGAGGGAGAGGGAGAGGGAGAGGGAGAGGGAGAGGGAGAGGGAGAGGGAGAGGGAGAGAGAGAGATTCCAGCCTCTCAAACCCCGCTGTATGATCTTTGGCAGTCCAAAACCGGCGAAGGAAAATTAAAAATCCCCCTCACCCTCCAGGTATGCACTTGATCCCAGCTGCCTATACCTGTCCCATGCATCCTTTTTGTTTTTGACTAATGTCTCAATTTCCCTCGTCTGCCAAGCTTCTTACTATTGCCTGTTTTGCCCTTCACTCTAACGGGGACGTCCACATCCTGAGCTTTCTTCAGTACACATTTAAAAACATCCCATTTGGCCAATGTTCCTTACCCCTCAAATAACCTGCTGCATTCAACTTTGGCGAGACCTTCTCTCATACCCTCAAAGTTGGCCTTACCCCAGTTGAGCATTTTAACATGTGGACCCTCTCCGTCCCTATCCATAAATATCTTAAACCTAATTGAACTGTGGTCACTGGTCTCAAAAGGCTCCTCCACAAACACTTCATTAACTTGCCCTTCCCAATTTCCAAATACTAGATCCAGCATTGCCCTCTCACATGCTGCTAAAGACAACTCTCCTGAACACTTTTGAGGAATTGCACCCCATTTAAACCCTTCATGCTATGACTTTCCCAGTCTATATTGCGAAAGTTAAAATCCCCTACTACAACCTTATTTGACCTGCAGCTGTCTGCAATCTCCCGGCACATTTGGTCTTCTAATTCCCTTTGAGTATTCGGGGGTCTGTAATACACCCCCAACAAGGTGACCATCCCTTTTTTGTTCCACAGCTCCACCCATAGAGCCTCACTAGACGAACCGTCTGTAATGCCACCTCAGAACACAGCCGTGACATCCTCCCTAACCAACAATGCAATCTTCCCCTCCTATTTTTCCCTCACCCCTGTCTCTCCTGAAGCTCCTGTACCACGGAACATTGAGCTGCCAGTCCTGCCCCTCCCTTAACCAAGTTTCAGTCACGGCTACAACTTCCCAGTCTCTCGTACCTATTCATGCCCTAAACTCATCTGCCTTACCCACCCGTGCATTAAAATACCTGCAGTTTAAACCAGCACTCCTTCCTCGCTCTCTGCCTTTCACCTGCTTATTCTGTCCACTAAACTTTCCCACACCACCTTCCATACCAACTTCCAGCCTCTCACGTGCCTCTGTCCTGCACGAGATCCCACCCCCCTGCCAATGTAGTTTAAACCCTCCCGTGTAGCATTAGCAAACCTTCCCGCTAGGATGTTGGTCCCCCTCCAGTTTAGGTGAAACCCGTCCCTTTTATACAGGTTACTCCTGCCCCGGAAGAGATCCCAATGAATCCCTGCCTCCTGCACTAACTCCTCAGCCACACATTCATTTCCTCTATCTTCCTTTTCTTACCTTCACAAACACGAAGTACTGGAAGCAATCCTGAGACCACTACCCTGCAGGTCCTGCTTTTCAGTCTTCTGCCCAATTCCGTAAATTCTTGTTGCAGAACCTCCTTCCTCTTCCGACCTATATCATTTGTGCCAACATGCACAACAACCTCCGGCTGCCCCCCCTCACTCTTGAGGGTGCCATGCAGCTGCTCCGAGACGTCCCGGACCCTGGCACCAGGGAGGCAACATACCATCCTGGAGTATGTGTTCAGGGCATGCTGATGACTGGTGCAATCACTGCAGGGACCACATTTTAGAGACCTCAATAATTCCACTCTCAGGAGCCAGAATCTGTCCCGTAGCCCTGAACTGAACTGATGGGTGGCAATACTTCTGATAAAATGCATTAACATATAATGGAAACTATAGACTTGAATGTGTATTGTATTGCATACAATTGACTTTTTTAATAACTAAGGTATACTTTTGAAATTAGAAGTTACTGACTATAATCAAAGGCTGGAAAGTAGTAGAACAGGTAGAAAGCATTGCATTTTCTCAAAGGCATGAAAGGGCTAAAGATATTCTAATAATGACCTGTTATGAAATTTCACAAGCAGGAGTTGAACAGGAGTTGTGAAGTAATTTACTTCTCAGCCATGCATTCTGGGTTTTAAAATAAATCCATTTCCATTTATAAGACCATAAGACATAGTAGAAGATTTAGGCAATTTGGTCCATCAAGTCTGCTTTGCCATTTGATCATGGCTGTTCTATTTTTACCTCTCAACCTCATTATCCTGCCTTCTCCTGTAACCTTTGATGTCCTTACTAATCAAGAACCTATCAATCTCCTCGTTAAAAATACTCCATAAGCATCTGTGGCAATGAATTCCACAGATTCACCACCCTCTGGCTGAAGAAATTCCTCCTCATCTCCATTCTCCATCTCATCCAAATACACTCTTCATAGCCTGGAGATTGCTGTCAGTTTTAATCCCCAAAGCCTAAACATTGAAGGTGCCCTGTAATTTTGGTGAAAATGCACACTTTCCCACAGATCTTTCATAAACTGACAAACTTTTGTTGTATAATAAGATGGCTAATACTGCCAAGCAAGACCACTAAATGTAAAATGTCCTAACCTTTAAAACTGACTTGTTCATTTGCATGTTGACAGCTGTTGTTAATCTGGTACTTTTGCAGAAACTTTACATTGCAAGATTGACCATTAACTGAAAGCTGACATGGTCTGTGCTTCTGCTGAACCCTACACTTTCTTACAATATATTGCATTGGATTTCCAATATAGTCCAGTTGGTACATCAGTGAAAAATGTTGCAAGTCCCACCCATGCAACACAATACTAATGAGTTTGAAGAAGGGCCTGACTTGAAATGTCACCTGTCCATGTTCTCCACAGTTGCTGCTTGAACCATTGAGTTACTCTAGCAAAGGTACACAAAATTGCTGGGGAAACTCAGCGGGTGCAGCAGCATCTATGGAGCGAAGGAAATAGGCGACGTTTCGGGCCGAAACCCTTCTAGAGTCTGAAGAAGGGTTTCGGCCCGAAACGTCGCCTATTTCCTTCGCTCCATAGATGCTGCTGCACCCGCTGAGTTTCCCCAGCAATTTTGTGTACCTTCGATATTCCAGCATCTGCAGTTCCCTTTTGAACGAGTTACTCTAGCACTTGGGTCTTATTTTTACAATACCAAACCATGTAGAATAGAATAGAATAGAATAGAATAGAATAGAATAGAATAGAATAGTTTCTTTATTGTCATTGTAACATGAACCATGTACAACGAAATTGTAAAATGTCAGCCAGTCAGTGCACCATTCAAACATTTCTAAAAGCTAACGATACATACAAGGTAAAATATTTTAAAAAAGATAAACAACTAAAATAAATATCATGAAAATAGCACGCATAAACACCCAGCCCTACATCCTTCTGTCGATTTCACAGTCTCTTAGTATGTATCGCCCCTGCGTTCCTTGGCGGCTACATTTAGTGCCTTTATAGCAGTGGGGTAAAAACTGTTTTTAAGTCTGTTTGTCCTTGTCCTTGTAGATCTGTACCATCTGCCTGACGGTAACAGTTCAAGCAGGGAGTGTCCGGGGTGGGAAATGTCCTTTATAATACTCTGGGATTTTTTGATGCAGCGGGAACTGTGTAAGTCCTCCAAGGTAAGGAGAGGGCAGCCGACAATCCTCTGGGCGTTGTCAATGGCCCTCTGGAGCGCTTTCCTCTGAGCCGCTGTGCAGCTGGTGTACCATACGCATACACAGTATGTTAGGATGCTCTCAATGGAGCACCGATAAAAGGACAGCAGCAGTCTCTGAGTGATGTTATTCTTCCTGAGCACCCTCAGGAAGTGCAGTCTCTGCTGGACCTTTTTCAGCAGCGCAGAGGTGTTCACGCTCCACGTCAGGTCCTCCTCAATATGGATTCCCAGGAAGCGGAAATCCGCCACCCTCTCCACACAGTCCCCTCTGATAATTAATGGTACCATGTCCGTTTTATTCTTTCTGAAGTCTATTATTATTTCCTTTGTCTTTAAGGTGTTGAGGAGCAGGTTATTTTCTCCACACCACACTGTCAGCTGCTCCGCCTCATCCCGGTAGGCGTACTCGTCCCCCCCGGAGATGAGTCCCACCACCGTAGTGTCATCCGCAAATTTGACAATGGTGTTGCTGTGGTGGGCGGGGGTGCAGTCATGTGTGTAGATGGTGTAGAGCAGGGGGCTCAGCACGCAGCCCTGTGGAGAGCCGGTACTGAGGCTGAGGGCCGTGGATGTGTGATGGCCCACTCTAACTCTCTGGCTGCGACCCGACAGGAAGCTATTTATCCACATGCAGGTGGAGTGTGGAAGTCCCAAGTCCCCCAGTTTGTCCACCAGTTTGTGGGGAAGGATGGTATTAAAGGCAGAGCTGTAGTCCACAAAGAGCATCCGCACGTAGCTCCCCCGCTGCTCCAGGTGGGACAGTGCAGCATGGAGTGCTGTGGCTCCAGCATGGAGCATAGTTTCTCGGGAACAGCAGTTAAGAAGGAGCTTAAAGCTACTGCACAGAATCCATTATTTCCATCTTTTTCAGGAAAACTTCCACACAAATGTATAAACCACTGTCATAGTCATGGAGCTGTACAGCACAGAAACAGGCCCTTCAGGCCAACTAGTCCATGCCAACAACGTTGCCTAACTGAGCTAGTACCACTTGCCTGCACCCGGTCCATACCCCACCAAACATTTCCTAACCATGTACCTGTCTCAGCATATTTTAAATGAGTTGCCAATCAAACTGATATCATGTTGCCTTGCTTTAATGGTACAATGGTTCTTTATAGTCACATGTACCTAGATACAGTGACATTATTTGCTGTACATACAATCCAGTAAAATCATACAGTACATAATAAGCACAATCATGCATAAGTACAAGTGCAATGATTGTACAGTAAAAATAGTAGATTTCAATGAGGCAGTACACAAAAAAATCATCACAATTCCAGCACCATCTGTACCCTTCAAGTTTCAAGTTCGATGTATGTCATAATCATAATCATACTTGATTAGCCAAGTATATTTTGCAACAACCGTTCTGTGTATGAAAATGTCGACCCTCAGGTCACTTATAAATCTTTCCACTCTCACCTTTAGCCTATACCCTCTAGTTTTAGACTCATCTACCCAAGGGAAAAGAAAGGGGCTATAGAACTTTTATCTATCCCTCATGATGTTAAAAATCTCTTTAAGGTCACCCCTCAGCCTTCCTATGCTCCACTCCATCAAGCCTCTCCTTACAACACAAATCCTTCAGTTCTGGTAACAACTTCTTATACCCTTTGTTGACCCTTTCTAGTTTAAAGCCATCTTCATAGCAGGGCAACCAGAACTGTATACAGTACTAATGTGGCCTTAGCATTATCTTGCACAGCTGCAGCATGATGGCCCAACTCCTGTGCTCAGTACCATGACTGATGAAGGCCAGCGTGTTAAATGCCTTCATCACCACCTACTTGTCTACTTGTGCCGCCATTTTCAAGGACCGATGCACCTATACCTCTAGTTCTTTATGACAAACGCCTGTGTCATTAGTCATCAATGCAATCAAAAATGTTTACATGCTTGAATCTTCAGAACTAACATAAGATGTGGCCCAGTTTACTGTGCATTGGAAGCACAGATTGATTATACAAGCGAGCAGTAAAAATGTCAACAACAGCAATGTGAACAGTTGACTACATTTTGTGGGTCTATTGACTTCACCAGTGTCCAGAGGTGATGATTGCCATCTGGACACATGCACAATGCCAAATTAGAATTAGGTGCAGGTGTTCTATACCGATGCATAGGAAGGTTAATCTCTCAAAAACTCACAGATAATGTTGTCAGCATTGCAAAATGAGGCAGTTCATCATGCATAAAATCGTTGGCAGTGTTTTCTTTCATAGGACGTCAGTGGATATTATGTTTAATGAAAGTGTGATAAAGACACCTGAGATATGACAAGGTCGTTGCTCATGGTTGATAATATTCAGGTGCCAATTATAGACAGAATCAGTGTTTAGATGCAACAATGCTCACAATAGGACCAGAATGACTGACAATTGTGCCATGGGGCTTTCAACTGATCTCCTTGGGATTACAATACAGGTGGCTCTCAGCTTCTACAAAATTCCTCACTTGGGATATGGTTCCACATCCTCTATCCTGCAAAGAGATGCTCTATTGCATGTCAAGGAGCAGAGTGCCAAAAGCTGGTGAATATTATGAAAAGTTGGGTGCTGACTCACCGAAGAGTGGAGCTGAAGGTGTTTTAAGAAGTCAAAGATTCCTTACACTTAAAGTGAAACTATTTCAGACCATGGAGTTCAACAAAATTAAATACAGTAAAGCTCCAAGAAACTACTATCCAATTGTTTGGAAGTCCTGTTGGTTTGGCACCTGGTTTCTCACATTCCCTTTATACTTACTGGGACTATATTCCACACACCTTATAAACTAATCTGTTCCTATTCTCATTTTAAACTCATTGGGCCCTGTTCCCAGTTACCTGTATATACTGGGCTCTATTTCTTGCATGCCTTTTAAACTCTTTAACTTTATTATATGACTGTGTCACATTTAAAGAAATAATGAATTAAATGTTGTTTCTAGTAGCAATAAGAGCAGTGTATGTGGTCTGGAAAATCTGCCAGTCATGTACTACAAAGTCTCAATAATACCGGATTGTCAGGGTTTACTTTGTTGGGCTTATGAACAAACACATGTAATTCTGCCTGTGTCACCTGTACGAGGCTGAGGGGTGACCTAAATGAAGTATAAAATTATGAAAGGCATAGATAGGGTAAATTCTATTCTAATATGGAGTAAGTAGAATAGAATGGATTAAGATTATGTTGTGTAAAAGATCAATTTGTGTGATCGGTTGCTTTTATGCTTTCAACTAATTGAATAGGCTTGAATGGCCAAAACAGCACCAGAATTATGGCAACTGTGCATTTGTGGTTGTGCAAAAGAATTTCACTGTGCTGTGCATACGTGACAGTAAAGAACCATTGAAACATTGAGCCATCAAAATGCCAGTATTATACAGCAGTGGAAGTAAAAACTTAAAATGCTTGAAATACTCAATGGGTCAAGCAGCATCTGCAGAGAGAGAAACAGGGTGATTGTTGCAAGTTGATGACCTTTCATCAGAACTGTAGTAGCTTGACTTTCTAGCAGCTCACTGGCTGAGAACTGGGGCATCTTCAAGGGCCATACCCGATGCTATGCCACTTATTAAAGTGGAATATAAAGTGCTGTATTAACTCAGCGGGTCAGTCAGCATCTCTGTAGGACATGAATAGGCGGCGTTTCGGGTTGGAATCCTTCTTCGGACTGATTGTAGTAGGGGGAAGGAAGCTGGAAAATATTCCAGGATTCCAGGATTCTGCAACTCCTTGTATCTTCACTTCTTAGCACAAGTGCTGTTTTACAAAAATATATATCAAATCATCAGCATTTTCCTCATAATGTCAGCCATGATAGGCACAGGAGTATTAACGTATTATGAAAGAGATTAGAACTCAGTAGTTTTGGTGCTTTGATGAATCTTATCGGCTGCACTTGTTTCCGTTTTACTAGATTCAGCTGCTTTACAGAGTTCCACTATCTTGGCTTTGGTTTACCAGCTACAGAATTGTGATAGATTCAGCAAATGCCATGAATATGGCTTTTAAATTGTTTTATTTATTGGAAGAAACAAAAGGAGACATTTTGTAATAGAAGGCGCTGTTGTACAAGGTTTCTATTTCAGTCAGGAAGCTTTCTGTAGCTACATTCACATGCAAATTATAACTAGAACATTTTGTAAGTGCTTGCATCTGACTGAACATAAAGAAGAAAATACTCAGTTGAAAGCTGTTATCTTGCAAAAATGTCTTCAAAAAATATTTTTAAGTGATTGCAATAAATGCAGTGTTGTGGTGAGAGAGTTTTGTATAACATAATTATTCCACAGAATTCAGATAAAAGTGAAGTCTTTATCCCGGAGAAAGTCAGATGAAGTTACAATACAATACAATACAATACAATACAATACAATACAATACAATACAATACAATACAATACAATACAATACAATACAATACAATACAATACAATACAATACAATACAATACAATACAATACAATACAATACAATACAATACCTTTTATTTGTCATTTGAACCTCACATGAGGTTCAAACGAAATTTGGTTTCTGCAGCCATACAAAAAAAGAACCAAGACACACACCAACACAATTCAATTCACATAAACATCCATCACAGTGAGTCCTCCTCACTGTGATGGAAGGCAAAACTTGTCTCTCCCCTGCTCTCCATTCCTCTCCCGAAGTCGAGGTCAAAGCCCCTGGGGGGCGCTGTGAAGTTCTGTGGTTGGAACAGTTACCAATCTATAGCAGCAGGGGAGAAACCACAAGTACTTTCCCCTGCAACCACAGGAGATGTAACACCTGTTCCAATATCTCCTCCTTCACCTGCATCCAGGGACCCCATCAGTCCTTGGGTGAAGCATAGGTTCACAGGCATCTCCTCTAACTTCATTTGCTGCATCCAGTGTCCCAATGTAGTCACCAGTACATCGGAGAGACCAAGCGTTGACACAGTGACTGTTTCACCTAACACTTGAACTCGGTCCGCCAACGCATATTGGATTTTCCGTTTGCTAACCATTTTAACCCTCCTTTCCATTCCCTTTTTGGGAACTGACCTTTTTGGACTGGGCCTCCCCTTTGC